>NC_138773.1:185492562-186092562 GCF_965119305.1 Pelophylax lessonae | reverse complement strand
CTGCCATCACTCTGCCTGATCCCATCCACCCCCCCCACTGCCATCACTCTGCCTCATCCCATCCATCCCTCCCACTGCCATCACTGCCTGATCCCATCCATCCCTCCCACTGCCATAACTCTAACTGATCCCATCCATCCCTCCCACTGCCATCACTCTGCCTGATCCCATCCATCCCTCCCACTGCCATCACTGCCTGATCCCATCTCTTACACTGCCATCACTCTGCCTGATCCCATCCATCCCTCCCACTGCCATCACTCTGCTTGATCCCATCCATCCCTCCCACTGCCATCATTCTGCCTGATCCCATCCATCCCTCCCACTGCCATAACTCTGCCTGATCCCATCCACCCCTCCCACTGCCATCACTCTGCCTGATCCCATCCATCCCTCTGACTGCCATCACTGCCTGATCCCATCTCTCCCACTGCCATCACTCTGCCTGATCCCATCCATCCCCACCACTGCCTTTACTGCCTGATCCCATCCATCCCTCCCACTGCCATCACTCTGCCTGATCCCATCTATCCCTCCCACTGCCATCACTCTGCCTGATCCCATCCATCCCTCCCACTGCCATCACTCTGCCTGATCCCATCCATCCCTCCGACTGCCATCACTGCCTGATCCCATCTCTCCCACTGCCATCACTCTGCCTGATCCCATCCATCCCACCCACTGCCATCACTCTGCCTGATCCCATCCATCCCTCCGACTGCCATCACTCTGCCTGATTCCATCCAACCCCCACTGCCATCACTCTGCCTGATCCCATCCATCCCTCCCACTGCCATCACTGCCTGATCCCATCCATCCCTCCCACTGCCATCACTCTGCCTGATCCCATCCATCTCTCCCACTGCCATCACTCTGCCTGATCCCATCCATCCCTCCGACTGCCATCACTGCCTGATCCCATCCATCCCTCCCACTGCCATCACTCTGCCTGATCCCATCCATCCCTCCCACTGCCATCACTGCCTGATCCCATCCATCCCTCCCACTGCCATCACTCTGCCTGATCCCATCCATCCCTCCCACTGCCATCACTCTGCCTGATCCCATCCATCCCTCCCACTGCCATCACTGCCTGATCCCATCTCTTACACTGCCATCACTCTGCCTGATCCCATCCATCCCTCCCACTGCCATCACTCTGCCTGATCCCATCCATCCCTCCCACTGCCATCACTCTGCCCGATCCCATCCATCCCTCCCACTGCCATCACTCTGCCTTATCCCATCCATCCCCCCACTGCCATCACTCTGCCTGATCCCATCCATCCCTCCGACTGACATCACTGCCTGATCCCATCTCTCCCACTGCCATCACTCTGCCTGATCCCATCCACCCTCCCACTGCCATCACTCTGCCTGATCCCATCCATCCCTCCCACTGCCATCACTCTGCCTTATCCCATCCATCCCCCCCAGTGCCATCACTCTGCCTGATCCCATCCATCCCTCCCACTGCCATCACTCTGCCTGATCCCATCCATCCCTCTCACTGCCATCACTCTGCCTGATCCCATCCACCCCCTCCCCACTGCCATCACTCTGCCTCATCCCATCCATCCCTCCCACTGCCATCACTGCCTGATCCCATCCATCCCTCCCACTGCCATAACTCTAACTGATCCCATCCATCCCTCCCACTGCCATCACTCTGCCTGATCCCATCCATCCCTCCCACTGCCATCACTGCCTGATCCCATCTCTTACACTGCCATCACTCTGCCTGATCCCATCCATCCCTCCCACTGCCATCACTCTGCCTGATCCCATCCATCCCTCCCACTGCCATCACTCTGCTTGATCCCATCCATCCCTCCCACTGCCATCACTCTGCCTGATCCCATCCATCCCTCCCACTGCCATAACTCTGCCTGATCCCATCCACCCCTCCCACTGCCATCACTCTGCCTGATCCCATCCATCCCTCTGACTGCCATCACTGCCTGATCCCATCTCTCCCACTGCCATCACTCTGCCTGGTCCCATCCATCCCCACCACTGCCTTTACTGCCTGATCCCATCCATCCCTCCCACTGCCATCACTCTGCCTGATCCCATCTATCCCTCCCACTGCCATCACTCTGCCTGATCCCATCCATCCCTCCCACTGCCATCACTCTGCCTGATCCCATCCATCCCTCCGACTGCCATCACTGCCTGATCCCATCTCTCCCACTGCCATCACTCTGCCTGATCCCATCCATCCCACCCACTGCCATCACTCTGCCTGATCCCATCCATCCCTCCGACTGCCATCACTCTGCCTGATTCCATCCAACCCCCACTGCCATCACTCTGCCTGATCCCATCCATCCCTCCCACTGCCATCACTGCCTGATCCCATCCATCCCTCCCACTGCCATCACTCTGCCTGATCCCATCCATCTCTCCCACTGCCATCACTCTGCCTGATCCCATCCATCCCTCCGACTGCCATCACTGCCTGATCCCATCCATCCCTCCCACTGCCATCACTCTGCCTGATCCCATCCATCCCTCCCACTGCCATCACTGCCTGATCCCATCCATCCCTCCCACTGCCATCACTCTGCCTGATCCCATCCATCCCTCCCACTGCCATCACTCTGCCTGATCCCATCCATCCCTCCCACTGCCATCACTGCCTGATCCCATCTCTTACACTGCCATCACTCTGCCTGATCCCATCCATCCCTCCCACTGCCATCACTCTGCCTGATCCCATCCATCCCTCCCACTGCCATCACTCTGCCCGATCCCATCCATCCCTCCCACTGCCATCACTCTGCCTTATCCCATCCATCCCCCCACTGCCATCACTCTGCCTGATCCCATCCATCCCTCCGACTGACATCACTGCCTGATCCCATCTCTCCCACTGCCATCACTCTGCCTGATCCCATCCACCCTCCCACTGCCATCACTCTGCCTGATCCCATCCATCCCTCCCACTGCCATCACTCTGCCTTATCCCATCCATCCCCCCCACTGCCATCACTCTGCCTGATCCCATCCATCCCTCCCACTGCCATCACTCTGCCTGATCCCATCCATCCCTCCCACTGCCATCACTCTGCCTGATCCCATCCACCCCCCCCACTGCCATCACTCTGCCTCATCCCATCCATCCCTCCCACTGCCATCACTGCCTGATCCCATCCATCCCTCCCACTGCCATAACTCTAACTGATCCCATCCATCCCTCCCACTGCCATCACTCTGCCTGATCCCATCCATCCCTCCCACTGCCATCACTGCCTGATCCCATCTCTTACACTGCCATCACTCTGCCTGATCCCATCCATCCCTCCCACTGCCATCACTCTGCCTGATCCCACCCATCCCTCCCACTGCCATCACTCTGCTTGATCCCATCCATCCCTCCCACTGCCATCACTCTGCCTGATCCCATCCATCCCTCCCACTGCCATAACTCTGCCTGATCCCATCCACCCCTCCCACTGCCATCACTCTGCCTGATCCCATCCATCCCTCTGACTGCCATCACTGCCTGATCCCATCTCTCCCACTGCCATCACTCTGCCTGGTCCCATCCATCCCCACCACTGCCTTTACTGCCTGATCCCATCCATCCTCCCACTGCCATCACTGCCTGATCCCATCCATCCCCCCCACTGCCTGATCCCATCTCTCCCACTGCCATCACTCTGCCTGCCCTGATCCCTTTCTCCCCCCCACTGCCATCACTGTGCCTGATCCCATCCATCCATCTGCATGATCACATCCATCCCTCCCACTGCCATCACTCTGCCTGATCCCATCCATCCCTCCCACTGCCATCACTCTGCCTGATCCCATCCATCCCTCCGACTGCCATCACTGCCTGATCCCATCCATCCATCCCTCCCACTGCCATCACTCTGCCTGATCCCATTCATCCCTCCCACTGCTATCACTCTGCCTGATCCCATCCACCCCCCCACTGCCATCACTCTGCCTGATGCCATCCACCCCCCCTCTGCTGCCATCACTCTGCCTGATCCCATCCACCCCCCACTGCCATCACTCTGCCTGATCCCATCCATCTCTCCCACTGCCATCACTGCCTGATCCCATCCATCCCTCCAAATGCCATCACTCTGCCTGATCCCATCCATCCCTCCCACTGCCATCACTCTGCCTGATCCCATCCATCCCTCCCACTGCCATCACTCTGCTTGATCCCATCCATCCCTCCCACTGCCATCATTCTGCCTGATCCCATCCATCCCTCCCACTGCCATAACTCTGCCTGATCCCATCCACCCCTCCCACTGCCATCACTCTGCCTGATCCCATCCATCCCTCTGACTGCCATCACTGCCTGATCCCATCTCTCCCACTGCCATCACTCTGCCTGATCCCATCCATCCCCACCACTGCCTTTACTGCCTGATCCCATCCATCCCTCCCACTGCCATCACTCTGCCTGATCCCATCTATCCCTCCCACTGCCATCACTCTGCCTGATCCCATCCATCCCTCCCACTGCCATCACTCTGCCTGATCCCATCCATCCCTCCGACTGCCATCACTGCCTGATCCCATCTCTCCCACTGCCATCACTCTGCCTGATCCCATCCATCCCACCCACTGCCATCACTCTGCCTGATCCCATCCATCCCTCCGACTGCCATCACTCTGCCTGATTCCATCCAACCCCCACTGCCATCACTCTGCCTGATCCCATCCATCCCTCCCACTGCCATCACTGCCTGATCCCATCCATCCCTCCCACTGCCATCACTCTGCCTGATCCCATCCATCTCTCCCACTGCCATCACTCTGCCTGATCCCATCCATCCCTCCGACTGCCATCACTGCCTGATCCCATCCATCCCTCCCACTGCCATCACTCTGCCTGATCCCATCCATCCCTCCCACTGCCATCACTGCCTGATCCCATCCATCCCTCCCACTGCCATCACTCTGCCTGATCCCATCCATCCCTCCCACTGCCATCACTCTGCCTGATCCCATCCATCCCTCCCACTGCCATCACTGCCTGATCCCATCTCTCCCACTGCCATCACTCTGCCTGATCCCATCCACCCTCCCACTGCCATCACTCTGCCTGATCCCATCCATCCCTCCCACTGCCATCACTCTGCCTTATCCCATCCATCCCCCCCACTGCCATCACTCTGCCTGATCCCATCCATCCCTCCCACTGCCATCACTCTGCCTGATCCCATCCATCCCTCCCACTGCCATCACTCTGCCTGATCCCATCCACCCCCCCCCACTGCCATCACTCTGCCTCATCCCATCCATCCCTCCCACTGCCATCACTGCCTGATCCCATCCATCCCTCCCACTGCCATAACTCTAACTGATCCCATCCATCCCTCCCACTGCCATCACTCTGCCTGATCCCATCCATCCCTCCCACTGCCATCACTGCCTGATCCCATCTCTTACACTGCCATCACTCTGCCTGATCCCATCCATCCCTCCCACTGCCATCACTCTGCCTGATCCCATCCATCCCTCCCACTGCCATCACTCTGCTTGATCCCATCCATCCCTCCCACTGCCATCACTCTGCCTGATCCCATCCATCCCTCCCACTGCCATAACTCTGCCTGATCCCATCCACCCCTCCCACTGCCATCACTCTGCCTGATCCCATCCATCCCTCTGACTGCCATCACTGCCTGATCCCATCTCTCCCACTGCCATCACTCTGCCTGGTCCCATCCATCCCCACCACTGCCTTTACTGCCTGATCCCATCCATCCTCCCACTGCCATCACTGCCTGATCCCATCCATCCCTCCCACTGCCATCACTCTGCCTGCCCTGATCCCATCCATCCCTCCCACTGCCATCACTCTGCCTGCCCTTATCCCATCCACCCCCCCACTGCCATCACTGCCTGATCCCATCCATCCCCCCACTGCCATCACTCTACCTGATCTCATCTCTCCCACTGCCATCACTCTGCCTGCCCTGATCCCATCCTTCTCCCCCACTGCCATCACTGCCTGATCCCATCCATCCCCCCCACTGCCTGATCCCATCTCTCCCACTGCCATCACTCTGCCTGCCCTGATCCCATTCTCCCCCCCCACTGCCATCACTGTGCCTGATCCCATCCATCCATCTGCATGATCCCATCCATCCCTCCCACTGCCATCACTCTGCCTGATCCCATCCATCCCTCCCACTGCCATCACTCTGCCTGATCCCATCCATCCCTCCGACTGCCATCACTGCCTGATCCCATCCATCCATCCCTCCCACTGCCATCACTCTGCCTGATCCCATTCATCCCTCCCACTGCTATCACTCTGCCTGATCCCATCCACCCCCCCACTGCCATCACTCTGCCTGATGCCATCCACCCCCCCTCTGCTGCCATCACTCTGCCTGATCCCATCCACCCCCCACTGCCATCACTCTGCCTGATCCCATCCATCTCTCCCACTGCCATCACTGCCTGATCCCATCCATCCCTCCAAATGCCATCACTCTGCCTGATCCCATCCATCCCTCCCACTGCCATCACTGCCTGATCCCATCTCTTACACTGCCATCACTCTGCCTGATCTCATCTCTTACACTGCCATCACTCTGCCTGATCCCATCCATCCCTCCCACTGCCATCACTCTGCCTGATCCCATCCATACCTCCCACTGCCATCACTCTGCCTGATCCCATCCATCCCTCCCACTGCCATCACTCTGCCTGATCCCATCCACCCCCCCCACTGCCATCACTCTGCCTCATCCCATCCATCCCTCCCACTGCCATCACTGCCTGATCCCATCCATCCCTCCCACTGCCATAACTCTAACTGATCCCATCCATCCCTACCTCTGCCTGATCCCATCCATCCCTCCCACTGCCATTACTGCCTGATCCCATCTCTTACACTGCCATCATTCTGCCTGATCCCATCCATCCCTCCCACTGCCATCACTCTGCCTGATCCCACCCATCCCTCCCACTGCCATCACTCTGCTTGATCCCATCCATCCCTCCCACTGCCATCACTCTGCCTGATCCCATCCATCCCTCCCACTGCCATAACTTTGCCTGATCCCATCCACCCCTCCCACTGCCATCACTCTGCCTGATCCCATCCATCCCTCTGACTGCCATCACTGCCTGATCCCATCTCTCCCACTGCCATCACTCTGCCTGATCCCATCCATCCCCACCACTGCCTTTACTGCCTGATCCCATCCATCCCTCCACTGCCATCACTGCCTGATCCCATCCATCCCTCCCACTGCCATCACTCTGCCTGCCCTGATCCCATCCATCCCTCCCACTGCCATCACTCTGCCTGCCCTTATCCCATCCACCCCCCCACTGCCATCACTGCCTGATCCCATCCATCCCCCCACTGCCATCACTCTACCTGATCCCATCTCTCCCACTGCCATCACTCTGCCTGCCCTGATCCCATCCTTCTCCCCCACTGCCATCACTGCCTGATCCCATCCATCCCCCCCCCCACTGCCTGATCCCATCTCTCCCACTGCCATCACTCTGCCTGCCCTGATCCCATTCTCCCCCCCCCCACTGCCATCACTGTGCCTGATCCCATCCATCCATCTGCATGATCCCATCCATCCCTCCCACTGCCATCACTCTGCCTGATCCCATCCATCCCTCCCACTGCCATCACTCTGCCTGATCCCATCCATCCCTCCGACTGCCAGCACTGCCTGATCCCATACATCCCTCCCACTGCCATCACTCTGCCTGATCCCATTCATCCCTCCCACTGCCATCACTCTGCCGGATCCCATCCATCCCCCCCACTGCCATCACTCTGCCTGATGCCATCCACCCCCCCCCTCTGCTGCCATCACTCTGCCTGATCCCATCCACCCCCCCCCCACTGCCATCACTCTGCCTGATCCCATCTCTCCCACTGCCATCACTCTGCCTGATCCCATCCATCCCTCCCACTGCCATCACTCTGCCTGATCCCATCCATCCCTCCCACTGCCATCACTCTGCCTTATCCCATCCATCCCCCCCACTGCCATCACTCTGCCTGATCCCATCCATCCCTCCCACTGCCATCACTCTGCCTGATCCCATCCATCCCTCCCACTGCCATCACTCTGCCTTATCCCATCCATCCCTCCCACTGCCATCACTCTTCCTGATCCCATCCATCCCTCCGACTGACATCACTGCCTGATCCCATCTCTCCCACTGCCATCACTCTGCCTGATCCCATCCATCCCTCCCACTGCCATCACTCTGTCTGATCCCATCCATCCCTCCGACTGCCATCACTGCCTGATCCCATCTCTCCCACTGCCATCACTCTGCCTGATCCCATCCATCCATCCCACTGCCATCACTGCCTGATCCCATCTCTCCCACTGCCATCACTCTGCCTGATCCCATCCATCCCTCCCACTGCCATCACTCTGCCTGATCCCATCCATCCCTCCGACTGCCATCACTGCCTGATCCCATCTCTCCCACTGCCATCACTCTGCCTGATCCCATCCATCCCTCCCACTGCCATCACTCTGCCTGATCCCATCCATCCCTCCCACTGCCATCACTCTGCCTGATCCCATCCATCCCTCCCACTGCCATCACTCTGCCTGATCCCATCCATCCCTCCCACTGCTATCACTTTGCCTTATCCCATCCATCCCTCCCACTGCCATCACTCTGCCTGATCCCATCCATCCCTCCGAATGACATCACTGCCTGATCCCATCTCTCCCACTGCCATCACTCTGCCTGATCCCATCCATCCCTCCCACTGCCATCCCTCTGCCTGATCCCATCCATCCCTCCGACTGCCATCACAGCCTGATCCCATCTCTCCAACTGCCATCACTCTGCCTGATCCCATCCATCCATCCCACTGCCATCACTGCCTGATCCCATCTCTCCCACTGCCATCACTCTGCCTGATCCCATCCATCCCTCCCACTGCCATCACTCTGCCTGATCCCATCCATCCCTCCGACTGCCATCACTGCCTGATCCCATCTCTCCCACTGCCATCACTCTGCCTGATCCCATTCATCCCTCCCACTGCCATCACTCTGCCTGATCCCATCCATCCCTTCCACTGCCATCACTCTGCCTGATCCCATCCACCCCTCCCACTGCCATCACTCTGCCTGATCCCATCCATCCCTCCGACTGCCATCACAGCCTGATCCCCTCTCTCCAACTGCCATCACTCTGCCTGATCCCATCCATCCATCCCACTGCCATCACTGCCTGATCCCATCTCTCCCACTGCCATCACTCTGCCTGATCCCATCCATCCCTCCCACTGCCATCACTCTGCCTGATCCCATCCATCCCTCCGACTGCCATCACTGCCTGATCCCATCTTTCCCACTGCCATCACTCTGCCTGATCCCATCCATCCCTCCCACTGCCATCACTCTGCCTGATCCCATCCATCCCTCCCACTGCCATCACTTTGCCCTATCCCATCCATGCCTCCCACTGCCATCACTCTGCCTGATCCCATCCATCCCTCCGAATGACATCACTGCCTGATCCCATCTCTCCCACTGCCATCACTCTGCCTGATCCCATCCATCCCTCCCACTGCCATCCTTCTGCCTGATCCCATCCATCCCTCCGACTGCCATCACAGCCTGATCCCATCTCTCCAACTGCCATCACTCTGCCTGATCCCATCCATCCATCCCACTGCCATCACTGCCTGATCCCATCTCTCCCACTGCCATCACTCTGCCTGATCCCATCCATCCCTCCCACTGCCATCACTCTGCCTAATCCCATCCATCCCTCCGACTGCCATCACTGCCTGATCCCATCTCTCCCACTGCCATCACTCTGCCTGATCCCATCCATCCCTCCCACTGCCATCACTCTGCCTGATCCCATCCATCCCTCCCACTGCCATCACTGCCTGATCCCATCTCTTACACTGCCATCACTCTGCCTGATCTCATCTCTTACACTGCCATCACTCTGCCTGATCCCATCCATCCCTCCCACTGCCATCACTCTGCCTGATCCCATCCATACCTCCCACTGCCATCACTCTGCCTGATCCCATCCATCCCTCCCACTGCCATCACTCTGCCTGATCCCATCCACCCCCCCCACTGCCATCACTCTGCCTCATCCCATCCATCCCTCCCACTGCCATCACTGCCTGATCCCATCCATCCCTCCCACTGCCATAACTCTAACTGATCCCATCCATCCCTACCTCTGCCTGATCCCATCCATCCCTCCCACTGCCATCACTGCCTGATCCCATCTCTTACACTGCCATCATTCTGCCTGATCCCATCCATCCCTCCCACTGCCATCACTCTGCCTGATCCCACCCATCCCTCCCACTGCCATCACTCTGCTTGATCCCATCCATCCCTCCCACTGCCATCACTCTGCCTGATCCCATCCATCCCTCCCGCTGCCATAACTTTGCCTGATCCCATCCACCCCTCCCACTGCCATCACTCTGCCTGATCCCATCCATCCCTCTGACTGCCATCACTGCCTGATCCCATCTCTCCCACTGCCATCACTCTGCCTGATCCCATCCATCCCCACCACTGCCTTTACTGCCTGATCCCATCCATCCCTCCACTGCCATCACTGCCTGATCCCATCCATCCCTCCCACTGCCATCACTCTGCCTGCCCTGATCCCATCCATCCCTCCCACTGCCATCACTCTGCCTGCCCTTATCCCATCCACCCCCCCACTGCCATCACTGCCTGATCCCATCCATCCCCCCACTGCCATCACTCTACCTGATCCCATCTCTCCCACTGCCATCACTCTGCCTGCCCTGATCCCATCCTTCTCCCCCACTGCCATCACTGCGTGATCCCATCCATCCCCCCCCACTGCCTGATCCCATCTCTCCCACTGCCATCACTCTGCCTGCCCTGATCCCATTCTCCCCCCCCACTGCCATCACTGTGCCTGATCCCATCCATCCATCTGCATGATCCCATCCATCCCTCCCACTGCCATCACTCTGCCTGATCCCATCCATCCCTCCCACTGCCATCACTCTGCCTGATCCCATCCATCCCTCCGACTGCCATCACTGCCTGATCCCATCCATCCCTCCCACTGCCATCACTCTGCCTGATCCCATTCATCCCTCCCACTGCCATCACTCTGCCGGATCCCATCCATCCCCCCCACTGCCATCACTCTGCCTGATGCTTTCCACCCCCCCCTCTGCTTCCATCACTCTGCCTGATCCCATCCACCCCCCCCACTGCCATCACTCTGCCTGATCCCATCCATCCCTCCCACTGCCATCACTCTGCCTGATCCCATCCATCCCTCCCACTGCCATCACTCTGCCCGATCCCATCCATCCCTCCCACTGCCATCACTCTGCCTTATCCCATCCATCCCCCCACTGCCATCACTCTGCCTGATCCCATCCATCCCTCCGACTGACATCACTGCCTGATCCCATCTCTCCCACTGCCATCACTCTGCCTGATCCCATCCATCCCTCCCACTGCCATCACTCTGCCTGATCCCATCCATCCTTCCCACTGCCATCACTCTGCCTTATCCCATCCATCCCCCCCACTGCCATCACTCTGCCTGATCCCATCCATCCCTCCCACTGCCATCACTCTGCCTGATCCCATCCATCCCTCCCACTGCCATCACTCTGCCTTATCCCATCCATCCCTCCCACTGCCATCACTCTTCCTGATCCCATCCATCCCTCCGACTGACATCACTGCCTGATCCCATCTCTCCCACTGCCATCACTCTGCCTGATCCCATCCATCCCTCCCACTGCCATCACTCTGTCTGATCCCATCCATCCCTCCGACTGCCATCACTGCCTGATCCCATCTCTCCCACTGCCATCACTCTGCCTGATCCCATCCATCCATCCCACTGCCATCACTGCCTGATCCCATCTCTCCCACTGCCATCACTCTGCCTGATCCCATCCATCCCTCCCACTGCCATCACTCTGCCTGATCCCATCCATCCCTCCGACTGCCATCACTGCCTGATCCCATCTCTCCCACTGCCATCACTCTGCCTGATCCCATCCATCCCTCCCACTGCCATCACTCTGCCTGATCCCATCCATCCCTCCCACTGCCATCACTCTGCCTGATCCCATCCATCCCTCCCACTGCCATCACTCTGCCTGATCCCATCCATCCCTCCCACTGCTATCACTTTGCCTTATCCCATCCATCCCTCCCACTGCCATCACTCTGCCTGATCCCATCCATCCCTCCGAATGACATCACTGCCTGATCCCATCTCTCCCACTGCCATCACTCTGCCTGATCCCATCCATCCCTCCCACTGCCATCCCTCTGCCTGATCCCATCCATCCCTCCGACTGCCATCACAGCCTGATCCCATCTCTCCAACTGCCATCACTCTGCCTGATCCCATCCATCCATCCCACTGCCATCACTGCCTGATCCCATCTCTCCCACTGCCATCACTCTGCCTGATCCCATCCATCCCTCCCACTGCCATCACTCTGCCTGATCCCATCCATCCCTCCGACTGCCATCACTGCCTGATCCCATCTCTCCCACTGCCATCACTCTGCCTGATCCCATTCATCCCTCCCACTGCCATCACTCTGCCTGATCCCATCCATCCCTTCCACTGCCATCACTCTGCCTGATCCCATCCACCCCTCCCACTGCCATCACTCTGCCTGATCCCATCCATCCCTCCGACTGCCATCACAGCCTGATCCCCTCTCTCCAACTGCCATCACTCTGCCTGATCCCATCCATCCATCCCACTGCCATCACTGCCTGATCCCATCTCTCCCACTGCCATCACTCTGCCTGATCCCATCCATCCCTCCCACTGCCATCACTCTGCCTGATCCCATCCATCCCTCTGACTGCCATCACTGCCTGATCCCATCTTTCCCACTGCCATCACTCTGCCTGATCCCATCCATCCCTCCCACTGCCATCACTCTGCCTGATCCCATCCATCCCTCCCACTGCCATCACTTTGCCTTATCCCATCCATGCCTCCCACTGCCATCACTCTGCCTGATCCCATCCATCCCTCCGAATGACATCACTGCCTGATCCCATCTCTCCCACTGCCATCACTCTGCCTGATCCCATCCATCCCTCCCACTGCCATCCTTCTGCCTGATCCCATCCATCCCTCCGACTGCCATCACAGCCTGATCCCATCTCTCCAACTGCCATCACTCTGCCTGATCCCATCCATCCATCCCACTGCCATCACTGCCTGATCCCATCTCTCCCACTGCCATCACTCTGCCTGATCCCATCCATCCCTCCCACTGCCATCACTCTGCCTAATCCCATCCATCCCTCCGACTGCCATCACTGCCTGATCCCATCTCTCCCACTGCCATCACTCTGCCTGATCCCATCCATCCCTCCCACTGCCATCACTCTGCCTGATCCCATCCATCCCTCCCACTGCCATCACTCTGCCTGATCCCATCCACCCCTCCCACTGCCATCACTCTGCCTGATCCCATCTATCCGTCCGACTGCCATCACTGCCTGATCCCATCTCTCCCACTGCCATCACTCTGCCTGATCCCATCCATCCATCCCTCCCACTGCCATCACTCTGCCTGATTCCATCCATCCCTCCCACTGCCATCACTCTGCCTGATCCCATCCACCCCCCCCCCCACTGCCATCACTGCCTGATCCCATCCATCCCTCCCACTGCCATCACTCTGCCTGCCCTGATCCCATCCACCCCCCCACTGCCATCACTGCCTGATCCCATCCATCCCTCCCACTGCCATCACTCTGCCTGATCCCATCCATCCCTCCCACCGTCATCCCACTGTCATTTCTATCCCCACCACCACTGCCACTGATGCTATCCCCATCCTTACCACTACTCCCACTGATGTCAACCCTATCCTCATCATTCCCACTGATGTCATCCCTATCCTCAACACCGTCACTGATGTTATCCCTATCCCAACCACCACTGATGTCAACGCTATCCCCACCACCACCGCCACTGATGTCACCCCTATCCCCACCACCACTGATGTCACCCCTATCCCCACCACCACCGCCACTGATGTCACCCCTATCCCCACCACCACTGTGCCTATGGAAAATATAGGGTACTGAAATGTGTTGCCATTTTCGGGCATGCATAGTCTTAAGGTTTGACATGTTGGGTATTTATTTACTTGACACAAACTCATCTTTTATATTTTACCCAAAAATTGGGTAATATATATTTTATGTACCCTAAAATTACCTTTTCCCTCTTAGCCTGGGTTCACACTAAATGAGGACTGCATCTAAATAGCAACCCGTCCATGCAAACAGATTGCGGAGTGTATGTTAGGTTAACGACACCCCGCAATCGGTTTTCAAAACGCAGCACGATTTGCAGAATCAAATCGCATGGGTGTGCAGGCTAAATATAACTAAAAAACATAGAGAAACTGGTAGTTGTTCATCATTGGTCATTTTGTTTAAAAAAAAAATGGGCTGCTCAGCCTAAAATGCCCGGGCCTATTTTTTGTCCCAGTCCGGGCCTGATCCCCACCCACACCAATGATGGGGCTTATCCTATCCCTACCCACACCAATGATGGGGCTTATCCTATACCCACCCACACCAATGATGGGGCTTATCCTATCCCCACCCACACCAATGATGGGGCTTATTCCATTCCCACTCACACCAATAATTGGGCTTATTCCATTCCCACTCACACCAATAATTGGGCTTATTCTATTCCCACTCACACCAATAATTGGGCTTATTCCATTCCCGCTCACACCAATAATTGGGCTTATTCCATTCCCACTCACACCAATGATGAGGCTTGTTCTATCTCCACCCATACCAATGATGGGGCTTTTATCTCCACTGACACCAATGATGGGGCTTATTCTATCCCCACTGACACCAATGATGGGGCACTATTTCTCCCACTGATACCAACGATGGGGGCTTATTCAGTCCCCACTCGCACCAACGATGGGGGCTTATTCTGGCCCCACTCACACCAACGATGGGGACTTATTCTGGCCCCACTTGCACCAACGATGGGAGCTTATTCTGGCCCCACTCACACCAACGATGGGGGCTTATTCTGGCCCCAATCACACCAACGATGGGGGCTTATTCTGGCCCCACTTGCACCAATGATGGGGGCTTATTCTGACCCCACACGCACCAACGATGGGGGCTTATTCTGGCCCCACTTGCACCAACGATGGGGGCTTATTCTGTCCCCACTCGCACCAAGGATGGGGGCTTATTCTGTCCCCTTTCACACCAACGATGGGGCTTATTTTCTTCTCCCTGGCACCAATAATGGGGCTTATTGTATCCCCACTGACACCAATGATATGGGGTAATTTTCCTCCCACTAACACCACCAATATGGGGCTTATTTTGCTCTCACTGGCACCAACTAGAAAATGTATTATTCACTTACTAACACTAATGCCCCGTACACACGTGCAGATTATCTGAAGACTTTTGTCTGCAGACTTACCAAAACCATATAATATGAGGTCAAACCTAAACACTTTCAATTTGTATGCAATCCGGCAGGCCCTTGCACTACATAGAAAAGGTAAGTCTGCAGACAAAAGTCTGCAGATAATCTGCACGTGTGTATGGGGCATTACCAAGACCATATAATATGAGGTCAAACCTAAACACTTTCAATTTATATGCAATCCGGCAGGCCCTTGCACTACATAGAAAAGGTAAGTCTGCAGACAAAAGTCTTCAGATAATCTGCACGTGTGTATGGGGCATAAAGGCCCGTACACACGTACCGATCGTCGGCATACAAACGTCGGTGGACGAAGGATCTGCCGATTGTACGCGTGTTAGTATGGTGCCTCCGACAGCTGTCTGCGCACAATCCGCGGACAAAAGTCTTTCTTGCAAACATGAAAATTTTTGTATGCCGACACCAGAACGGACGATTGTTCGCCTGTCAGTACACAATTCGGCCGACAGACCGCAGATTTGCAAGACTGGGCATGCTCAGAAAATAGAAAACACAGGGAAAGTTAACCATTACATGACATCACTTCTGCAGTCGGCGGACAAAATCTTGTGCTGTCCTTGTGCTGTCTTTGCACTTTTCAGCAGACACCGACATCCCGGGGAGAAAAGAGGAACATTTGTATGCCGACCATCGGTACGTGTGTACGGGGCTAAAGAGTGGAGCTTATTTTATCCTCATTGATAACAAAGATGGGCTTGGGCATGTTCAAGTTCCCACTTGCCCAATCCCACCAGGATGCCGACACTGCACTCTGCTAATCACAGGCAGTGAGACATTTCCCGATCCGCAGCTGCGCAGATGGGGAAATCTCTCAGTGCCTGTGATTAGCGGAGGGCTCGGGCACATGGAAACTCAAACAAACCCGAGCCCATCTCTAAACACCAATAATTAGTCCTAATGACTCCAACAATAAGGATTCGTTTATCCCAAAGATATCCTTGATTGGTTCTTTTTATTCTGACTCCAGCAATGTGGGGCTTATTTGACTTCCAGGGAACATTGGCAACATGGGACCCATTTTGCTTTCATTGACATAAACAATATGGGTGTCAGCTCACTGACACCATCGATATGGGGTCTTACATTTTTTTCTAACTGATATCAATGATATGTGGCTTGTTTTGCTCATGCTGATACCAGCAACAAGGTTTTCTCCTCCCACTGACATTATCAGGCTTTTTTTTTTTTTTATATCCCCACTGACACAAGTGATGGGGCCTTTCCACTACTAGGAACATCAAAATACATTGGGTCATTTTCCTCCCACTAAACCAAAAATATAAGTCTTATGCTGCTGCCAATGATACCGGAAAGTTTCATTATCCTCTTACGGACAGGGGGGCTTATTTTATGAACATGATTTTTATTTTATTTTCTAATGATTTGCTTCACATATGTGTGCTTTGCTAAAATGTGCATTTTATTCCATTCATATACCGCAACGCATGGAAGCAAACAATTTATACCCCAACGTTCCTTCCAAATGCATTCCACTGTACATTCATTGCGGCACACCACAATACACAAATGACATGTTGGCAGCTGCTTTTTACCATCACACACATTAACGCATATACCTAACGCACAGGTGTCAAGGAGCCCTGAAGGTCATTAAAGCCCCGTACACACGTACCGATCGTCGGCCGAACGATCGGCCGTCTTTTGTCCGAGGGCTGTCTTGTCTGTTGAAAAGTGCAAAAGACTGCACACGAATTTTGTCGGCCAACAACAGCCGCCTGCAGAAGTGATGTCATGTGATGGTTAACTTTCCTGGTCTTTTTTCTTTTCTGAGCATGCCCAGTCTTGCAAATCTGCTGTCTGTCGGCCGAATTCTGTACTGACTGGCGAACAATCGGCCGTTCTGGTGTCGGCATACAAAAATTTTAATGCTTGCACGACAGATTCTGTTCGGCCGAAAGTGCGCTGTCGGAAGCATCATACTAACAAGCCGAAAATCGTCCGATCGGACGTCGGCCGAATCTTTTCGGCCGACAATCTGCACGTGTGTACGGGCCTTTAGTTACAAACAGCAGTTAGCAAAACCTTCCTCTGTACAATCAATCTGAAGCAATGTAGAAGTTTCAGATAGTTACTGAGATCTGTATGGGAGCAGAAGCTCTAGGCGCTGCTTTGTGGCCAAATGTTGCAAAGGATTGTGTTAGATGGAGAGGAAGAAGGAGGGACAGGTAGAAAATCAAGCTTTGAACTTATACTAAAACGCATTGCTGGAATGGTACAGCTTGATTGAATATAAAAAGCTTGGTTTAGCTCAATGGGGACCAGGCTAGGTGGAGTGTAAGCAGACTTTGACTTTATTTCAGGAGGAAGCCATTGCACATGGAAATACAATTGGTGAGTTTAGGGTGTGATCCATTACAGTCTAACATTGTCTTACCTTCTTGATGTCAGGTGGCTATTGTACCTTACACAAGCAGAATGTGAGGATCCACCCTCCAACACAACCAGCATGTGGGGATCCACCCTCCAACTCAACCAACCTGTGGGGATCCACTCACCAACTCAACCAACCTGTGGGGATCCACCCTCCAACACAACCAACATGTGCGGATCCACCCTCCAACTCAACCAACATGTGCGGATCTACCCTCCAACTCAACCAACATGTGAGGATCCACCCTCCAACTCAACCAACATGTGCGGATCCACCCTCCAACTCAACCAGCATGTGAAGATCCACCCTCCAACTCAACCAGCATGTGAGGATCCTCCCTCCAACTCAACCAACATGTGCGGATCCACCCTCCAACTCAACCAACATGTGCGGATCCACCCTCCAACTCAACAAACATGTGCAGATCCACCCTCCAACTCAACCAACATGTGCGGATCCACCCTCCAACTCAACCAACATGTGCGGATCCACCCTCCAACTCAACCAACATGTGCGGATCCACCCTCCAACTCAACCAACATGTGCGGATCCACCCTCCAACTCAACCAACATGTGCGGATCCACCCTCCAACTCAACCAGCATGTGAGGATCCACCCTCCAACTCAACCAGCATGTGAGGATCCTCCCTCCAACTCAACCAACATGTGCGGATCCACCCTCCAACTCAACCAGCATGTGAGGATCCACCCTCCAACTCAACCAACATGTGAGGATCCACCCTCCAACTCAACCAACATGTGAGGATCCACCCTCCAACTCAACCAACATGTGGGGATCCACCCTCCAACTTAACCAGCATGTGCGGATCCACCCTCCAACTCAACCAACATGTGCGGATCCACCCTCCAACTCAACCAACATGTGGGGATCCACCCTCCAACACAACCAACATGTGCGGATCCACCCTCCAACTCAACCAACATGTGCGGATCCACCCTCCAACTCAACCAACATGTGCGGATCCACCCTCCAACTCAACCAACATGTGCGGATCCACCCTCCAACTCAACCAACATGTGCGGATCCACCCTCCAACTCAACCAACATGTGCGGATCCACCCTCCAACTCAACCAACATGTGGGGATCCACCCTCCAACACAACCAACATGTGCAGATCCACCCTCCAACTCAACCAACATGTGGGGATCCACCCTCCAACACAACCAACATGTGAGGATCCACCCTCCAACTCAACCAGCATGTGCGAATCCACCCTCCAACTCAACCAGCATGTGCGGATCCACCCTCCAACTCAACCAACATGTGCGGATCCACCCTCCAACTCAACCAACATGTGCGGATCCACCCTCCAACTCAACCAACATGTGCGGATCCACCCTCCAACTCAACCAACATGTGCGGATCCACCCTCCAACTCAACCAACATGTGCGGATCCACCCTCCAACTCAACCAGCATGTGAGGATCCACCCTCCAACTCAACCAGCATGTGAGGATCCTCCCTCCAACTCAACCAACATGTGAGGATCCACCCTCCAACTCAACCAACATGTGAGGATCCACCTTCCAACTCAACCAACATGTGCGGATCCACCCTCCAACTCAACCAGCATGTGCGGATCCACCCTCCAAGTCAACCAACATGTGCGGATCCACCCTCCAACTCAACCAACATGTGGGGATCCACCCTCCAACACAACCAACATGTGCGGATCCACCCTCCAACTCAACCAACATGTGCGGATCCACCCTCCAACTCAACCAACATGTGCGGATCCACCCTCCAACTCAACCAACATGTGCGGATCCACCCTCCAACTCAACCAACATGTGCGGATCCACCCTCCAACTCAACCAACATGTGGGGATCCACCCTCCAACACAACCAACATGTGCAGATCCACCCTCCAACTCAACCAACATGTGGGGATCCACCCTCCAACACAACCAACATGTGAGGATCCACCCTCCAACTCAACCAACATGTGGGGATCCACCCTCCAACACAACCAACATGTGGGGATCCACCCTCCAACTCAACCAGCATGTGCGGATCCACCCTCCAACTCAACCAGCATGTGCAAATCCACCCTCCAACTCAACCAGCATGTGCGGATCCACCCTCCAACTCAACCAACATGTGAGGATCCACCTGTAATGTTCTGGTACCCTAATTCCACTTTTCCTAAGTGTATGCGCCCCACCATTCTCTTTTGGTAAGGTGCGCATACACCTTTAAGACCGATACTGTCATCACTGAGCGCCGCTGGAGCGGCTATTTCAACCTCCGGCGGTCTCACTCACATGTTCGTTCAACCCTGCATAATCTGCCTTGAAGCTCTCATGCTTGCAAGCATACCTCGCTATCGGAACCACGCTGCTGATCCCTGTATCCCGCTACCGGATCATCCGCTCTTGCCGAACCTCTCCTCTACTACATTGCTACTAGTGATAAGTACCCCACAGGGGAAACCTCTATAACCTTCATACTAAAGCTTACACTATCTAGCTCTGCATACTAAGGACTATTACTACATCTGCATTAACTAAGATTGCTAGTGTCAGAGAAACGGCCATGCTGCAACTGGCAAATTTGCCAGTACTTCCCATGGCTGCAATGGACTCAGGCCATAGACTAATTCACTGGCCTATAAAAGGACTCTGTTCAGCCCATCTGATTGCTGGATTGTCTTCAGCTCTTCCTGTTTCCTGTGCATTGCTACTTCCTGGATTCCAGTTTGACCCGGCTTGTTTCTGACCTGTCTGCTCTCTCTCCTGGCTTTGACCCACGGCTTTGTCTGACCCTTCGATCCTGCTCCAGTGTTTGACCCTCGGCTTGTGTGACCATCCTTGCTCTCTTGTCCTCTGCCTGACTTCCAGTGTACCGATCCCGGCTTGCTCAACGGACTTGCTTCTGCTCAATCCCCTTGTCTTGGCGACCTGTTTGGACTGATACCTATGTATGACCCTCGGCCTGGCTTTTACCTGCACATTGCTTGATTCCCTGGAGGCCCTGCAAGTTGTTCCAGGATATCCTTGTGAACCTTTACCTGCACTCCACAAGCATCCAGTGCTCCTTGGGACGCGTCACCTCCTGTCCCACTTCCAGGGGTGATTCGCACCGAGCTGCAAGGGAAGCCCTCTCAGCATTTCGGCCTCTACCAAGAAGTGATCTGACAGTACAATCCAGCCATGTCAGAGGCCGACAGAGGTGCTTCCCAGCTCGAGGTTCTTTGTCAGCAAGTCTCCTCTTTAACACAGGCGGTCCAGAGACTGCAGGACGGTTATTTTCAACTAGAGGGTCGAGTGTTGAACCTAGCTGGCGCACCCTCTCCTTCCGACCCCAATCAACCGCCCACTAGCTCTGGGGACACCTCCACTCAGCAAGGACCAGCCGGCCCTGTGCAGGCAGCCATGGTTTTCCCACCTGAACCCAGGGTACCTACACCCGAACGCTTCCGTGGGGAACGGAGAAGGTTCAGATCCTTTAAGAATGCATGTCTCTTGTATTTAGCCCTTCAGCCCAGAACCTTCTCTTCAGAGACCGTCAAAGTAGGATTCATAATTTCTCTGTTGTCAGAAGAACCCCAGACCTGGGCCCATAACCTCCTTGAGCAAAAGAGCCCCTCATTGAACTCTGTAGACTCCTTCTTCCAGGCCATGGCCCAGTTATATGAGGACCCCCAACGGACTGTTACGGCTGAATCAGCCCTACATGCCTTACAACAAAATAAACGTCCTGTAGAGGACTATACCATTGACTTCCGCAGATGGGCCGCGGATACAGACTGGAATGAGCCAGCACTCAAGTACCAGTACCATCACGGATTGTCTGAAGCCCTTAAGGACGAGTTAGCTTGGGTAGAAACCCCTACGTCTTTGGAAGGTCTAATCTCACTGGCAATCCAACTGGACAGGCGCCTGCGGGAGAGACGCTGTCATGGTCTTACCTTCTTGCTGTTCTCCTTCGTTTGACATGTGCTGGCGGCCATCTTGGTTTCTGGGTTTCTTGTAGCCTCCCACCCTGCGGCTCCTCCTTCCCACTGGGAGGAGCTGGATGCCTAGCTCATATATATAGGAGGTCTGTGGCTTCAGTTCCCTGCTTGGTCCTCCTGTGTTCACATGCTACTAAGACTGCTGCTACTTCTGGTTCCTGTTCCTGGCTTCGTCTGACTACCCTGCTGGTTCCTGATCCTGGCTTCGTCTGACTACCCTGCTGGTTCCTGATCCTGGCTTCGTCTGACTACCCTGCTGGTTCCTGATCCTGGCTTCGTCTGACTACCCTGCTGGTCCCTGACCCCTGGCTTCGCAAGGACTCTGCATCGGTTTCGCCATCCGTTTGGACTTTTGCTTTATAGCTTGTTTTTCAATAAAGCTTTCTTATTTTCACTTATCTGTTGTTGTACGTCTGGTTCATGGTTCCGTAACGTTAGGACCAAGCCATGAATTCTGATGGTACAGGGCCATCCTCGCTACTCCCGCTGGTTGCCAGACTTGATCAGCAGGATCACCTGTTGGGTCGGTTCGCCGTGGCGTTGCAAACCCTGCTTGAACGCACGGTACCACAGGCCACGAATTCTGACGGTACAGGGCCATCCTCACTACCCACGCTGGTTGCCAGACTTGATCAGCAGGATCACCTGTTGGGTCAGTTCGCCGTGGCGTTGCAAACCCTGCTTGAACGCACGGTTCATTTCGCTCCCGTTGCCGATGGGTCGGTTGTCGCTCCTGGGTCCGCTCCTACTGCCGCTCCGGTTGTTGCGCCAGAGTCTACCCCGACACCTGTTGTTGCGCCTGCGGTGTTTCGGGGTATGTCCGGTTCTGCCCCCCTTCCACAGCGCTTTGGGGGAGAGCCAACTCAGTGCCGAGGTTTCCTTAACCAGGTGGGCATTTATTTCGAGTTGCTGCCACATGCCTTTCCTACTGAGAGATCAAAGGTGGGCTTCTTAATCTCGCTGCTCTCGGACAAGGCCTTGGCCTGGGCCAGCCCTTTATGGGAGAACAACAATCCGGTGGTTGCCGAGTTTTCCGGTTTTGTTGCTTCTCTTCGGAAGGTATTCGATGTGCCGGCTCGTGCTGCCTCTGCTGCGAAGCTCCTTATGTCCATCAGACAGGGTTCACGATCCGTAGCTGAATACGCCATTGAGTTTCGTACCCTGGCAGCAGAGGTGGGCTGGAATAATGAGGCTCTGGTCGCTGCTTTCTCTCATGGTCTCTCGGATGCCTTGAAGGATGAGGTTGCAGCTAAGGACCTACCAGTGGAGCTCGAGTCTCTTATTTCTTACTGTCATGGTATTACCTTCTTGCTGTTCTCCTTCGTTTGACATGTGCTGGCGGCCATCTTGGTTTCTGGGTTTCTTGTAGCCTCCCACCCTGCGGCTCCTCCTTCCCACTGGGAGGAGCTGGAACGTTACGGAACCATGAACCAGACGTACAACAACAGATAAGTGAAAATAAGAAAGCTTTATTGAAAAACAAGCTATAAAGCAAAAGTCCAAACGGATGGCGAAACCGATGCAGAGTCCTTGCGAAGCCAGGGGTCAGGGACCAGCAGGGTAGTCAGACGAAGCCAGGATCAGGAACCAGCAGGGTAGTCAGACGAAGCCAGGATCAGGAACCAGCAGGGTAGTCAGACGAAGCCAGGATCAGGAACCAGCAGGGTAGTCAGACGAAGCCAGGAACAGGAACCAGAAGTAGCAGCAGTCTTAGTAGCATGTGAACACAGGAGGACCAAGCAGGGAACTGAAGCCACAGACCTCCTATATATATGAGCTAGGCATCCAGCTCCTCCCAGTGGGAAGGAGGAGCCGCAGGGTGGGAGGCTACAAGAAACCCAGAAACCAAGATGGCCGTCAGCACATGTCAAACGAAGGAGAACAGCAAGAAGGTAAGACCATGACAGACGCTCAGAGCGCCTTCAAGGGGCCCGACCTACCTGGGTACTCCCGAAAGTCCCACTTGCTGCTTCACCCCATCCTGGGCCTTCTGTCTCCGGGGGATCAGAAGGAGAACCCATGCAGATTGGTCTAATCCGTTCTGCCTTGACCCCCGAGGAAAGACAACGTCGCCGTCAAGCTAACCTCTGCCTTTATTGTGGGGAATCTGGCCACTTCCTACGCAATTGTCCTGTGAGACCCAGTAAGTCCTATTCACGGCCTCTGCTGAACTGTCAAGTGGCTGGGTCATCCCCTACTCATCTTATTCTCCCTGTCTCCCTACAGGTAGCAGAAAAGAAGATTCGGCTTCTGGCGATCGTTGATTCCGGGGCATGTAGTTGCTTTCTGGACCGTTCTTTAGCTCAAAGACTGTGTGTTCCCATGCAAGCTAAGGAACAGCGACTCCATATTCTTCTGGCTGATGGTTCTTTGCCCAGTTCCGGGCCTGTTACTGAAGAGACGTGCCCCATCTTCACCATGACAGATTCTCTTCACCAGGATTTCCTCCGATTTGACGTCCTTTCCTCACCAATGTTTCCCATTATTTTAGGACTTCCCTGGCTACAGGCCCACAACCCACAGATTGATTGGGTTAAGAGAAGGATCTCCTTCACGTCTAATTACTGCCTGAACCATTGTTTCCTACCTGGATCTGATACTTCTGCTGCTTGCCTGGCCGTCCAACCAGTACATGATCTCCCGGAAAATGTCCCCGCAGTTTATGAGGAATTCATGGACGTATTTGATAAAAAAAAGGCTGAAGCTCTGCCTCCTCACAGGCCTTATGATTGCCCTGTAGAACTTCTGCCTGGAGCCGAGATTCCTTTCGGAAGGATATTCCCGTTATCTGAGAAGGAGCTGGAAACCCTCCGGATTTATATTAACGAAAATTTGTAAAAGGGTTTTATCCGCCCCTCCTCCTCACCAGCAGGGGCCGGGATATTCTTTGTCGAAAAAAAGGATGGCACACTAAGACCTTGTGTAGATTACCGGGAGCTTAATAAAATTACTATTAAAAACCGGTATCCTCTACCTCTTATCCCAGAACTGTTTCAACGTTTCCGGGCAGCTCGGATCTTTACCAAATTGGATCTCCGTGGAGCTTACAACCTTGTTCGCATTAGGAAAGGAGATGAGTGGAAGACAGCGTTCAGAACGCGGTTTGGCCATTTTGAATACCTGGTCATGCCTTTCGGGCTGTGTAACGCCCCTGCTACCTTCCAACATCTAGTTAATGACATTTTTCGGGAATTCCTGGATCTCTTTCTGATTGTCTACCTAGATGACATACTCATTTTTTCCTCCACTCTGGAACTCCACCGGACCCATGTTAAAAAGGTACTATTTACTTTAAGGAAACACGGACTTTATGTGAAACCAGAGAAATGCGAATTCGAGAAAGACTCCATTCAATTCCTGGGTCTCATTATCTCAACAAACGGCATTTCCATGGATCCACAGAAAGTGCAGTCAATTCTCGATTGGCCAGCCCCCTGTGATAAGAAAGGAGTTCAACGCTTTGTGGGGTTTGCTAACTTCTATCGGAGGTTCGTGAAGGGGTTCTCTATGATTATCTCCCCCATTACCCAATTGACCCGCCAACAGGTCCGTTTCCATTGGTCACAGGAAGCTCAAACGGCCTTTGACAAACTGAAGACGTTGTTCACCTCAGCACCTATTCTCCAGCATCCTGATCCAACCCTACCTTATGTGCTTGAAGTGGATGCTTCAGAAATAGCCACTGGAGCAATCTTATCTCAAAGACAAGGCCCGAAGACTCTTCTGCACCCTGTGGCTTTCTTTTCCCGGAAGATGACACCTCCGGAGAGAAACTATGACGTAGGGGATCGGGAACTCTTGGCCATCAAATGTGCCTTGGAAGAGTGGAGATACTTGCTTGAAGGGGCTACTCATCCCATTTTAATATTCACAGACCACAAAAACCTGGAATACCTCAGGACAGCAAGACGCCTGAGACCCCGTCAAGCTCGATGGGCCTTGTTCTTTTCCCGGTTTAATTTTCATCTTACTTACAGGCCAGGGTCCAAGAACGGAAAAGCAGACGCCTTGTCCAGAATGTTTCCAGATACCCCAAACACAGCCGAACCTAACACCATCCTCTCGGCTCAAAATTTTTTGCTTATTCAAACGGATCTGCAATCAGCAATTAAGCAAGCCTCAGTTCAATGTCTCGAGCCTGGGACCTCTTCCTTGGAAAAACGCGGGGGATTCTTGTGGTTCCAAGAAAGGATTTTTGTTCCTTCACAGATCAGACTACAGGTCCTAAAGACTTTGCATGATCACAAGCTTGCCGGACACTTCGGGGTCAGGAAGACATGTGAACTCATTCAGCGCCACTTTTGGTGGCCCAATTTAGTTCGGGACTGTAAATCCTATGTGGGTTCTTGTATTACGTGTCAGCGTAACAAGGGGGCTAAGACCAAGTCCTGGGGCCTGTTAAGGCCATTGCCCATTCCGGAACAGCCCTGGAAGCAACTTTCCATGGATTTTATAGTGGAATTACCACCTTCAGAAGGTTTCACTACTGTCCTGGTGGTGGTGGACCGTCTCTCGAAGATGGCGCACTTTTTGCCTATGATTGGCACACCTTCTGCCGTGGAAACAGCTAACATGTTTATTAAAGAAGTGGTCAGGCTACACGGTCTCCCGGACAGTATAGTATCGGACAGAGGCGTCCAATTCACTTCCAAATTCTGGAAAGAGCTTTGCAAATCCTTGTCCATTAAGATATGCCTATCATCAGCCTACCACCCGCAGAGTAATGGTCAAACGGAAAGGACCAACCAGACCCTTGAACAATACCTACGTTGCTTTTGCACTTGCTCCCAAGATAACTGGGTCTCTTTACTTCCGTGCGCGGAATTCGCGTATAATAACGCCCTGCATTCTGCAACCAACCAGACCCCGTTCTGGGTGAATTACGGGTTCCATCCTTCTTTTTTGCCCAGTGCTTTCTCAGAAACATCAGTTCCTGCAGTGCAAGACCGGATAATGGCTATCAGGGATAACTACCGGGTGCTACAGGACTCCATATCCAAAGCCCAACAGGAGTACAAGAAATTTTATGACCGCAAGAAAAAGGAAAATCCTATGTATAAGGTCGGGGATAAGGTGTGGCTCTCCTCAAACAACCTACGACTATCTTGCCCTTCTAAAAAGTTGGGACCAAGGTTTATTGGGCCTTTTAGAATCAAAAGGATGATAAACCCTGTGGCTTTTGAACTGGCTTTACCTAATTCATACAAGATCCATCCTGTATTCCATGTTTCCCTGCTAAAGCCTGCAATTTCTAGCCCTTTCCCAGGGAGGGAAGAATTGCCTCCACCTCCAGTTTCAGTGGAGGGTGAACCTGAATATGAAGTGGAAACCATTCTGGATTGTCGAAGAAGGGGTGAGCTCATACAGTATCTTATTAAATGGAAAGGTTACCCCACTGAAGACAATTCCTGGGAACCCGCTAGTAACCTGCATGCCTCCAGGCTGGTACAGGAATTCCACAGGAGATTCCCGGAAAGATTGGCCCGGTTGGGCATCCGGAGGCTGCCCCTTGGGGGGGGGGGGCACTGTCAGAGAAACGGCCATGCTGCAACTGGCAAATTTGCCAGTACTTCCCATGGCTGCAATGGACTCAGGCCATAGACTAATTCACTGGCCTATAAAAGGACTCTGCTCAGCCCATCTGATTGCTGGATTGTCTTCAGCTCTTCCTGTTTCCTGTGCATTGCTACTTCCTGGATTCCAGTTTGACCCGGCTTGTTTCTGACCTGTCTGCTCTCTCTCCTGGCTTTGACCCACGGCTTTGTCTGACCCTTCGATCCTGCTCCAGTGTTTGACCCTCGGCTTGTGTGACCATCCTTGCTCTCTTGTCCTCTGCCTGACTTCCAGTGTACCGATCCCGGCTTGCTCAACGGACTTGCTTCTGCTCAATCCCCTTGTCTTGGCGACCTGTTTAGACTGATACCTGTGTATGACCCTCGGCCTGGCTTTTACCTGCACATTGCTTGATTCCCTGGAGGCCCTGCAAGTTGTTCCAGGATATCCTTGTGAACCTTTACCTGCACTCCACAAGCATCCAGTGCTCCTTGGGACGCGTCACCTCCTGTCCCACTTCCAGGGGTGATTCGCACCGAGCTGCAAGGGAAGCCCTCTCAGCATTTCGGCCTCTACCAAGAAGTGATCTGACAGCTAGCTCTTGAGCCTAATACCATCTGCTCTTGCACTGGGTTGGTCTATCCTGTATGTTCACCTGCTACTCTATCATCTGCTACCATACATGATTGCTTAACCTATCTGCATCCCATCTGCTACTATCTTACTTTCAAGAACATTCCTTTCAAGTGTCTGTCATCTACCATCTCTACCCAACCTGTCTCTTCAGCCTATCATCACTATATTACTATACATATAAGTCACTCTAGGAACATCTTATTGAGTGTGTGTACCTACTTGCTGAATTGAGACTATCCACACATGATGAGTCTTGGGAGTTGGGATTGGTGTCTCAGCGTTTCTCTACATGACTACTGAAGTGGAATATTTCTGCAGCTGTAAATCCACATTATACATAAAACGCAGGAGCGTTACAGATTGAACGAACCTCAAATGGATTCAGCAGAAATAACCACTCAGGTGACACAATTAAAACAGCAAGTAACTGCGTTAATACACGCACTTGCTGAATTAAGAGAAGAAAATCAGGCTCTGACGCAGCAGGTAACCAGACTGACACAACTTACCACTGCTCAGTCCCCTGAACCCAAAATAAATCCTCCTTTGGTATTTACAGGCGATCGCAAAAAATTTCGCGAATTTAAAAACGCATGTGAGTTACTTTTCTTGCTAAAACCCCGTACCTACCTTACTGATCGCATTAAGGTTTGTACTATTATTTCTTACCTAACAGGCGATCCTCGGGCCTGGGCAGACTCTCTTTTTGAGAAAAACGATCAGCTTCTCAAATCCTATACCTTATTTCTAGCAGAACTTACTAGCCTATATGATGATCCCAATAGGCAGAGTACTGCCGATCTTCAATTAAGGTCCTTGAAACAAGGTAGGAGACCTGTGGAAGACTTTGTCGCAGAATTCAAGAGATGGACCCTTGATTCAGAATGGAATGATGCATCTCTGAAAGCTCAATTTAGGCTTGGCCTATCAGAGGCCGTTAAAGACGAGCTCGCCCGAGCGGATCTGCCAAAAACCCTGGATGCATTGATACAACTCAGTATCACCATAGATAGAAGACTACGAGAAAGAAAGGCTAAAAAAATGGGAATGCCATTATCCAGTTCTTCTCGGATTTCGGCCGATGACCCCACTCCTATGGAGGTAGGAACCATACGCCCACCTCTATCAACTATGGAAAGAGCCAGAAAACGATCTGGTAATCTCTGCTTGTACTGTGCATCCCCGGATCACAAGATAAACGTCTGTCCCCTAGTCTACAAAAAGAAGGGTGAGTGTTCACATGTCCTCCTAGGGGGATTGACAACTTCAATTACTAACCCTTACCTTTTTGTTTGCTTAACATTACAGTGGGACCAGAACAGGATTACTACTAAGGCCATGATTGACACAGGATCTTGTGGAAATTATATTGACATACGTTTTGCTGCTTTAAATAAAGTCCCTATTATTTCTAAACCTAAACCTGTCTCAGTGAGTCTTATTAACGGTGTTCCTTTATCCTCTGGTCCGATCACTGATCAGACACAGGCACTCCTAGTCACTACTAACGGGTCTCATATGGAGACCACTACCTTCGATCTAATACCTTCACCCCACTTTCCCATTGTTTTGGGACTTCCCTGGTTACACACACATCAACCAACCATAGATTGGAAGGAACGGACCCTGGCCTTCCTCTCTTGCTATTGCGAGGGTACGTGTAACCTCCCGTCTTCCGGGAAGATCCTGTCTGTGGTGACAGATGAGATTGCACCACTATGTTATCAGGATCTCTCTGAGGTTTTTCTTGAGAAAAATGCTCAAGCACTACCTCCCCATCGAGACTATGATTGTAGTATTGATCTACTCCCAAATAGCAAATTGCCGTTCGGTCATGTTTATCCTCTTTCACAGGATGAACTTTCCCATCTCAAAGAATATTTGGATGAGAATTTGAAAAAAGGTTTTATTAGACCTTCCACTTCTTCCACAGCAGCAGGACTCTTTTTTGTCCGCAATAAGGACTCAAGTCTCAGGCCTATCATCGACTATAGGCAATTGAATGCTATTACAATAAAAGATCGCTATCCTCTACCGCTTATCCCTGAACTCATTGAGCAGGTGCGTGGAGCTACCTATTTCTCAAAATTGGACCTGAAAGGGGCATACAATCTCATTCGAATCCGTGATGGACACGAGTGGAAGACTGCATTCAGAACCAGATACGGATTGTTCGAATATCTTGTAATGCCATTCGGGCTATGCAACGCCCCTGCAGCCTTTCAACGATTTATAAACGATATTTTCAGAGACTTACTAGATGTCTGTGTTGTGGTATATCTGGACGATATACTTATATATTCACGATCCTTGTCTGAACACATAAGACATGTAAGACTAGTATTATCGAGATTGCTTGCACACAACCTATACGTGAAACTGAAAAAATGCTTGTTTCATAAAAATGAGGTACTGTTTCTAGGCTACATCATATCCAAAACAGGAATCAAGATGGACATGAGTAAGATATCCTGCATTCAGGATTGGCCTACACCAACCACCCGCAAGGCGCTACAGCGATTCCTTGGATTTTCTAATTTCTACAGGAAATTCATCAGGAACTTCTCTGCCATTGTGAGACCCCTCACACAGCTCACTAGCATTAAGAGACCATTCAAATGGTCAGATGAAGCAAATAAAGCTTTTCACCTGTTAAAGACAAGGTTTACTTCTGCTCCCATACTACGCCATCCAGACCCATCCCTCCAATACATTCTGGAAGTAGATGCGTCAAACATGGCAGTAGGAGCAATACTCTCCCTACGACCAACTAACACTTCACCACTCCATCCAGTCGCCTTCTTTTCTAAATCCTTAAGCAGTCCAGAGGTAAATTACCCCGTGGGTGAAAAGGAACTGCTTGCTATAAAATTGGCTCTGGAGAATTGGCGACATCTACTCGAAGGCACCCGATTACCAATACTTATATACACGGACCATAAAAATCTTCAATATCTTCAGACTAACAAAACTCTCTCTCACCGACAGGTACGATGGTCACTATTCTTTCTAAGGTTTAACTTCCTAGTGACCTACACACCTGCAGATAAGAACAAAAAGGCGGATGCACTATCACGACTAACTGAAGAAAACTACTTTGAAATCCCTTCCGTTCCTATAATACCTCACAAGCGTATTATTGGAGTTGTCCGTTCTTTGAAGGAAGAGGTTTTGCATGGTATAAGTTTGGATTCACCCCCACCACAACTAATTACCGATGCAGAAGGCTTCCTCTACTACAACGACAAACTTTACATACCACCTACCATGCGCACCAAGATCTTGGAATTATCGCATGATGTGCCTATGGCAGGACATATGGGTATGACAAAGACTCTTAATCTGATTACCAGACAATTCTGGTGGCCTGACATGAAAACATCTATACAAAAATTCGTCTCTTCATGCAATGTCTGTGCCAGGTCCAAAATTGACACTACGAGACCATCCGGTCTACTATGCAGTCTACCAATACCCCAAACTCCATGGGAAGTTGTGTCCTTGGACTTTATAGTAGAACTACCTCCTTCCAAAGGATTTAATACCATCTTGGTGTCAGTGGACCATCTGACAAAGATGGCACATTTCATTGCTATTCGCAGACTACCTTCGTCCAAACAAACGGCAGAACTCCTGATGAAACATGTCTTTAAGTTACATGGTATCCCAAAAACTCTTCTGTCTGACCGTGGATCACAATTTATTTCCAAGTTCTGGCAAGAACTATGTCACATACTACGAATTGAGCGGAAGCTCACTTCTCCTTACCATCCGCAGACCAACGGACAGACTGAAAGAGTCAACCAATGCATCGAGCAATATTTACGTTGTTACACTTCTTACCAACAGGATGATTGGGTGGATCTTCTCCCTCTGGCAGAATTTGCCTACAACAACGCAACCCACAGTACGACCAAGCAGAGTCCGTTCTACTTGAACTATGGGTTTCATCCCTCTATTCTTCCACCACGCATCCTTCCTTCAAATAACCCAGTAGCCACAGACTATCTTACCCAAATAAAGGACTCTCTGGGTTTGCTTAATACTACCATTGCACACGCTCATAGTCAACAAAAGAAGTACTATGATCTTCGCAGAAGACCTTCTCCTCAGTATGCTATTGGGGACCTCGTTTGGCTCTCAACAAAAAATTTAAGACTGAAAATCCCTAGCAAAAAGCTTGGACCTCTCTTCTTGGGACCTTTCCCAATCAAGAAACTTATTGGAAAAGCTGCAGTACAGCTTACATTGCCAATAGACCTCAAAATACATCCCATTTTCCATGTGTCGCTACTGAAGCCCCATGTTCCTGACCAAGGAATAAGGCCTACTATCCCACTTCCTCCTCCTGTACAAGTTGAAGGTGGAGAAGAATATGAGATAAAAGAGATTCTGGATTCTCGTATCCACAGAAGAAAACTTCAATACTTAGTTCGATGGAAGAACTATGGGCCCCAAGACGACACCTGGCTAAACACCTCTGACATACATGCCCCTAGATTAATCCGCAACTTTCATGCGAAGTACCCAGACAAACCAGCTCCAGAGGCCTTCAGGAGCCGGCCTTAAGGGGGGGGTACTGTAATGTTCTGGTACCTTTGGTACCCTAATTCCACTTTTCCTAAGTGTATGCGCCCCACCATTCTCTTTTGGTAAGGTGCGCATACACCTTTAAGACCGATACTGTCATCACTGAGCGCCGCTGGAGCGGCTATTTCAACCTCCGGCGGTCTCACTCACATGTTCGTTCAACGCCGCATAATCTGCCTTGAAGCTCTCATGCTTGCAAGCATACCTCGCTATCGGAACCACGCTGCTGATCCCTGTATCCCGCTACCGGATCATCCGCTCTTGCCGAACCTCTCCTCTACTACATTGCTACTAGTGATAAGTACCCCACAGGGATAACCTTCATACTAAAGCTTACACTTTCTAGCTCTGCATACTAAGGACTATTACTACATCTGCATTAACTAAGATTGCTAGCTCTTGAGCCTAATACCATCTGCTCTTGCACTGGGTTGGTCTATCCTGTATGTTCACCTGCTACTCTATCATCTGCTACCATACATGATTGCTTAACCTATCTGCATCCCATCTGCTACTATCTTACTTTCAATAACATTCCTTTCAAGTGTCTCTCATCTACCATCTCTACCCAACCTGTCTCTTCAGCCTATCATCACTATATTGCTATACATATAAGTCACTCTAGGAACATCTTATTGAGAGTGTGTGTATCTACTTGCTGAATTGAGACTATCCACACATGATGAGTCTTGGGAGTTGGGATTGGTGTCTCAGCGTTTCTCTACATGACTACTGAAGTGGAATATTTCTGCAGCTGTAAATCCACATTATACATAAAACGCAGGAGCGTTACACCACCCTCCAACTCAACCAACATGTGAGGATCCACACTCCAACTCAACCAATATGTGCGGATCCACCCTCCAACTCAACCAACATGTGCAGATCCACCCTCCAACTCAAACAACATGTGCGGATCCACCCTCCAACTCAAACAAACATGTGCGGTTACCCCCTCCAACACAACCAGCATGTGGGGATCCACCCTCCAACTCAACCAACATGTGCGGATCCACCCTCCAACTCAACCAACATGTGCGGATCCCCCCTCCAACACAACCAGCATGTGGAGATCCACCCTCCAACTCAACCAGCATGTGCGGATCCACCCTCCAACACAACCAGCATGTGCGGATCCACCCTCCAACACAACCAGCATGTGCGGATCCACCCTCCAACACAACCAGCATGTGGAGATCCACCCTCCAACACAACCAGCATGTGGAGATCCACCCTCCAACACAACCAGCATGTGGAGATCCACCCTCCAACACAACCAGCATGTGGAGATCCACCCTCCAACTCAACCAACATGTGAGGATTGTTATACCTGAAGGGTTTCACATGTACTGTCACTTTAAGGCTGGCTCCACCCAGGAGTGATGACAAGGGTCAAGGGGCAGAGTGGCCATCTTTAGACACATGTAGAGATGTATTGATATGCAGAGCTGTCCTGTAATGCTGTACAGTGAGTCCTGAATAAACAACCGTTGTTCCAGACCAGAGTCCTGTGTCTCTCACAACACGGAGAATATAACAGTGGCGACGAGGATGGGATTTACAAGGTTACTATCCGTGTGAGAAAGGAAAGGAAGAAAAAAAAACTCTGGATTGTCAGGAATACAAAACCCACAGAGCCCAGCAGGAAAATATCATTGATCGGGACATTAAGTGAATTTGATGGCGAACAGACAACGTGGATTTCTTGGATTGAAAGACTGGAACAATATTTCTGTGCAAATGCCATCCCAGGCGACAGGCAAGTAGCAGTTTTTCTGACACTGGTTGGTGCTAGGACATATGACACTCTTAGGGATCTCCTTTTCCCTGAAAAACCAGCAACTAAGACTTTGGCAGAGCTCCTGACACTGTTAGGGAATCACTTCCAGCCTAAACCACTAGAGATTGCAGAAAGATTCAGGTTCTATCAGCGGCAGCAGCAGCCGGGTGAAGATATTAAGGCTTATGTGCTCGCCCTTCGCAGACTAGCCTCAACCTGTTCTTTTGGGGAGTATCCACCCTCCAACTCAACCAGCATGTGCGGATCCACCCTCCAACTCAACCAGCATGTGCGGATCCACCCTCCAACTCAACCAGCATGTGCGGATCCACCCTCCAACTCAACCAGCATGTGAGGATCCACCCTCCAACTCAACCAGCATGTGAGGATCCTCCCTCCAACTCAACCAACATGTGCGGATCCACCCTCCAACACAAGCAGCATATGGGGATCCACCCTCCAACACAACCAGCATGTGGAGATCCACCCTCCAACACAACCAGCATGTGGGGATCCACCCTCCAACTCAACCAACATGTGGAGATCCACCCTGCAACACAACCAGCATGTGGAGATCCACCCTGCAACACAACCAGCATGTGGAGATCCACCCTGCAACACAACCAGCATGTGGAGATCCACCCTCCAACTCAACCAGCATGTGTGGATCCACCCTTCAACACAACCAACATGTGGAGATCCACCCTCCAACTCAACCAGCATGTGTGGATCCACCCTCCAACACAACCAGCATGTGCGGATGCACCCTCCAACATGTGCGGATTCACCCTCCAACTCAACCAACATGTGGAGATCCACCTTCCAATGCAATCCCGAGCCAGTGAGTGAGTATCTCATTCATTACCAGTGTAGATTTTGCTAAGGTTAACCTTAAGAGCTTAATTCTTTGTTTGGCTCCTCTCCCAAAACGCCTAAGACTCCAAGAAACAGAGACCGACCTTAACTACTTGCCACCTATAGCATCTGGAATTCAAATACCATGTTCACATTCTCTCCATCCCCACTACTTGTAGCATTTATTATTATGGAGCAGTGGCGGCTGGTGCTCAAAATTTTTTGGGGGGCGCAAAAAGAAAAATGTAATAGGTATTGCTTCGCGTCAAAAAACGCAGTAAAAAATTGCGTGACTTTGAAGTCATGGTATAGGCATGGCATAGGTGATGGTACAGGCATGGCACAGGTGATGGTATAGGCATGGCACAGGTCATGGTACAGGAGATGGTATATGCCCCCTTTCAATGCAGTGACCAGCGTACATGCCCCCTTTCAATGCAGAGACCAGTGTACATGCCCCCTTCAATGCAGAGTTCAGCGTGCGTGCTCCCTTCAATGCAATGAACATTGTGCTGTGCCCCCTTCAATGCAATGAACATTGTGCTGTGCCCCCTTCAATGCAATGAACACTGTGCTATGCCCCCTTCAATGCAATAAACACTGTGCTGTGCCCCCACAATGCAGAGTTCAGCGTGCATGCCCCCTTCAATGCAACTGCGCTGTGCCCCCTTCAATGCAATGAACACTGTGCTGTGCCCCCTTCAATGCAATAAACACTGTTCTGTGCCCCCTTCAATGCAATGAACACTGTGCTATGCCCCCTTCAATGCAATGAACACTGTGCTGTGCCCCAACAATGCAGAGTTCAGCGTGCATGCCCCCTTCAATGCAATAAACACTGTGCTGTGCCCCCTTCAATGCAATAAACACTGTGCTGTGCCCCCTTCAATGCAATAAACACTGTGCTGTGCCCCCTTCAATGCAATGAACACTGTGCTGTGCCCCCTTCAATGCAATAAACACTGTTCTGTGCCCCCTTCAATGCAATAAACACTGTGCTGTGCCCCCTTCAATGCAATAAACACTGTGCTGTGCCCCCTTCAATGCAATAAACACTGTAATGTGCCCCCTTCAATGCAATAAACACTGTGCTGTGCCCCCTTCAATGCAATGAACACTGTGCTGTGCCCCCTTCAATGCAATAAACACTGTTCTGTGCCCCCTTCAATGCAATGAACACTGTGCTATGCCCCCTACAATGCAATAAACACTGTGCTGTGCCCCCTTCAATGCAATAAAGACTGTGCTGTGCCCCCTTCAATGCAATAAACACTGTGCCCCCTTCAATGCAATGAACTCTGTGCTGTGCCCCAACAATGCAGAGTTCAGCGTGCATGCCCCCTTCAATGTAACTGTGCTGTGCCCCCTTCAATGCAATGAACACTGTGCTGTGCCCCCACAATGCAGAGTTCAGCGTGCATGCCCCCTTCAATGCAACTGTGCTGTGCCCCCTTCAATGCAATAAACACTGTGCTGTGCCCCCACAATGCAGAGTTCAGCGTGCGTGCCCCCTTCAATGCAACTGTTCCGTGCCCCCATCAATGCAGAGTTCAGCGTGCGAGCCCCTTTCAATGCAGAGCGCCACAGCATTGTCCCCAATCACTGCAGAGTGCCACAGCATTGTCCCCAATCACTGCAGAGCGCCACAGCATTGTCCCCCAATGATTGCAGAGCGCCACAGCATTGTCCCCCAATAATTGCAGAGCGCCACAGCATTGTCCCCCAATGATTGCAGAGCGGCACAGCATTGTCCCCCAATGATTGCAGAGTGCCCACAGCATTGTACCCCAATGATTGCAGAGTGCCACAGCATTGTACCCCAATGATTGCAGAGTGCCCACAGCATTGTACCGCAATGATTGCAGAGTGCCACAGCATTGTACCCCAATGATTGCAGAGTGGCCACAGCATTGTACCCCAATGATTGCAGAGTGGCCACAGCATTGTCCCCCAATGATTGCAGAGCGCCACAGCATTGTCCCCCAATGATTGCAGAGCGACACAGCATTGTCCCCCAATGATTTCAGAGCGCCACAGCATTGTCCCCCAATTATTGCAGAGTGCCACAGCATTGTCCCCCAATCATTGCAGAGCGCCACAGCATTGTCCCCCAATGATTGCAGAGTGCCACAGCATTGTCCCCCAATGATTGCAGAGCGCCACAGCATTGTACCCCAATTATTGCAGAGCGCCACAGCATTGTCCCCCAATTATTGCAGAGTGCCACAGCATTGTCCCCCAATTATTGCAGAGCGCCACAGCATTGTCCCCCAATGATTGCAGAGCGCCACAACATTGTCCCCCAATGATTGCAGAGTGCCACAGCATTGTCCCCCAATGATTGCAGAGCGCCACAGCATTGTACCCCAATGATTGCAGAGCGCCACAGCATTGTCCCCCAATGATTGCAGAGCACCACAGCATTGTCCCCCAATGATTGCAGAGCGCCACAGCATTGTCCCCCAATGATTGCAGAGCGCCACAGCATTGTCCCCCAATTATTGCAGAGTGCCAGCATTGTCCCCCAATGATTGCAGAGCACCACAGCTTTGTCCCCCAATTATTGCAGAGTGCCAGCATTGTCCCCCAATGATTGCAGAGCACCACAGCTTTGTCCCCCAATTATTGCAGAGTGCCAGCATTGTCCCCCAATGATTGCAGAGTGCCAGCATTGTCCCCCAATGATTGCAGAGCGCCAGCATTGTACCCCAATTATTGCAGAGTGCCCACAGCATTGAACCCCAATCGATGCAGAGACCAGCGTGCTTGCTCCCTTCAAACTTACCTGGCGGCGGCGCGGCTCAGCTTCTTCCTCCTCTTCTGCGGCGGGTCCTTCTTCCTCATCTCGGCGGCGGGAACCGGCGGGTGGCCTCTCCTTTTCTCTGAGCGGCGGTGACGATGAGTGACTGACGCACGCACCGGCACCGCCCCCATTGCGACGTCAGCGATATCCTGGATGATGATTGGTCCAGGCTGTAGACTGGACCAATCACAGCCAGAAAATCAGAAAGTGGGGGTGTCCAATCGCAAAGACTTGCGCCAAGGTTACCCCCCTACCCCCCAGAAGGCAGCCAATCGGCACCTCTTCTGGGACGTAACCCCCCCCCTAGCCACCAGTTCCTTCAGGCGAGGCCGGCGAACCCAATTTTTTTTGTACAACTTTATTTGTTCGTTTTGTTTTTTTTTTGTTTTTTTTTGTTTTTTTTTTAGGGGTAGGGGGGCGGCGCCCTGGCGCCCCCTATGCACGGGCCGCCACTGTTATGGAGCCTTGAGCTCTCTGCCAGTATACTACTCTACTCATGCTGCTTGACAACTACGGATCTGGGATTAACAGTTTGCTCATGTAATTCAATCAGCACAGGGAGTAAGTCTCTCACACTTACTTGCACTTCCATTTTTTGACCACTTGGTGGTGACAAAGACTGCATAGTAACAATGGCAATACTTGTCTGGTCCCTTTTTACAGAAAAGATTTGGAGCTTTATTCTGAAGCCAGAGCTTGACATTCATCCTTTTTTTTTGGTTCTTCTTTCTTTTTCCTTTTTTCCAAACAGGGACTTGAACAATACCTGGATAACTCTATGTGCTATAGAATTACTGTTATTTTACATGGGATAATGAGGCTACACCCATGACACATATGCAGAGGATTTGCCGATTAAGAGAGGTCACTGGTCGAGACTTGCAAACTGTAGTTACAAAGGTTTGATCTCTCTACCTGTTTACGATCTCGCCTGACATTCTGATTGCTGATTAATGATTATCAACCAGATCCACATTCCTCTTGTTGATAAAGTAATAGCAGAGATTCACTCCTCCATAAGAGAATTGGCAACAGTTTTTATATTTGCCTAATTTAGGGGATGGAAACTTTGTTTCAAACATTGCGGATTTAGGAGCCCGCTTACATACCTGCATGTTGGCTGGCCCATAGACTCACGGGCCTTTAGGCTTGGGGGTCTGTGGGCTTACCACAGTGGTGGGATTCAAAAATTTTAGTAACCAGTTCCGACTTTCCCAGCAGAATGACCAGCGTGCCCCCTTTCAATGCACAGTGACCAACGTGCCCCCTTTCAATGCACAGTGACCAGCGTTCCCCCTTTCAATGCACAGTGACCAGCGTGCCCCCTTTCAATGCACAGTGACCAGGGTGCACAGTGACCTCCTGATTGGCCAGGAGGAGGATCATGTGACAATAGCGAATTCTCATTCGCTATTGTCACAGAATGGGCGGGTCGGGCGCACTGCTCCGCCCCCCGGCCACCACGTCTGCCCGAGCGCGGGACATTCAATTGTCCTGCGCGTCCTCAGACGCGCAGAGGGATTCAGCCGGTTCTGCGAACTTGCAGAAAGTTAGCAACCGGTTCTATGGAACCGGTGCGAACCGGCTGAATCCCACCACTGGCTTACCAACATCTCTAGTTACAAGTTAAAGTTATAATGTTAATCGTTGAAGATCTTAGATCTTATTGTGACTTCATGTCATAGGAGCTTCTCTCCTCAAGTGGAGACCCGAGGTTGCAGGAATAGTTTTTCGGTCACAGATTAAGATAATTTTTTATTGTTCCTTTTTCCCACTGACCGTTCCTGTGTGACGCCTTCCACTACCTCGACAGGATAATTTTATACGCTGATTGATTGCAATAGCATATTACGTGATCTCAATATCCAATGTCTGTGATCTCAGCCAGCTCGATTTGACCTGGTTGACCTCGCTATACTGTGAGTCTTCTCTTCTCTCCCCCCTTTTTTCTCTTTATTATTATTTCTATTTTTCTTTGTTCTCTTTGTACTGATCCCTCGATCCCTCCTTTCTTTCCCCCCCCCCCTAGTGTTTCAACCCCCTCCCCCATCCTTTTATTTTACTACAGGCTGAAGGGACCTCTCCTATGGACAAGATGGCGTACGCTCACCTGGGTAAGTGCCCTTTCCTAATTTCACATAACATTAATGGTCTGAATGTCCCGGAAAAGAGGAGAAAAGTTCTTTATGAACTTAAGAAAAGTAAACCACAAGTGTTTTTTTTACAAGAGACCCATTTCAAAAATCCCTCTCATCCTGCACTGACAAACAAATTATTTCCAACAGCAACCAAAGGTGTCGCCATTCTGCTTCACAGGGATACACCTTTTGTACTTGAGAAGCAGTTGGCTGATCCGGACGGGAGATACATCTTTATCGCGGGTACACTGGGGGGTAAACAGATTACATTGGCGAATGTTTATTTCCCCAACCGAGCTCACTTAACATTTTGTAGGCTTCTGATATCTGAATTAAAGAGCTTTGCGAAGGGCTGCATAGTTCTAGGAGGAGATTTTAATGTCCCTCTAAACCCTTTATGCAATACCTCCACAGGACAATCATGCCTTTCCTATGCAATTTTGAAAAAAATCAAAATGTCGCTCCAGTCACTCACGCTTATCGATACCTGGAGGACATTACACCCCTCCGAAAGGGATTTCACCTTTTTTTCTATCCCACACAATAGATACACCAGAATTGACCATGTGTTTGTGTCGCAGAGGGACCTAGCCGAAGTGAGCGGAGCAGACATTGGCTCCATCACCGTCTCGGATCATGCCCCGATCTCCCTACATATGAGATTCCTGCCAATGCGAAGACCTGATAAGGCCTGGAGACTAAATCCATCTTTGCTTCTGGACCAATGCAGCCAACAACGTATTCAAAATGTGTTGAATAACTAATTCTCTGAAAACGGCTCAGATGAGATTTCCCAACTTAATGTTTGGGAGGCTCATAAGGCAGTTAGTAGGGGTGAGCTGATACGCTTAGGATCACAAAAAAAAGAGAGAATATAGCAATTAAAGAAAAACTACTGACTAAAATCAGAGAATTAGAAAACAAACACAAACGATCTTTAGCCAGATCAGTAGAAGAGGAATTAACGCATGCCAGGAAGGAGCTTCAAGCCCTTCTGGATGCGGACACCAAACGGATTCTATTTTGGCAAAAAGCCATATATTACGAACACGGGGACAAATCAGGGAAGATCCTGGCCAGAGCCTTAAAGGACTCCCAGGCCGCCAATGTTATCCCGGGGATTAAATCAACGCAAAATCATCTAATCCAAGATTCCAGAGATATTGCAAACACTTTTAGGGATTTTTATGAGAAATTATACAATTTACCCAACCAAAACAAACCCGAGAACTGTACTACTACCAGACCCCAAGCTATTAGAGAATATCTAATGAAAAGCGGATTCCCAACACTAGACCAAGAGTGCACAAATAATTTGGACTCCGAGATAACAGTTGATGAGGTGAAACTTGCCATTAAGGCTATGAAGGCAGGGAAAAGCCCAGGCCCTGACAGCTTTACGGCCCAATATTATAAAATTTTCACTGGCACCCGTTCTTGCAGAGGCCTTAAATACAATTAAGGATGGACACACTCCCTCTAGAGACTTCCTAACTGCCCACATTACAGTGATCCCAAAACCTGACAAGGATACAACCTTATGCTCCAACTATAGGCCAATATCCCTGCTTAATCTAGATCTAAAGATTCTAGTGAAAATCATGGCCGATAGGATCAGGCCATATTTGGAGAAAATAGTTGGACCGGATCAAGTAGGATTTATGCCCGGGAGGGAAGCCAGGGACAATGTTATTAAGTCAATAAACCTAATTCATGGAGCAAAGACATTGGGGTTTGAAGGCCTTCTACTATCCACGGACGCAGAGAAGGCCTTTGACCGCGTGTCATGGGACTATCTATTTGAGACCTGTGCCCATATTGGGTTGGGTTCAAATATGATGTCCTGGATCAGAGCTCTATACTCATCGCCACAAGCTAAAGTTAGAGTAAATGGAGTATTCTCTGACCCCCTAGACTTACGCAACGGTACGAGACAAGGTTGCCCGCTCTCTCCCGTACTGTTCATACTGTCTCTGGAACCACTACTTAGGTCAATTAATCTAGATCCATCCATACAGGGAATCAAAACAAGGCAAAGAGAATATAAGGTATCGGCATATGCGGACGATTTACTCTTTTATGTCTCCCAACCACATATATCGATACCCAACCTGAACCAACACTTCAAAGATTATAGAGCACTGTCCAATTTCAAAATTAACAACTCAAAGTCGGAGGCAATAAATCTAACTCTCTCCCCCCAGATGGTAAAATTGACCAAAGATAATTGCCCATATCGTTGGGAAGAGAAATCACTAAAGTATCTGGGAATTGGTCTGACACCAAACACCAATGAACTATTTGACACCAATTTTACCCCTCTGTTACGAAAGATCTCGACTGACCTCAGAAAATGGGACAGGGGCAGATTTTCATGGTTCGGTAGGGCAGCTATTGTAAAGATGACGGTACTGCCCAGACTACTTTACCTGTTTCATACCCTACCGATCCATGTCCCTTCTTTATTTTTTCGTAGTCTATCTTCTCTACAGCGCAATTTCATATGGGCTGGTAAACACCCAAGAAAAAGCCTTTCTTACCTACAGAGAAACAGGGAGAGCGGTGGCATGGGAATCACGAATTTTGACAAATACTATGTGGCAACGCATTTAACCAGAATTATAGACTGGTGTTGTCACACAGATACCAAGGATTGGGTCAACATTGAGAAACACTGGTCCCTCTGCGACACACAACACCTATTATGGACGAATATTCAATCACTACCACCCGAGATCAAACAACACCCCCTGATTTGCACCACCCTCAAAATTTTCCAAAAGTCTATGGTCAAATTTGGACTTTCTACCTTCCCAAGCCCAATTGTACCCCTATATAACAACCCTGATTTCCCACCAGGCGTACAAAATAATTCTATGCAAGTACTGACTGGCGGCAAGTTGATACCCCTGACAGCTCCTCACTGTTTCTCAAGGGGCAAAATTCTCAGCTTCCAAAATTTACAGAAAATCTGCTCACCTAATCACTGCCTGTCGTACTGGAATTACGTACAAATACACAATTTTCTACAGAGCAACAAATACAAAAATCTATTTTATAGAGCTCCTACAGAATTTGAGAATTGTTGCTCACTCCGCTCGCCAATGAGGAAGGTGACTTCCCTAGCATACAAATGGCTTAACGTTACCCCGATAGACTCGTCAGACCCATTCCAAAAGAGATGGGAAGACAGTCTGGGTATATCATTCTCAGCTGCTCAATGGAGGAAATCGTGTGTGTTTGCGTACAAATGTTCTCTCAGTACTAAACTACAAGAAAACGCCTTTAAAATCAGGATGCAGTAGTACAATACACCAGACAAATTGAAAAAATGGTTCCCGAATGTCACCGACAAATGCTGGAGATGTGGAGCAAGTCAGGATACTTTTACTCACATCTGGTGGTCATGTCCTAAGATAGAGCGATTCTGGAGGGAAGTTGCCTCCTGGACGAGGCACGTCTCTGGACTTGACCTAGATTTCGACATACCAACCTACCTTCTTCATATCAATCCTCTGCCTTACCGCACATATAAACTCTCAGTAGTTAGACACATGTTGAATGCGGCAAAATGTCTCATCCCACTAAATTGGAACTCCATCAATCCCCCACGAATTCGTGACTGGTTATATAAGATAAGCCAAATCTACGAAATGGAAAAAACATTGGTAATGAAAACTGACAGGACCGAAAGGTTCCGTAAAATGTGGTCACCATGGACATTTTTTACAGTATCCCCTGAATATCTTGCACTAGTATCTTGAAAGATTTAACCTACGAATCTTATCCTAAATAGTACTCCTCTGGCATTCCTGGGAGCGGTCCCCTCCAGGAATGTTTAACCCTGACACCCTTCACCTCCCTTACCCAACACCCTCTTTCCTGGTGTCTCTTACACCACTGTGCTTGTCCTTTGTCTCTTTTTCTCACTTCTTACCTATTCTTCTCCGTGTCTCTAGCTGATCCTCACCTCCCCCTTTACTTCGACCAGGGCTGGAGATAATTTTATTATACCCTACTCTAATACCTGCCTCTTTCATGTTACTTAATACATGATTACACTCGAAATCAAACCATACAGTTGAAATAATTTGGATATCATAAGTTTTATCATTTCTTATATTGCTTGATATCCAGAAGTTTTGGTGCCTTTAACTAGGATACATACTATGTCTGACTTGACTATATGCTGACCCCCTGAACATTGTATCTGTTAATTTCAATTCTACTTGGTATGTATATTTGTGATACATTTGCTATTTCCACGTTTGTACAAACGTACAGCTAACTGTAACTTGTGTTAAATTCTCAATAAAGCATCTTTTTGTGAAAAAAAAAAAAAAAGAAAATAGGAGAATAGAATAGAAAAAAAACAATAGATTAGAACAGAATGGAACAGAATAAAAAGGATATAACTGTCTTCTGAAATTCAAATTTCCAATAAATAAATTTGAATTTGAACGTTGATTAATTTGGAATATTGAATCCGAATTGAATTTGAAAATGAATAAACGAAACAAAAGTAATTCCGAAAACTAATTAAACTAATTTAACTTAACAAAATTATTATGCATTTTTTAGTTCTGCACATGTCGATTCCTATGGGTCTTTTTTGTTTTAACCCTCGCCTCTTCTCTCTGGTTATTTTTGCTGCCTAAAGGCTCAGTTCACACTGAAGTGGCTTTGATCCTTCCTTCGCTCGATCCTTCCTTCAATGGATCAAGCCTTCCTTTGATAATATTAATAATATTATAATATTAATAATAATAATTATTATTATTATAAAATAATATGAATACTATTAATATTAACAGATAATATTGCCAGAAACACTTCAGAATTCATCCTGCTGCTTTTGTCATCAGGGTTCGATGACAAAAGCTTTGAGTCCTGCGGGAAGGCATGGGAATGACGTTCCTGTACTTATTCTACAACAGGAACACCATTCCTGTTCCCGCCCGACCCCCGACACGATCCCACCTCCTGCTCTGGGATGGCGGGTCGGTAAGCCCAGATTGCGGGTTCCCGACCCGCCATCCCCGAGTATCGCTGTAAACTAAGCTGGCACTACAGGAAGCGGAGCCGATGCTTCCTGTATAGACAACGGCTGATTGGCCGAAATGCATCAGTTGACCCTCCTGCAGTTCCTGGGACACGCTTGAACATTTACCGCGGTTCTCCTATGTGCACCTGTTGATCTTAACGTTTTTAAATGTAAGTGACTACAATCAGGGCTGGCGTTAGGGGGGGGCAACCTGGACAACTGCCCAGGGCCCCGAATGTCCAGGGGCCCCGGCAGGGGCGGACTGAGCGATCGGGCACTTCGGACGTGGTCCGAGGGCCCGGCCAGGAAGGGAAGGCCCGGCCAGCAAGGGGAGCCGCCGCCCAGTATAGAATTAACTCACCCGGGCCGACGATACGTAGTAGAAGGAGGGGAGGGACCCAGCGGCCGGCACTTCTACAGTGTGAGGAGGGGATCTGGGGAGGGGGCCGGCGCTGCGTCAGTGAGAGGACGAGGGGCCCAGGCTAGGGCTGGGATTCCATTGTGTCCTGTGTGCGGGGGCGTGTCGGCGTCGCATACTGACACGACGTCGACGGGCCCCCGCCTCCACAGGTTGTGATAGGGGTAACCAGGGGCATAATTATAGGGATCACAAGGGTCACCATGGCTCTCCTATATGCCACCCCGTCAGCCCTCCTATCCAGCCTGGTGCCAGCTGTCTCCACAATGTTCACAAGTAGTCATCCATACCTTGGACCACCTCCAAGCTCCGCCCCCTGACTCTGGCTTCAGCTTCAACTTCTTGTTTTAAGGCTGTTCCTGCTGCTGGGCATGGTAGGGAAGTACTGCCCCCTCCTGGCACACTGCCCCCCCCACTTCCCTCCACTGCCCCCTCCCATAATACTGTCCCCCCATACTGCCCCCTCCTGGCACACTGCCCCCCCCATACTGCCCTCCACTGCCCCCTCCCATCACACTGTCTCCCTCCCATCACACTGTCCCCCCATACTGCCCCCCTCCTGGCACACTGTCCCCTCCCCCCCATACTGCCCTCCACTGCCCCCTCCCATCACACTGTCCCCCCAAACTGCCCACTCCTGGCATAGTGTCCTCCCCATACTGCCATCCACTGCCCCCCTCCCATCACACTGTCTCCCTCCTGTCATACTGCCCCCTATACTGCCCCCTCCCATCATGCTGCCCCCCAAACTGCTCTCCATTGCCCCCTCCCATAACACTGTCCCCCTCCCATCATACTGTACCCATACTGTCCCCTCCTGTCATACTGCCCCCCTTGAATCATGCTGTCCACCATACTGACCCCCACTGCCCTCCTCCCATCATGTTGTCCCCTCATACTTCCCCCTCCTGTCACACTGCCCCCCATACTGCCCCCTCCCATCATGATTTCCCCCATCCTGCCCCCTCCTGTCACACTGTCTCCCCATACTACCCTCCACTGCCCCCTCCCATCACACTGCCCCCCTCCCATTACAGTACCTCCCTCCTGGCACTCTGCCCCCATCCCATCCACTGCCCCCTACCATCACATTGCCCCCCTCCCATCACACTGCCCCCCCTCTTGTCACACAGTCCCACCCTCCAGCCGCACTGGCCCCTTCAGTCACACTGACCCCCTCCCATCACACTGCACCCCCAAGCTGTTCTCCACTGTCTCCCATCCTGTCACACTGCCCCCTCCTGTAACACTGCCCAGGTACCCTTCTTAGATGGGGTGGCTACATTCATTTTCTTGTTTAAACTTTAAACTGCAGGAAGGGGGTCCACTGCAAAAAATGTGCAAAGGGATCCGCTGCAGGACCGTAAAGTGTCCTGGGACCAGTGGGAAGGGCTGAGGCTGGAGGTTGCGGGGCCCTTCATGGTTTCTTGCATCAGGGCCCTGAAGGTTCTAGTTACGCCTCTGGGGGTAACGGTCGCTAACCTCACCGGAGACAATTTCCTGGATGCCGGCGGTTTCTGTATGATGTGAGAAGTTCTTGTAACATATGGCCTCTATGTGAAATCCAGCTCCACTCAATGGTCTCTCCTGTGAGGAATGATGAATCATATATTTTTATTAAAATTGTGTGGGATAATGCAAATGTATTTACACATCATTCCTCACAGGAGAGACCATTGAGTGGAGCTGGATTTCACATAGAGGCCATATGTTACAAGAACTACTCATATCATACAGAAACCGCCAGGGATGAAGCAGGGATTGAAGAAGATGAAGAGGGCACTCCTTCGCAATTGCAGCCATCCGGTGAGGTTACCTGTATCACTGTCTGTGGAGACAGGACACGTCAACGGCACATCAGTATGTGGCGCTGACGCACCTCCGCACACAGGACACCATGGAAATTCAACGCTAGCCTGGGCCCCTCCTCTCACTGAAGCAGCGACAGCAGCTGTGCCCCTCCCCTCCTCCCACTACATATCGCCGGGTGAGTTAATTCTGTACTGGGCGGTGGGCCCCCTTCCCGGCCAGGCCCCCCCTTCCTGGCCAGGCCCTCGGACCACGTCTGAAGTGCCCGACCGCTCAGTCCGCCCCTGGCCACAGGCCCACAGCCTGCCAGCAAGCCTGCCAGTGCCAGTCACAGGCCCACAGCGAGCAAGCCACAGGCCCACAGCCTGCCAGTCAGCCAGCAAGCCTGCCAGTGCAAGCCACAGGCCCACAGCCAGCAAGCCACAGCCTGCCAGTGCCAGCCACATGCCCACAGCCAGCAAACCACAGCCTGCCAGCCAGCAAGCCACGGCCTGCCAGCAAGCCTGCCAGTGCCAGCCACAGGCCCACAGCCAGCAAGCCACAGACTGCCAGCCAGAAAGCCTGCCAGTGCCAGCCACAGGCCCAGAGCCAGCAAGCCACAGGCCCACAGCCTGCCAGCCAGCAAGCCACAGCCAGCCAGCAAGTCTGCCAGTGCCAGCCACAGCCAGTAAGTTTGTCCATAGTGCAAGTGTGGCACAAAAGGGGTTCCTGGTGATGGGTCGTGGTTTTATTACCTATTAGTAGCAATATACTGCACCATGAGATCTGTTTTTGCTTGTTTACATATGCCCTGCTGTCTCCGCCGAGTCGATTGAGCTGAGTTGGAATAAAGTGATTCAACATCATCCTTATTTGACGATGGGCTTATTCTTTTTTTCTTTTTAGACATTTTTTGGTGCCTCAGGTCAAAGGAAAATGGGACTTTAAGGGCTCAGTAAAATGGTGTGTTTATTAAAAATTATATAAATTGATTTGCTGTTAGCAAAAATTGTAAACAAAATAACATAACACAATAGGTGCCAATGGGTTATAGACCCATGTGAGAAGGTGAGAATGGAACGAAAAGTGACAAGGTGAAAATGGTGACTTTTTTGGAACTCTGTCTGTTGGGCTCAGAATTGTGAGCTTGTTGAGAGAGAGTATCTTGTCGAACTTCCGTCGCGTTTCGGCATATGTTGCCTTTATCAAGGAAGCGGGGAGAGTTCACCATATCTGAAAAAGTGTAGTAAATATATATTGAAATGTATGGTATAGCACTATTTGCAAAAATAGTGAATAATAAGGTAAGCACATACATGTGACTAAGCGGTCAGGTCCCAGGCTGTGGTATTCCCATTGCTTTTCCAAAACTATTCTTGGGGTGGGACTTTTAAGGCACAAATAATAATATGCTCATCTTCTAAACCGAATATTACATTTCAACAAAGACAAGCAATTAAAAAACTATCAGATAATCATTTGATCACCATTAAGCAGGCTGACAAAGGCGGCAATGTTGTCATTATGGATAGCAATCAGTACATACAGATGTGTCAAAATATCTTAAAAAACCACCAATGGTACCGGAAAATCCCATCAGATATCGTGGTTAAATACCAACAAACTTTCTACCAACTAATAGATTCTACATACTCAAATGGCACAATCCCGAAACACACATGGGAGTTCATTAGAACAACATTTCCAGTCACTCCGACATTCTACGCACTCCCAAAGATTCACAAACACGACACTAATCCACCAGGGCGTCCCATCATTTCAGGGAGAGGATCAATAACAGATAATGCAAGCAAATTAGTGGACACGTATCTAAAACCTTTTGTTACTGCATTACCTTCATATGTGCGCGACACAATTCATTTTCTACAAAAAATCTAAAATGTTACTATTCCAGAAGATTGTCTTTTAGTTACTGTGGATGTTGAAACTTTATATAGTTCAATTCCACACGACCGAGGAATCTCTGCTATTAAACACACAATCTCACGAGATCATGCACCTGACGCCTATGGAGAGTTTATTTTGTCCATATTGCATTATATTCTGTTACATAACGTGTTTACCTTCAATGGCTCCCATTTCCTCCAGGTGCAAGGCGTAGCGATGGGCACTTGTTGTGCCCCATCCTACGCCAATTTGTACCTGGGGGAGTGGGAGTCATTTTTTCTACACGACGAGTCAACATCTATGTACACGGACCACATATTTATGTGGGTCCGGTACATAGATGATATATTCATGCTATGGCGGGGCCCTGTAGATCTGTTACAGAATTGTTTAACCAGAATGAACAAAAATGAGTTTAACCTCACGTTTACTATGAACTATCATCTAAATCAGATCACTTTCCTGGACGTGGAGGTTTACAGGGGTGTGGATGGTGCTCTCCGCAGTGGGCTTTATCGTAAGCCCACTGCGGGGAACACCATCCTGCATGCTTCGAGTTTCCATCCCAAAACCCTTGTTCGTTCGATTCCTTTTGGACAATATCTAAGGATCAGGCGCAATTGCACGGATTTTCAGAGTTTTCAGCTTGCTGCGAATGATTTAAGAGACAGATTACTCTTGAGAGGTTATACTAAAACAACCCTCAAAAAAGCCTATCAAAAAGCAGTTGCTTCTGACAGAAAAACTTTGCTGACCCCCCAAACTCATAATGAGCCTGATCATGTGTTAAGAATCATTATGAAATACTCTGAACAACACCAAAATATTAGACAAATCATCTCTAAATATTGGCATGTACTGACCTTGGACCCCACGGTGGGCAAATATGTTCCAGAACGCCCGCAATTCATGTTCAAAAAAGTGCCAGCCTTGAAAGAAAGATTGGTACAAAGCGAATTTAAAACTCTCAAAAATCAAGATCCCTGCAGACTCAAGGGCACATATATCTGTGGTAGTTGTAACTACTGCAGATATATGTTAACTACCAAAAATTCCACACTACCCAATGGTCAAACCTTCTTCCCCAAACACTTTGCCAACTGCCGCACCCACGGAGTGGTATACTTACTCCTCTGTGGGTGCGGCTGTTTTTACGTTGGGAAAACTAAATTGCCATTTTTCAAACGAGCAAATAGACACGTTAAAAGCATGAAGACCTGTAATCCAGATTTACCACTGGGACGACATGCCTCCTTAGTACATGCAGGAAAGTTTCCAAAAATTAGATTTTTGATCATTGATAGAATACACCCCAGTCCCCGTGGAGGGGACTGGAACAAAACTCTTTTACAGATGGAATTACGGTGGATATATACCCTGAAGGCCACAGACCCTCCGGGCCTGAATGAAATGGTTTCTTTCAGGCCTTTCTTAGAGGGGTTCACATCAGGGGGCATGGAACAATAATCCCATTTGATATATTTTGATGATAAAAAAATGTTTTTCCACATCTACTTTGCTTTTCCATTCCAGCTTTTTGTTTTTAAACGCTATGGGCAGGCATACATTCTAAAGTGTCATTGGACAGATTCTGTAAGTGTTCCATCACAGATATATTGTGTTAAATTGTGCATGAATTGTAATGACTATAAATATTGTTATATGTTTTTACATATTTTTCTATATTTACCACTGATTGATTAGCATATGATTGATCACTTGCAGACCGCCACTTTAAGGTTGCCCCTGAAGAAGGAATTTTGTTGTGTCTCTGAAACGCGTTGGGCACTCACCTTCATTACAGCGGTATTTGTATCTGCCTCATGACCCCATGAATTGTATACAGCTTGCCATATGTTTTTAACCATTTTTGTAATTGTATTTTTCAATAAATTTATATAATCATATATGTTTGTTTCAAATTCCATATTATTATTTGTGCCTTAAAAGTCCCACCCCAAGGGGAATTTCTTTCCAAGCTTCTATATTACGGGATGTGGCACACTCTGGTGTGATTCCACATGAGCATACTATATGTTCCAAAACTATTCACACAGGATTTAAGTGGAGTAGCTATCTGTAACGATATGGTTTAGGTAATGATAATATTGCCAGTTTTTACTCATATCAAACTGGCAATATTATCATTACCTAAACCATATCGTTACAGATAGCTACTCCACTTAAATCCTGTGTGAATAGTTTTGGAAAAGCAATGGGAATACCACAGCCTGGGACCTGACCGCTTAGTCACATGTATGTGCTTACCTTATTATTCACTATTTTTGCAAATAGTGCTATACCATACATTTCAATATATATTTACTACACTTTTTCAGATATGGTGAACTCTCCCCGCTTCCTTGATAAAGGCAACATATGCCGAAACGCGTCGGAAGTTCGACAAGATACTCTCTCTCAACAAGCTCACAATTCTGAGCCCAACAGACAGAGTTTCAAAAAAGTCACCATTTTCACCTTGTCACTTTTCGTTCCATTCTCACCTTCTCACATGGGTCTATAACCCATTGGCACCTATTGTGTTATGTTATTTTGTTTACAATTTTTGCTAACAGCAAATCAATTTATATAATTTTTAATAAACACACCATTTTACTGAGCCCTTAAAGTCCCATTTTCCTTTGATCTGAGGCACCAAAAAATGTCTAAAATATTTTCCTGGGACGTTGGCCACACCTACTAAGTTTAGGTATCAGGGACCGAACACCTTTTCTCTCATTCTTTTTTTCTTATCTGGTAAGCAGATTGGATTGTCCCTGTCCCAAACACGGACTGTTTTTTGAGCGCTGCAACCCTACCAATATTCCTGTATAGTGCCGGCTTCTGTCACAGGCGGAGTGATATCAAATGTACTCCACCTCCGCCTGTGACAGGGCACAGGAGCCATAGAGGAACGGCTCTGCAGATGGGAGGGAGGTAAGGAGACACATGAGAGAGAGAGAAAGCAAGAGAGAGAGAGCGAGACACATGAGAGAGAGAGAGCGAGACACATGAGAGAGAGAGACACATGAGAGAGAGCGAGACACATGAGAGAGAGAGAGACACACACATGAGAGAGAGAGCGAGACACATGAGAGAGAGAGAGACACATGAGAGAGAGAGAGAGAGACACATGAGAGAGAGAGAGAAAGCGAGACACATGAGAGAGAGAGAGAGAGAGAGAGAGCGAGACACATGAGAGAGAGAGAGAGCGAGACACATGAGAGAGAGAGAGCGAGACACATGAGAGAGAGAGAGAGCGAGACACATGAGAGAGAGAGCGAGACACATGAGAGAGAGAGAGAGAGAGCGAGACACCTGAGAGAGAGAGGGCGAGACACATAAGAGAGAGAGAGAGACACACATGAGAGAGAGAGCAAGACACATGAGAGAGAGACACACATGAGAGAGAGAGAGCAAGACACATGAGAGAGAGAGAGAGCAAGACACATGAGAGAGAGAGCGAGACACATGAGAGAGAGAGCGAGACACATGAGAGAGAGAGAGAGACACACATGAGAGAGAGAGCAAGACACATGAGAGAGAGAGCAAGACACATGAGAGAGAGAGAGCGAGACACATGAGAGAGAGAGCGAGACACATGAGATAGAGAGCGATACACATGAGAGAGAGAGACACATGAGAGAGAGAGCGAGACACATGAGAGAGAAAGAGAGCGAGACACATGAGAGAGAAAGAGAGAGCGAGACACATGAGAGAGAGAGAGCGAGACACATGAGAGAGAGAGAGAGAGACACATGAGAGAGAGAGCGAGACACATGAGAGAGAGAGCGAGACACATGAGAGAGAGAGCAAGACACATGAGAGAGAGAGCGAGACACATGAGAGAGAGAGAACGAGACACATGAGAGAGAGAGAGCGAGACACATGAGAGAGAGAGCGAGAGAGCGAGACACATGAGAGAGAGAGAGCGAGACACATGAGAGAGAGAGAGACACACGAGAGAGAGAGAGAGAGAGACACATGAGAGAGAGAGCGAGACACATGAGAGAGAGAGCGAGACACATGAGAGAGAGAGCAAGACACATGAGAGAGAGAGAACGAGACACATGAGAGAGAGAGAGCGAGACACATGAGAGAGAGAGCGAGAGAGCGAGACACATGAGAGAGAGAGAGCGAGACACATGAGAGAGAGAGAGAGACACAGGAGAGAGAGAGAGACACATGAGAGAGAGAGCGAGACACATGAGAGAGAGAGCGAGACACATGAGAGAGAGAGAGAGCGAGACACATGAGAGAGAGAGAGAGAGAGAACGAGACACATGAGAGAGAGAGAGCGAGACACATGAGAGAGAGAGAGAGCGAGACACATGAGAGAGAGAGAGAGAGAGACACACACATGAGAGAGAGAGTGAGACACATGAGAGAGAGAGTGAGACACATGAGAGAGAGAGCGAGACACATGAGAGAGAGAGCGAGACACATGAGAGAGAGAGAGAGCGAGACACATGAGAGAGAGAGCAAGACACATGAGAGAAAGAGCGAGACACATGAGAGAGAGAGACACATGAGAGAGCGAGACACATCAGAGAGAGAGAGCGAGACACATGAGAGAGAGAGCGAGACACATGAGAGAGAGAGCGATACACATGAGAGAGAGAGACCGGAGAGAGAGAGAGAGAGCATACAAATGTACTCCACCTCCGCCTGTGACAGGGCACAGGAGCCATAGAGGAACGGCTCTGCAGATGGGAGGGAGGTAAGGAGACACATGCGAGAGAGAGAGAGCGCGAGACACATGAGAGAGAGAGAGAGCGAGACACATGAGAGAGAGAGCGAGACACATGAGAGAGAGAGAGAGACACATGAGAGAGAGAGCAAGACACATGAGAGAGAGAGAGACACATGAGAGAGAGAGCGAGACACATGAGAGAGAGAGAGACACATGAGAGAGAGAGCAAGACACATGAGAGAGAGAGAGACACATGAGAGAGAGAGCGAGACACATGAGAGAGAGAGCGAGACACATGATAGAGAGAGAGCGAGACACATGAGAGAGAGAGAGTGAGACACATGAGAGAGAGAGCGAGACACATGAGAGAGAGAGCGAGACACATGAGAGAGAGAGAGAGAGAGCGCGAGACACATGAGAGAGAGAGCGAGACACATGAGAGAGAGAGAGAGAGAGAGAGCGAGACACATGAGAGAGAGAGCGAGACACATGAGAGAGAGAGAGCGAGAGAGAGAGCGAGACACATGAGAGAGAGAGAGACACACATGAGAGAGAGAGCAAGACACATGAGAGAGAGAGCAAGACACATGAGAGAGAGAGCGAGACACATGAGAGAGAGAGCGAGACACATGAGATAGAGAGCGATACACATGAGAGAGAGAGACACATGAGAGAGAGAGCGAGACACATGAGAGAGAAAGAGAGCGAGACACATGAGAGAGAAAGAGAGAGCGAGACACATGAGAGAGAGAGAGCGAGACACATGAGAGAGAGAGAGAGAGACACATGAGAGAGAGAGCGATACACATGAAAGAGAGAGACACATGAGAGAGAGACAGAGAGACACATGAGAGAGAGAGAGCGAGACACATGAGAGAGAGAGAGAGCGAGACACATGAGAGAGAGAGCGAGACACATGAGAGAGAGAGAGAGAGAGCGAGACACATGAGAGAGAGAGAGAGAGCGAGACACATGAGAGAGAGAGCGAGACACATGAGAGAGAGAGAGAGAGCGAGACACATGAGAAAGAGAGAGACACATGAGAGAGAGAGAGACACATGAGAGAGAGAGACACATGAGAGAGAGAGCGAGACACATGAGAGAGAGAGCGAGACACATGAGAGAGAGAGAGAGACACATGAGAGAGAGAGAGCGAGACACATGAGAGAGAGAGAGCGAGACACATGAGAGAGAGAGCGAGAGAGAGAGCGAGACACATGAGAGAGAGAGCGAGACACATGAGAGAGAGAGAGAGATCGAGACACATGAGAAAGAGAGAGACACATGAGAGAGAGAGACACACATGAGAGAGAGAGACACATGAGAGAGAGAGCGAGACACATGAGAGAGAGAGCGAGACACATGAGAGAGAGAGAGCGAGACACATGAGAGAGAGAGAGAGCGAGACACATGAGAGAGAGAGAGCGAGACACATGAGAGAGAGAGAGCGAGAGAGAGAGCGAGACACATGAGAGAGAGAGCGAGACACGTGAGAGAGAGAGAGACACACACATGAGAGAGAGAGTGAGACACATGAGAGAGAGAGTGAGACACATGAGAGAGAGAGAGCGAGACACATGAGAGAGAGAGAGACACACACATGAGAGAGAGAGTGAGACACATGAGAGAGAGCGAGACACATGAGAGAGAGAGAGAGCGAGACACATGAGAGAGAGAGAGAGACAAACACATGAGAGAGAGAGAGAGAGAGCGAGACACATGAGAGAGAGAGAGAGACACATGAGGGAGAGAGCGAGACACATGAGAGAGAGAGCGATATACATGAGAGAGAGAGAGAGCGAGACACATGAGAGAGAGAGAGCGAGACACATGAGAGAGAGAGAGCGAGACACATGATAGAGAGAGCAAGACACATGAGAGAGAGAGAGCGAGACACATGAGAGAGAGAGAGAGAGAGAGACACACATGAGAGAGAGAGACACATGAGAGAGAGAGAGACACATGAGAGAGAGAGCGAGACACATGAGAGAGAGAGAGCGAGACACATGAGAGAGAGAGCGAGAAACATGAGAGAGAGAGAGCGAGACACATGAGAGAGAGAGAGCGAGACACATGAGAGAGAGCGAGACACATGAGAGAGAGAGCGAGACACATGAGAGAGAGCGAGACACATGAGAGAGAGCGCAACACATGAGAGAGAGAGAGAGCGCGACACATGAGAGAGAGAGAGAGCGCGCGCGACACATGAGAGAGACAGCGAGACACATGAGAGAGAGAGAGCGAGACACATGAGAGAGAGAGAGCGAGACACATGAGAGAGAGAGCGAGACACATGAGAGAGAGAAAGCGAGAGAGAGAGCGAGACACATGAGAGAGAGAGAGCGAGACACATGAGAGAGAGAGAGAGACACACACATGAGAGAGAGAGAGAGTGAGACACATGAGAGAGAGAGTGAGGCACATGAGAGAGAGAGAGAGAGCGAGACACATGAGAGAGAGAGAGAGAGAGAGCGAGACACATGAGAGAGAGAGAGCGAGACACATGAGAGAGAGAGAGCGAGACACATGAGAGAGAGAGAGACACACACACACATGAGAGAGAGAGAGAGAGCGAGACACATGAGAGAGAGAGAGCGAGACACATGAGGGAGAGAGCGAGACACATGAGAGAGAGAGCGATACACATGAGAGAGAGAGAGAGAGACACATGAGAGAGAGAGAGCGAGACACATGAGAGAGAGAGAGCGAGACACATGATAGAACGAGCGAGACACATGAGAGAGAGAGAGCGAGATACATGAGAGAGAGAGAGAGACACATGAGAGAGAGAGACACATGAGAGAGAGAGAGCGAGACACATGAGAGAGAGACAGCGAGAGAGAGAGCGAGACACATGAGAGAGAGAGAGCGAGACACATGAGAGAGAGAGAGACACACACACACATGAGAGAGAGAGAGAGCGAGACACATGAGAGAGAGAGAGCGAGACACATGAGGGAGAGAGCGATACACATGAGAGAGAGGGAGAGAGACACATGAGAGAGAGAGAGCGAGACACATGAGAGAGAGAGAGCGAGACACATGAGAGAGAGAGAGCGAGACACATGAGAGAGAGAGCGAGACACATGAGAGAGAGCGCAACACATGAGAGAGAGAGAGAGCGCGACACATGAGAGAGAGAGAGAGCGAGACACATGAGAGAGAGAGCGAGACACATGAGAGAGAGAGCGAGACACATGAGAGAGAGCGCGACACATGAGAGAGAGAGAGAGCGCGACACATGAGAGAGAGAGCGAGACACATGAGGGAGAGAGCGAGACACATGAGAGAGAGAGAGCGATACACATGAGAGAGAGAGAGAGAGAGTGAGACACATGAGAGAGAGAGAGCGAGACACATGAGAGAGAGAGAGCGAGACACATGATAGAGAGAGCGAGACACATGAGAGAGAGAGAGCGAGACACATGAGAGAGAGAGAGAGAGAGACACATGAGAGAGAGAGAGACACATGAGAGAGAGAGAGGCACATGAGAGAGAGAGAGCGAGACACATGAGAGAGAGAGAGCGAGACACATGAGAGAGAGAGCGAGACACATGAGAGAGAGAGCGAGACACATGAGAGAGAGCGCGACACATGAGAGAGAGAGAGAGCGCGACACATGAGAGAGAGAGCGCGACACATGAGAGAGAGAGAGAGCGACACATGAGAGAGAGCGAGACACATGAGAGAGAGAGAGAGCGAGACACATGAGAGAGAGAGAGCGAGACACATGAGAGAGAGAGAGCGAGACACATGAGAGAGAGAGCAAGACACATGAGAGAGAGACATGAGAGAGAGAGACACATTAGAGAGAGAGAGAGAGACACATGAGAGAGAGAGAGAGACACATGAGAGAGAGAGAGAGACACATGAGAGAGAGACACATGAGAGAGAGAGAGACACAGACACATGAGAGAGAGAGAGACACTGACACATGAGAGAGAGAGACACAGACACATGAGACACATGAGAGAGCGACACATGAGAGAGAGAGAGACATGAGAGAGAGAGAGAGAGAGAGAGAGAGAGAGAGAGACACACACACATGAGAGAGTGAGAGAGAGAGAGAGAGAGAGAGAGAGAGAGAGACACATGAGAGAGACACAGAGAGAGACACACACACACATGAGAGAGAGAGAGAGAGAGAGAGCGAGACACATGAGAGAGAGAGCAAGACACATGAGAGAGAGAGACATGAGAGAGATACATGAGAGAGAGAGCGAGACACATGAGAGAGAGAGTGAGACACATGAGAGAGAGCGCGACACATGAGAGAGAGAGAGAGCGAGACACATGAGAGAGAGAGAGCGAGACACATGAGAGAGAGCGAGACACATGAGAGAGAGAGCAAGACACATGAGAGAGAGAGACATGAGAGAGAGAGAGACACATTAGAGAGAGAGAGACACATGAGAGAGAGAGACACATGAGAGAGAGACACATAAGAGAGAGAGAGACACAGACACATGAGAGAGAGAGACACTGACACATGAGAGAGAGAGACACAGACACATGAAACACATGAGAGAGCGACACATGAGAGAGAGAGAGACATGAGAGAGAGAGAGACACACACACATGAGAGAGAGAGAGAGAGAGAGAGAGACACACATGAGAGAGACACAGAGAGAGACACACACACATGAGAGAGAGAGAGACACACATGAGAGAGAGACAGAGAGAGAGACACACACATGAGAGAGAGAGAGAGAGAGACACATGAAAGAGACACACACACATAAGAGAGAGAGACACACACACACACACATGAGAGAGAGAGAGAGACACACACACACATGAGAGAGAGAGACACACACACACATGAGAGAGAGAGAGAGAGAGAGAGACACACACACACACGAGAGAGAGAGAGAGAGAGAGTCTGGGGCTCTACATCCTCAACGGCCATACCAACAAGGGAGACTCTCTGGGAAGGTACACATTAAACTCCCACATAGGCAGCAGTGTGGTAGACTATGCTATCACAGATATGAACCCCACACTCATCAATGGCTTTACAGTCACCCCACAAACACACCTGTCAGACCACAACCAACTGCTGCTATATATTAAATTTTCTAACAAACCATCACCAAAATGCCACCGGACTTCTCTCTGCAACCTGCCACCATCATTTAAATCAGTCATGTCCAACCTGCGGCCCGGGACCGCAGGCAATGCGGCCCGCTGCCATTATATTTTTTTTAATGGAAGGAGGAAGTCAGGCCAGGGCCGCGGCGGCCGCCTATTGCATTCTGGGAGTTGTAGTCCATCCATGCGCGCTCAAGCTTTCAGTGAGTGGAGAGCAGCGCAGCTAGCAAACTACAACTCCCGAATCTCTGAGGCAGGCCAGGCAGAGGAAGGGCACGCCAGGGAGTCGGGACACATGTGACTGGCTCGGGCTGCTAGGCTGGCTGCTGGCTGCAACTGGACCCCAGGACAGGAGCATCAACCCCCCCTAGAACTGGAGGAGGACGTGTGAGTACCTGGAACTGAGCTGGCAGCTGCCATACCTTATTTCAGAGACCCTTACATCCCCAGCTGACCCCTACCTACATGATCATCCCATCTATCTCCCTCCCCCATTTACCCTGCCCCAGTGCCCACCCAGTAACCTCAAAATAGCCCTCAACACTGTGGGTCCTGCTGGGAGATGGCCATAGCCTGTGGGTCCAGCTGGCCGCTAGCCACGGCCTGTGGGTCTTGCTGGCCGCTGGCCTGTGGGTCCAGCTGGCCGCTAGCCACGGCCTGTGGGTCACAGGCCATGGCCAGCGGCCAGCAGGACCCATAGGCCATGGCCAGCAGGACCCACAGTAGGCCATGGCCCATAGGCCCTGCTGGCCCCTAGCAATGGCCTGTGACCCACAGTCCATGGCCAGCTCCCAGCAGAACCTACAGGCCAGCGGCTAGCGGGACCATCCGATTAGTGGCCAGCAGGACCCACAAGTTGGTGACCAGCACGACCCACAAGTCAGTGGCCAGCTGGACCCACAGACCGTGACTAGCGGCCAGCTGGACCCACAGGTCAGTGACCAGCAGGACCCACAGGTCATGGCCAGCGACCAGCAGGACCCACTGGCTGTGGGTCAAGCTAGGAGCTGTATGTGGAATTTTGGGTCTCGCTTGCCACTGACTTGTGGGTCCTGCTGGACGCTGGCCATGCCCTGTTTCTTCTGGAAGCTGACCATGGCCTGTGGGACCTACTGGCCACTAGCCTAGGGTGACCAGATGTCCCCAGTTTTGTCCAGCTTTGCAGGCTGATCCTGGGCAGGTGCACCGCAAGCTGGGGCCCCCAGGGCCAACCCTACCATTGGGCTGTTTTGGAGGGGAAGGGGGGGGGGGTTGAGCAAGGCCGGATTACACAGAGCAGGGATTTCCCACTTACCTGGAGGCTGCTGTCATGTGACGTCCCACCTCCTGGACTGGCTCCTATGATAGACAGTACTCTGTGTAATCCAGCGGCTCTCCTCTCTCTAATCCCCATGCACTGAAAAGACTGCATTTATGGACACTGGTGATTCTGAACTTATGGGCACTGATCAAGCTGCATTGATGGGCACTGTTGAGACTGCACTGATGGTGCTGAGCTGATGGGCACTGATGAGAATGAGCTTATGGGCACTGATCAGGCTGCATTGATGGACACTGGTGAGGCTGCATTTAATTGACACTGGTGAGGCTGCATTGATGGGCATTGATGGGCCAGCACTACCTGCCAGCAGTAACCGCCAGCAGTAACCGCCAGCATTACCCACCAGCAGTAACCACCAGCAGTACCCGCCAACACTACCTGCCAGCAGGAACCGCCAGCACTACCCACCAGCAGTAACCGCCAGAAGTCATCAAAATAAGTAAAAAAGGTATGTGCATTAGCGTCTGTAAATTGTTGCAATATGTTTTTTATTTGTGTCATAATATGTCATGTCCTTGTTCATACATGTATGAATAAGGACATGACATTTTCTGGCTGCCTAAGTCACTTGTGCTAGGGGTGCAACTATCCCCCCAGCACATAACTGTAAATATCCCAGCATGTGCAGTGTCTCTGACTCCTCCCACCATCACCACTTCAAATCACTGAAGCGGTCATGGTGGTTAGAGTGTTCCTTTAATATCTCTCAGAAGAACTGATTTCATTTCATTTGATCATCCTCTAGTTGTGTTAAATTAGCGCCGGGGGGGGGGGGGGATCGCGGCTGCGTTTTGTTACTTATATACCTTAACTATAGTATATATTTTATATGCGGCCCTAGAAAATTTCTCGGCACTCAATGTGGCCCAGAAAAGCCAAAAGGTTGGTTTAAGAACCCCATTGAAATCAATGGGACCCGAACTTCGGTAATCAAAAAACACCATTTTGAAGCCCTAAAACCCAATAAATGCCCCTAACAAGTGCCTAGGGTTCTGGGTCATGCCCCAGGGACTATTAATCACACAAAAAAAGTTCTTAAAAATTGTCGTTTTTGATAGAGAGCCAATTATTGAAAAAAAAAAAGAGATTTCTTTGGATTTAGTGTCGGGGGGGGGGGGGGTCTAAAAAGTGTACCTGTGAAATTTCAGCTCTGTATCATGTCCAGAACCAGAAATAAAAAGATTGTTTTTATTAGAATTTCAGTGGAGCAGGCTAGTGGCTCCGCTATTTTCACTCCCGGCCGTTTTTGTTGCAGGCGTTTATTGGGCTTTTTTGTGGACGTCTTTGGAGGCAGGCATGACATCTGAACTTCTGTGTAGGGGTATACATACATGTGTGTGTGTGTGTGTGTGTGTGTGTATGTATATATACACATATACATATATAGGTGTGAAAGTAGCAGAACCCTATGCCTGCGCTAATGAAATAATTTGAAGGCATAGGGCTACGCTCCTATCACACCTATATGTGTGTATGTGTATAAATACATATAAGTGTGTGTGTATATATACCCCTATACAGAAGTTCAGATGTTATGCCTGCCTCCAAAGACGCCCAAAAAATGCCCAAAAAAACCCGCCTGCAACAACACACCTGGGCGTTTTTTTTCCAGGGCGTTTTTTGGGCATTTTTTGGGTGTCTTTGGAGGCAGGCATAACATCTGAACTTCTGTATAGGGGTATATATACACACACACATATATATGTATTTATACACATACAAACATATAGGTGTGATAGGAGCGAAGCCCTATGCCTGCAAATAATTTCATTAGCGCAGGCATAGGGTTCTGCTACTTTCACACCTATATATATATGTGTATGTGTATATATACATACGTGTGTGTGTGTGTGTGTGTGTATATATACCCCTACACAGAAGTTCAGATGTTATGCCTGCCTCCAAAGACGCCCAAAAAAACGCCTAGAACAAAAACGCCCAGGTGTGTTGTTGCAGGCATTTTTTTTGGGCATTTTATGGGCGTCTTTGGAGGCAGGCATAACATCTGAACTTCTGTATGGGGGTACATATACACACACACATATATGTATTTATACACATACACACATATAGGTGTGATAGGAGCGTAGCCCTATGCCTGCAAATAATTTCATTAGCGCAGGCATAGGGTTCTGCTACTTTCACACCTATATGTGTATGTGTATATATACATACATGTGTGTGTGTGTGTGTGTGTGTGTGTGTGTATATACCCCTACACAGAAGTTCAGATGTCATGCCTGCCTCCAAAGACGTCCACAAAAAAGCCCAATAAACGCCTGCAACAAAAACGGCCAGGTGTGAAAGGAGCGAAGCCACTATCCTGCTCTACTGCAATTCTAATACAAACAATCTTTTTTCTATGGCGGTCACCCTGACATGGAAGGGTTTGGTCACCCTGCCATAGCAGTCAAAGTCAGTTCACCCTACACTACACTATGGTCACCCTGACACTTAACACTTTCCCTACAGAAACTAGATTTTTGAATCTAACTATAGTGGAAAATAGTACCCTAACTACACTAGATATCCCTTTCCTCACACTAATAATTGCTAAATGACACTTTTGAAGCAGGAGTAACAGAACTGCTTCCACTCTCTTCCACATCCCTGTATTACAATGCTAGCGATTTGGCGGGGCTATCTTATATACTGGGGGGCCTATTCACTACTGATTGGCCTCTGGACCCCCTAGTCACTCCAATCACATTCCTAGCATCCTCCTGCCCCCTCAATTGGCTTTTACTGATGGTTCTGGTCCAATCACGGGCTTTTAAAGCCCAGTTCCTGTCCCATTGCATTTTGGTCGGTTCTGGTTGCCGAATTCCGAACTTTTTCAGCAAAAAGTTTGGAATTCGGCCGAATTTCGAACAGTCAATGTTCGGGTCGAACGAACCGATGGTCGACCCGAACCGTTCGATCATCCCTAATCGGCACTACCTATCAACTCAAGCAAAACAAAAATCATGGTGTTCCAAAAGAAAAATACAAAAACAAAGAGCCCTTCATTTACATTAAACAACCACACTCTTGATGAATCCAACAACTACACTTACCTTGGCCTAGAAATTAACCAATCAGGAAGTTTCAGGCCAGCCATAGAGGCCCTAAAAGACAAGGCACGCAGAGCCATCTATGCCATCAGGAGACCGCTGTATCACCTAAAACCACGGTTGAGAGTCTGGCTCAGAGTATTTGATAGTGTCATCACAAAAAATCCTTCTATATGGCAGTGAAGTTTGGGGTCCTGTCTAGGGTTGAGCGAACACGGACTGTATTATTCGTGTTCGTACCGAATAATTGGATTTTTGTTACCCGAACACGGACACGAACACTTTACTGTATATTCGGGTAAAAATCCGTGTTCGGTCGTTTTATTTCCGGGTTTTGCATGCTTTGGCGCGCTTTTCATGGCGGGCTTTCAACAGCCAATCAACAAGCGTTTAACTGGTGTGCCTAAGCCATCCCAGCCATGCCTGCAAATGTATCAGTAGCTGTGATTGGCCGTCTGAAGCATGTGACCAAGTCCTTATAAGTTCGAGGCAGCGCCGCTGCGGCGTCATTCTGCTGTTTAGATCAGGGAGAGAGCACACATCAACGTGCTGGCTGCTGATTAGGGACAGACAGGAAAAAAAAACATTTGTGTCCGGATAGAATTGAGGGACAGGTCGGAGTGTGTTAGGCAGGGAGAGTTGTAGGCATTTTAGGGAGAGAGTCTGCTGATTTTAGGGACAGTGCGTTCTACAAACTACAATCGACATTGCTGTGTGGGGTGGGGTTTGCAGTCACCCGATCTACGATCTTATAAATCCTGTTAGGGAGAGAGTCTGCTGATTTTTAGGGAAAGTATATTCTACAAACTACAATCGATATTGCTGTGTGGGGTGGGGTTTGCAGTCCCGATCTACGATCTTATCAATCCTGTTAGGGATAGAGTCTGCTGATTTTTAGGGAAAGTGTGTTCTACAAACTACAATCGATATTGCTGTGTGGGGTGGATTTTGCAGTCCCGATCTACAATCTTATCAATCCTGTTAGGGATAGAGTCTGCTGATTTTTAGGGAAAGTGTGTTCTACAAACTACAATCGATATTGCTGTCTGGTGTGGGATAGGAGATAGGCAGGTGTCAGTGATCCACATCCATTTTGCTGTGTGTGGGCTGCAGTGAACACAATCTTTTTGGGGTGCAGTGAACACAATCTTTTTGGGGTGCAGTGAACGCAATCTTTTTGGGGTACAGTGAACACTATCTTTTTGGGGTGCAGTGAACAAAATCTTTTTGGGGTGCAGTGAACACAATCTTTTTGGGGTGCAGTGAACACAATCTTTTTGGGGTACAGTGAACACAATCTTTTTGGGGTGCAGTGCACACAATCTTTTTTGCCCACTGAGGAGGAGGGAGAAAAGTATTTTTCTATCAGGCACTGTGTGCAGCCTTTTTCCTTCAGCTGTGCTGTGCCGAGTGACTGATCATACACTGCTGTGTTCAGTTCACATGTGCTAATATTGAGTGGTTTCAAAAATCATACACTTTTTTTCTATTCCACTATTCAATATACAGACTTGGGTTAAAAAAATTAAGTTATGGCCTGCAGCAGAGCTTAATGATATTTGGGGTTTTTGGGGTTCATCTCATACTTCTGAAAATTTGAGGGTGCTGCCTGTTCCATACTCCCCCTACTCCTCATCCAGCCTTTTAGGGGTACAAACAATAGTAATTGGGGCCTAGTGTGGTTGTGTACGTGTGATATACATACACTTTTTTGGATCATATTTTCTATTCCGCTATTTAATCAAAAACCTTTGGGGATCAGATAAATTGGGGGATAGTCTGTGTTGGTACGTGTGAGATCCACCTTTCCAAGTTTTTGGGGTTCATCTCATACTTCTGAAGATTTGAGGGTGCTGCCTGTTCCATACTCCTCCTCCTCATCCATCCTTTTAGGGGTACAAACAATAGTAATTGGGGCCTAGTGTGGTTGTGTACGTGTCAGATACATACACTCTTTTTGATCATATTTTCTATTCCGCTATTTAATCAAAAACCTTTGGGGATCAGTTAAATTGGGGGATAGTCTGTGTTGGTACGTGTGAGATCCACCTTTCCAAGTTTTTGGGGTTCATCTCATACTTCTGAAGATTTGAGGGTGCTGCCTGTTCCATACTCCTCCTACTCCTCATCCATCCTTTTAGGGGTACAAACAATAGTAATTGGGGCCTAGTGTGCTTCTGTACCTGTGAGAAACATACACTTTTTTTGATCATATTTCCTATTCCGCTATTCAATAAAAACCTTTGGGGATCAATTAAATTGCGGGATAGTCTGTGTTGGTACGTGTGAGATCCACCTTTCCAAGTTTTTGGGGTTCATCTCATACTTCTGAAGATTTGAGGGTGCTGCCTGTTCCATACTCCTCCTACTCCTCATCCATCCTTTTAGGGGTACAAACTATAGTAATTGGGGCCTAGTGTGGTTGTGTACGTGTGATATACATACACTTTTTTGGATCATATTTTCTATTCCGCTATTTAATCAAAAACCTTTGGGGATCAGTTAAATTGGGGGATAGTATGTGTTGGTACGTGTGAGATCCACCTTTCCAAGTTTTTGGGGTTCATCTCATACTTCTGAAGATTTGAGGGTGCTGCCTGTTCCATACTCCTCCTACTCCTCATCCATCCTTTTAGGGGTAAAAACAATAGTAATTGGGGCCTAGTGTGCTTCTGTACGTGTGAGATACATACACTTTTTTTGATCATATTTCCTATTACGCTATTCAATAAAAACCTTTGGGGATCAATTAAATTGGGGGATAGTCTGTGTTGGTACGTGTGAGATCCACCTTTCCAAGTTTTTGGGGTTCATCTCATACTTCTGAAGATTTGAGGGTGCTGCCTGTTCCATACTCCTCCTACTCCTCATCCATTCTTTTAGGGGTACAAACAATAGTAATTGGGGCCTAGTGTGGTTGTGTACGTGTGAGATACATACACTCTTTTTGATCATATTTTCTGTTCCGCTATTTAATCAAAAACCTTTGGGGATCAGTTAAATTGGGGGATAGTCTGTGTTGGTACGTGTGAGATCCACCTTTCCAAGTTGTTGGGGTTCATCTCATACTTCAGAAGATTTGAGGGTGCTGCCTGTTCCATACCCCTCCTACTCCTCATCCATCCTTTTAGGGGTACAAACAATAGTAATTGGGGCCTAGTGTGGTTGTGTACGTGTGAGATACATACACTCTTTTTGATCATATTTTCTATTCCGCTATTTAATCAAAAACCTTTGGGGATCAGTTAAATTGGGGGATAGTCTGTGTTGGTACGTGTGAGATCCACCTTTCCAAGTTTTTGGGGTTCATCACATACTTCTGAAGATTTGAGGGTGCTGCCTGTTCCATACTCCTCCTACTCCTCATCCATCCTTTTAGGGGTACAAACAATAGTAATTGGGGCCTAGTGTGCTTCTCTACGTGTGAGATACATACACTTTTTTGATCATATTTCCTATTCCGCTATTCAATAAAAACCTTTGGGGATCAATTAAATTGCGGGATAGTCTGTGTTGGTACGTGTGAGATCCACCTTTCCAAGTTTTTGGGGTTCATCTCATACTTCTGAAGATTTGAGGGTGCTGCCTGTTCCATACTCCTCCTACTCCTCATCCATCCTTTTAGGGGTACAAACAATAGTAATTGGGGCCTAGTGTGGTTGTGTACGTGTGATATACATACACTTTTTTTGATCATATTTCCTATTCCGCTATTCAATAAAAACCTATGGGGATCAATTAAATTGGGGCATAGTCTGTGTTGGTACGTGTGAGATCCACCTTTCCAAGTTTTTGGGGTTCATCTCATACTTCTGAAGATTTGAGGGTGCTGCCTGTTCCATACTCCTCCTACTCCTCATCCATCCTTTTAGGGGTACAAACTATAGTAATTGGGGCCTAGTGTGGTTGTGTACGTGTGATATACATACACTTTTTTGGATCATATTTTCTATTCCGCTATTTAATCAAAAACCTTTGGGGATCAGTTAAATTGGGGGATAGTCTGTGTTGGTACGTGTGAGATCCACCTTTCCAAGTTTTTGGGGTTCATCTCATACTTCTGAAGATTTGAGGGTGCTGCCTGTTCCATACTCCTCCTACTCCTCATCCATCCTTTTAGGGGTACAAACAATAGTAATTGGGGCCTAGTGTGCTTCTGTACGTGTGAGATACATACACTTTTTTTGATCATATTTCCTATTCCGCTATTCAATAAATACCTTTGGGAATCAATTAAATTGGGGGATAGCCTGTGTTGGTACGTGTGAGATCCACCTTTCCAAGTTTTTGGGGTTCATCTCATACTTCTGAAGATTTGAGGGTGCTGCCTGTTCCATACTCCTCCTACTCCTCATCCATCCTTTTAGGGGTAAAAACAATAGTAATTGGGGCCTAGTGTGGTTGTGTACGTGTGAGATACATACACTCTTTTTGATCATATTTTCTATTCCGCTATTTAATCAAAAACCTTTGGGGATCAGTTAAATTGGGGGATAGTCTGTGTTGGTACGTGTGAGATCCACCTTTCCAAGTTTTTGGGGTTCATCTCATACTTCTGAAGATTTGAGGGTGCTGCCTGTTCCATACTCCTCCAACTCCTCATCCATCCTTTTAGGGGTACAAACAATAGTAATTGGGGCCTAGTGTGGTTGTGTACGTGTGAGATACATACACTCTCTTTGATCATTTTTTCTATTCCGCTATTTAATCAAAAACCTTTGGGGATCAGTTAAATTGGGGGATAGTCTGTGTTGGTACGTGTGAGATCCACCTTTCCAAGTTTTTGGGGTTCATCTCATACTTCTGAAGATTTGAGGGTGCTGCCTGTTCCATACTCCTCCTACTCCTCATCCATCCTTTTAGGGGTACAAACAATAGTAATTGGGGCCTAGTGTGCTTCTCTACGTGTGAGATACATACACTTTTTTTGATCATATTTCCTATTCCGCTATTCAATAAAATCCTTTGGGGATCAATTAAATTGCGGGATAGTCTGTGTTGGTACGTGTGAGATCCACCTTTCCAAGTTTTTGGGGTTCATCTCATACTTCTGAAGATTTGAGGGTGCTGCCTGTTCCATACTCCTCCTACTCTTTATCCATCCTTTTAGGGGTACAAACAATAGTAATTGGGGCCTAGTGTGGTTGTGTACGTGTGATATACATACACTTTTTTGGATCATATTTTCTATTCCGCTATTTAATCAAAAACCTTTGGGGATCAGTTAAATTGGGGGATAGTCTGTGTTGGTACGTGTGAGATCCACCTTTCCAAGTTTTTGGGGTTCATCTCATACTTCTGAAAATTTGAGGGTGCTGCCTGTTCCATACTCCTCCTACTCCTCATCCATCCTTTTAGGGGTACAAACAATAGTAATTGGGGCCTAGTGTGGTTGTGTACGTGTGATATACATACACTTTTTTTGATCATATTTTCTATTCCGCTATTTAATCAAAAACCTTTGGGGATCAGTTAAATTGGGGGATAGTCTGTGTTGGTACGTGTGAGATCCACCTTTCCAAGTTTTTGGGGTTCATCTCATACTTCTGAAGATTTGAGGGTGCTGCCTGTTCCATACTCCTCCTACTCCTCATCCATCCTTTTAGGGGTACAAACAATAGTAATTGGGGCCTAGTGTGGTTGTGTACGTGTGAGATACATACACTCTTTTTGATCATATTTTCTATTCCGCTATTTAATCAAAAACCTTTGGGGATCAGTTAAATTGGGGGAAAGTCTGTGTTGGTACGTGTGAGATCCACCTTTCCAAGTTTTTGGGGTTCATCTCATACTTCAGAAGATTTGAGGGTGCTGCCTGTTCCATACTCCTCCTACTCCTCATCCATCCTTTTAGGGGTACAAACAATAGTAATTGGGGCCTAGTGTGCTTCTCTACGTGTGAGATACATACACTTTTTTTGATCATATTTCCTATTCCGCTATTCAATAAAATCCTTTGGGGATCAATTAAATTGCGGGATAGTCTGTGTTGGTACGTGTGAGATCCACCTTTCCAAGTTTTTGGGGTTCATCTCATACTTCTGAAGATTTGAGGGTGCTGCCTGTTCCATACTCCTCCTACTCTTAATCCATCCTTTTAGGGGTACAAACAATAGTAATTGGGGCCTAGTGTGGTTGTGTACGTGTGATATACATACACTTTTTTGGATCATATTTTCTATTCCGCTATTTAATCAAAAACCTTTGGGGATGAGTTAAATTGGGGGATAGTCTGTGTTGGTACGTGTGAGATCCACCTTTCCAAATTTTTGGGGTTCATCTCATACTTCTGAAGATTTGAGGGTGCTGCCTGTTCCATACTCCTCCTACTCCTCATCCATCCTTTTAGGGGTACAAACAATAGTAATTGGGGCCTAGTGTGCTTCTGTACGTGTGAGATACATACACTTTTTTTGATCATATTTCCTATTCCGCTATTCAATAAATACCTTTGGGAATCAATTAAATTGGGGGATAGCCTGTGTTGGTACGTGTGAGATCCACCTTTCCAAGTTTTTGGGGTTCATCTCATACTTCTGAAGATTTGAGGGTGCTGCCTGTTCCATACTCCTCCTACTCCTCATCCATCCTTTTAGGGGTAAAAACAATAGTAATTGGGGCCTAGTGTGGTTGTGTACGTGTGAGATACATACACTCTTTTTGATCATATTTTCTATTCCGCTATTTAATCAAAAACCTTTGGGGATCAGTTAAATTGGGGGATAGTCTGTGTTGGTACGTGTGAGATCCACCTTTCCAAGTTTTTGGGGTTCATCTCATACTTCTGAAGATTTGAGGGTGCTGCCTGTTCCATACTCCTCCTACTCCTCATCCATCCTTTTAGGGGTACAAACAATAGTAATTGGGGCCTAGTGTGGTTGTGTACGTGTGAGATACATACACTCTTTTTGATCATATCTTCTATTCCGCTATTAAATAAAAAACCTTTGGGGATAAGTTAAATTGGGGGATAGTCTGTGTTGGTACGTGTGAGATCCACCTTTCCAAGTTTTTGGGGTTCATCTCATACTTCTGAAGATTTGAGGGCGCTGCCTTTTCCATACTCCTCCTACTCCTCATCCATCCTTTTAGGGGTACAAACAATAGTAATTGGGGCCTAGTGTGCTTCTCTACGTGTGAGATACATACACTTTTTTTGATCATATTTCCTATTCCGCTATTCAATAAAATCCTTTGGGGATCAATTAAATTGCGGGATAGTCTGTGTTGGTACGTGTGAGATCCACCTTTCCAAGTTTTTGGGGTTCATCTCATACTTCTGAAGATTTGAGGGTGCTGCCTGTTCCATACTCCTCCTACTCTTTATCCATCCTTTTAGGGGTACAAACAATAGTAATTGGGGCCTAGTGTGGTTGTGTACGTGTGATATACATACACTTTTTTGGATCATATTTTCTATTCCGCTATTTAATCAAAAACCTTTGGGGATCAGTTAAATTGGGGGATAGTCTGTGTTGGTACGTGTGAGATCCACCTTTCCAAGTTTTTGGGGTTCATCTCATACTTCTGAAGATTTGAGGGTGCTGCCTGTTCCATACTCCTCCTACTCCTCATCCATCCTTTTAGGGGTACAAACAATAGTAATTGGGGCCTAGTGTGGTTGTGTACGTGTGATATACATACACTTTTTTTGATCATATTTTCTATTCCGCTATTTAATCAAAAACCTTTGGGGATCAGTTAAATTGGGGGATAGTCTGTGTTGGTACGTGTGAGATCCACCTTTCCAAGTTTTTGGGGTTCATCTCATACTTCTGAAGATTTGAGGGTGCTGCCTGTTCCATACTCCTCCTACTCCTCATCCATCCTTTTAGGGGTACAAACAATAGTAATTGGGGCCTAGTGTGGTTGTGTACGTGTGAGATACATACACTCTTTTTGATCATATTTTCTATTCCGCTATTTAATCAAAAACCTTTGGGGATCAGTTAAATTGGGGGAAAGTCTGTGTTGGTACGTGTGAGATCCACCTTTCCAAGTTTTTGGGGTTCATCTCATACTTCTGAAGATTTGAGGGTGCTGCCTGTTCCATACTCCTCCTACTCCTCATCCATCCTTTTAGGGGTACAAACAATAGTAATTGGGGCCTAGTGTGGTTGTGTACGTGTGAGATACATACACTCTTTTTGATCATATTTTCTATTCCGCTATTTAATCAAAAACCTTTGGGGATCAGTTAAATTGGGGGATAGTCTGTGTTGGTACGTGTGAGATCCACCTTTCCAAGTTTTTGGGGTTCATCTCATACTTCTGAAGATTTGAGGGTGCTGCCTGTTCCATACTCCTCCTACTCCTCATCCATCCTTTTAGGGGTACAAACAATAGTAATTGGGGCCTAGTGTGCTTCTCTACGTGTGAGATACATACACTTTTTTTGATCATATTTCCTATTCCGCTATTCAATAAAATCCTTTGGGGATCAATTAAATTGCGGGATAGTCTGTGTTGGTACGTGTGAGATCCACCTTTCCAAGTTTTTGGGGTTCATCTCATACTTCTGAAGATTTGAGGGTGCTGCCTGTTCCATACTCCTCCTACTCTTTATCCATCCTTTTAGGGGTACAAACAATAGTAATTGGGGCCTAGTGTGGTTGTGTACGTGTGATATACATACACTTTTTTGGATCATATTTTCTATTCCGCTATTTAATCAAAAACCTTTGGGGATCAGTTAAATTGGGGGATAGTCTGTGTTGGTACGTGTGAGATCCACCTTTCCAAATTTTTGGGGTTCATCTCATACTTCTGAAGATTTGAGGGTGCTGCCTGTTCCATACTCCTCCTACTCCTCATCCATCCTTTTAGGGGTACAAACAATAGTAATTGGGGCCTAGTGTGCTTCTGTACGTGTGAGATACATACACTTTTTTTGATCATATTTCCTATTCCGCTATTCAATAAATACCTTTGGGAATCAATTAAATTGGGGGATAGCCTGTGTTGGTACGTGTGAGATCCACCTTTCCAAGTTTTTGGGGTTCATCTCATACTTCTGAAGATTTGAGGGTGCTGCCTGTTCCATACTCCTCCTACTCCTCATCCATCCTTTTAGGGGTAAAAACAATAGTAATTGGGGCCTAGTGTGGTTGTGTACGTGTGAGATACATACACTCTTTTTGATCATATTTTCTATTCCGCTATTTAATCAAAAACCTTTGGGGATCAGTTAAATTGGGGGATAGTCTGTGTTGGTACGTGTGAGATCCACCTTTCCAAGTTTTTGGGGTTCATCTCATACTTCTGAAGATTTGAGGGTGCTGCCTGTTCCATACTCCTCCTACTCCTCATCCATCCTTTTAGGGGTACAAACAATAGTAATTGGGGCCTAGTGTGGTTGTGTACGTGTGAGATACATACACTCTTTTTGATCATATCTTCTATTCCGCTATTTAATAAAAAACCTTTGGGGATAAGTTAAATTGGGGGATAGTCTGTGTTGGTACGTGTGAGATCCACCTTTCCAAGTTTTTGGGGTTCATCTCATACTTCTGAAGATTTGAGGGTGCTGCCTTTTCCATACTCCTCCTACTCCTCATCCATCCTTTTAGGGGTACAAACAATAGTAATTGGGGCCTAGTGTGCTTCTCTACGTGTGAGATACATACACTTTTTTTGATTATATTTCCTATTCCGCTATTCAATAAAATCCTTTGGGGATCAATTAAATTGCGGGATAGTCTGTGTTGGTACGTGTGAGATCCACCTTTCCAAGTTTTTGGGGTTCATCTCATACTTCTGAAGATTTGAGGGTGCTGCCTGTTCCATACTCCTCCTACTCTTTATCCATCCTTTTAGGGGTACAAACAATAGTAATTGGGGCCTAGTGTGGTTGTGTACGTGTGATATACATACACTTTTTTGGATCACATTTTCTATTCCGCTATTTAATCAAAAACCTTTGGGGATCAGTTAAATTGGGGGATAGTCTGTGTTGGTACGTGTGAGATCCACCTTTCCAAGTTTTTGGGGTTCATCTCATACTTCTGAAGATTTGAGGGTGCTGCCTGTTCCATACTCCTCCTACTCCTCATCCATCCTTTTAGGGGTACAAACAATAGTAATTGGGGCCTAGTGTGCTTCTGTACGTGTGAGATACATACACTTTTTTTGATCATATTTCCTATTCCGCTATTCAATAAATACCTTTGGGAATCAATTATATTGGGGGATAGCCTGTGTTGGTACGTGTGAGATCCACCTTTCCAAGTTTTTGGGGTTCATCTCATACTTCTGAAGATTTGAGGGTGCTGCCTGTTCCATACTCCTCCTACTCCTCATCCATCCTTTTAGGGGTACAAACAATAGTAATTGGGGCCTAGTGTGGTTGTGTATGTGTGAGATACATACACTCTTTTTGATCATATTTTCTATTCCGCTATTTAATCAAAAACCTTTGGGGATCAGTTAAATTGGGGGATAGTCTGTGTTGGTACGTGTGAGATCCACCTTTCCAAGTTTATGGGGTTCATCTCATACTTCTGAAGATTTGAGGGTGCTGCCTTTTCCATACTCCTCCTACTCCTCATCCATCCTTTTAGGGGTACAAACAATAGTAATTGGGGCCTAGTGTGCTTCTCTACGTGTGAGATACATACACTTTTTTTGATCATATTTCCTATTCCGCTATTCAATAAAATCCTTTGGGGATCAATTAAATTGCGGGATAGTCTGTGTTGGTACGTGTGAGATCCACCTTTCCAAGTTTTTGGGGTTCATCTCATACTTCTGAAGATTTGAGGGTGCTGCCTGTTCCATACTCCTCCTACTCTTTATCCATCCTTTTAGGGGTACAAACAATAGTAATTGGGGCCTAGTGTGGTTGTGTACGTGTGATATACATACACTTTTTTGGATCATATTTTCTATTCCGCTATTTAATCAAAAACCTTTGGGGATCAGTTAAATTGGGGGATAGTCTGTGTTGGTACGTGTGAGATCCACCTTTCCAAGTTTTTGGGGTTCATCTCATATTTCTGAAGATTTGAGGGTGCTGCCTGTTCCATACTCCTCCTACTCCTCATCCATCCTTTTAGGGGTGCAAACAATAGTAATTGGGGCCTAGTGTGGTTGTGTACGTGTGATATACATACACTTTTTTTGATCATATTTTCTATTCCGCTATTTAATCAAAAACCTTTGGGGATCAGTTAAATTGGGGGATAGTCTGTGTTGGTACGTGTGAGATCCACCTTTCCAAGTTTTTGGGGTTCATCTCATACTTCTGAAGATTTGAGGGTGCTGCCTGTTCCATACTCCTCCTACTCCTCATCCATCCTTTTAGGGGTACAAACAATAGTAATTGGGGCCTAGTGTGGTTGTGTACGTGTGAGATACATACACTCTTTTTGATCATATTTTCCATTCCGCTATTTAATCAAAAACCTTTGGGGATCAGTTAAATTGGGGGAAAGTCTGTGTTGGTACGTGTGAGATCCACCTTTCCAAGTTTTTGGGGTTCATCTCATACTTCTGAAGATTTGAGGGTGCTGCCTGTTCCATACTCTTCCTACTCCTCATCCATCCTTTTAGGGGTACAAACAATAGTAATTGGGGCCTAGTGTGGTTGTGTACGTGTGAGATACATACACTCTTTTTGATCATATTTTCTATTCCGCTATTTAATCAAAAACCTTTGGGGATCAGTTAAATTGGGGGATAGTCTGTGTTGGTACGTGTGAGATCCACCTTTCCAAGTTTTTGGGGTTCATCTCATACTTCTGAAGATTTGAGGGTGCTGCCTGTTCCATACTCCTCCTACTCCTCATCCATCCTTTTAGGGGTACAAACAATAGTAATTGGGGCCTAGTGTGGTTGTGTACGTGTGAGATACATACACTCTTTTTGATCATATTTTCTATTCCGCTATTTAATCAAAAAACTTTGGGGATCAGTTAAATTGGGGGAAAGTCTGTGTTGGTACGTGTGAGATCCACCTTTCCAAGTTTTTGGGGTTCATCTCATACTTCAGAAGATTTGAGGGTGCTGCCTGTTCCATACTCCTCCTACTCCTCATCCATCCTTTTAGGGGTACAAACAATAGTAATTGGGGCCTAGTGTGGTTGTGTACGTGTGAGATACATACACTCTTTTTGATCATATTTTCTATTCCGCTATTTAATCAAAAACCTTTGGGGATCAGTTAAATTGGGGGATAGTCTGTGTTGGTACGTTTGAGATCCACCTTTCCAAGTTTTTGGGGTTCATCTCATACTTCTGAAGATTTGAGGGTGCTGCCTATTCCATACTCCTCCTACTCCTCATCCATCCTTTTAGGGGTACAAACAATAGTAATTGGGGCCTAGTGTGGTTGTGTACGTGTGAGATACATACACTCTTTTTGATCATATTTTCTATTCCGCTATTTAATCAAAAACCTTTGGGGATCAGTTAAATTGGGGGATAGTCTGTGTTGGTACGTGTGAGATCCACCTTTCCAAGTTTTTGGGGTTCATCTCATACTTCTGAAGATTTGAGGGTGCTGCCTGTTCCATACTCCTCCTACTCCTCATCCATCCTTTTAGGGGTACAAACAATAGTAATTGGGGCCTAGTGTGCTTCTCTACGTGTGAGATACATACACTTTTTTTGATCATATTTCCTATTCCGCTATTCAATAAAATCCTTTGGGGATCAATTAAATTGCGGGATAGTCTGTGTTGGTACGTGTGAGATCCACCTTTCCAAGTTTTTGGGGTTCATCTCATACTTCTGAAGATTTGAGGGTGCTGCCTGTTCCATACTCCTCCTACTCCTCATCCATCCTTTTAGGGGTACAAACAATAGTAATTGGGGCCTAGTGTGGTTGTGTACGTGTGATATACATACACTTTTTTTGATCATATTTTCTATTCCGCTATTTAATCAAAAACCTTTGGGGATCAGTTAAATTGGGGGATAGTCTGTGTTGGTACGTGTGAGATCCACCTTTCCAAGTTTTTGGGGTTCATCTCATACTTCTGAAGATTTGAGGGTGCTGCCTGTTCCATACTCCTCCTACTCCTCATCCATCCTTTTAGGGGTACAAACAATAGTAATTGGGGCCTAGTGTGGTTGTGTACGTGTGAGATACATACACTCTTTTTGATCATATTTTCTATTCCGCTATTTAATCAAAAACCTTTGGGGATCAGTTAAATTGGGGGATAGTCTGTGTTGGTACGTGTGAGATCCACCTTTCCAAGTTTTTGAGGTTCATCTCATACTTCTGAAGATTTGAGGGTGCTGCCTGTTCCATACTCCCCCTACTCCTCATCCAGCCTTTTTGGGGTACAAACAATAGTAATTGGGGCCTAGTGTGGTTGTGTACGTGTGAGATACATACACTCTTTTTGATCATATTTTCTATTCCGCTATTTAATCAAAAACCTTTGGGGATCAGTTAAATTGGGGGATAGTCTGTGTTGGTACGTGTGAGATCCACCTTTCCAAGTTTTTGGGGTTCATCTCATACTTCTGAAGATTTGAGGGTGCTGCCTGTTCCATACTCCTCCTACTCCTCATCCATCCTTTTAGGGGTACAAACAATAGTAATTGGGGCCTAGTGTGGTTGTGTACGTGTGATATACATACACTTTTTTTGATCATATTTTCTATTCCGCTATTTAATCAAAAACCTTTGGGGATCAGTTAAATTGGGGGATAGTCTGTGTTGGTACGTGTGAGATCCACCTTTCCAAGTTTTTGGGGTTCATCTCATACTTCTGAAGATTTGAGGGTGCTGCCTGTTCCATACTCCTCCTACTCCTCATCCATCCTTTTAGGGGTACAAACAATAGTAATTGGGGCCTAGTGTGGTTGTGTACGTGTGAGATACATACACTCTTTTTGATCATATTTTCTATTCCGCTATTTAATCAAAAACCTTTGGGGATCAGTTAAATTGGGGGATAGTCTGTGTTGGTACGTGTGAGATCCACCTTTCCAAGTTTTTGAGGTTCATCTCATACTTCTGAAGATTTGAGGGTGCTGCCTGTTCCATACTCCCCCTACTCCTCATCCAGCCTTTTTGGGGTACAAACAATAGTAATTGGGGCCTAGTGTGGTTGTGTACGTGTGAGATACATACACTCTTTTTGATCATATTTTCTATTCCGCTATTTAATCAAAAACCTTTGGGGATCAGTTAAATTGGGGGATAGTCTGTGTTGGTACGTGTGAGATCCACCTTTCCAAGTTTTTGGGGTTCATCTCATACTTCTGAAGATTTGAGGGTGCTGCCTGTTCCATACTCCTCCTACTCCTCATCCATCCTTTTAGGGGTACAAACAATAGTAATTGGGGCCTAGTGTGGTTGTGTACGTGTGAGATACATACACTCTTTTTGATCATATTTTCTATTCCGCTATTTAATCAAAAACCTTTGGGGATCAGTTAAATTGGGGGATAGTCTGTGTTGGTATGTGTGAGATCCACCTCTCCAAGTTTTTGGGGTTCATCTCATACTTCTGAAGATTTGAGGGTGCTGCCTGTTCCATACTCCTCCTACTCCTCATCCATCCTTTTAGGGGTACAAACAATAGTAATTGGGGCCTAGTGTGGTTGTGTACGTGTGAGATACATACACTCTTTTTGATCATATTTTCTATTCCGCTATTTAATCAAAAACCTTTGGGGATCAGTTAAATTGGGGGATAGTCTGTGTTGGTACGTGTAAGATCCACCTTTCCAAGTTTTTGGGGTTCATCTCATACTTCTGAAGATTTGAGGGTGCTGCCTGTTCCATACTCCTCCTACTCCTCATCCTGCCTTTAGGGGTACAAACAATAGTAATTGGGGCCTAGTGTGCTTCTGTACGTGTGAGATACATACACTTTTTTTGATCATATTTCCTATTCCGCTTTTCAATAAAAACGTTTGGGGATCAATTAAATTGCGGGATAGTCTGTGTTGGTACGTGTGAGATCCACCTTTCCAAGTTTTTGTGGTTCATCTCATACTTCTGAAGATTTGAGGGTGCTGCCTGTTCCATACTCCTCCTACTCCTCATCCTGCCTTTAGGGGTACAAACAATAGTAATTGGGGCCTAGTGTGGTTGTGTACGTGTGATATACATACACTTTTTTTTATCATATTTTCTATTCCGCTATTTAATCAAAACCTTTGGGTATAAACAATTAAATTGCGTGATAGTCTGTGTCGGTACGTGTGAGATACACCTTTCCAATTTTTGGGGCGCATCTCATACTGCCGAGGATTTGAGGGTGCTTCAGTCTGCCTCCTGCCTGCTCCTCCTACTCCTCTTCCTCATCCTGCCTTTAGGGTACAAAAAATTGTAATCGGGGCCTAGTTTGTGTTTGTACGTGTGAGATACACCATTTTGTAAAATTTGTCCTATTCCGCTATTCAATATACACCCTCTTTGAGTGTAAAAATTTTAATTGCGGGATAGTCTGTATCGGTACATGTGAGATACACCTTTTTAAATTTGTTTGGCGCATCTCCTTCTACCGCCGAGGATTGCAGGGCGCTTCAGTTTGCCTCCTGTTCCCAACTCCTCCTACTCCTCTTCCTCATCCTGCCTTTAGGGTACAAAAAATTGTAATCGGGGCCTAGTCTGTGTTTGTACGTGTGAGATACACCGTATTATAAAATTTTTCCTATTCCGCTATTCAATATACACCCTTTTGGAGAATCAAAAATTAAATTACGGCATAGTCTGTATCGGTACGTGTGAGATACACCTTTTAAATTTGTTTGGCGCATCTCCTTCCCCCGCCAAGGATTGCAGGGCGCTTCAGTTTGCCTCCTGTTCCCAACTCCTCCTACTCCTCTTCCTCATCCTGCCTTTAGGGTACAAAAAATTGTAATCGGGGCCTAGTCTGTGTTTGTACGTGTGAGATACACCGTATTATAAATTTTTTCCTATTCTGCTATTCAATATACACCCTTTTGGAGTGTAAAAAATTAAATTACGGCATAGTCTGTATCGGTACGTGTGAGATACACCTTTTAAATTTGTTTGGCGCATCTCCTTCCCCCGCCAAGGATTGCAGGGTGCTTCAGTTTGCCTCCTTTTCCCAACTCCTCCTCTTCCTCATCCTCCCTTTAGGGTACAAAAAAATTTAATCGGGCCTAGTCTGTGTTTGTACGTGTGAGATACACCGTTTTTTTTATCCTATTCCGCTATTCAATATACACCCTTTTGGGGTAAAAAACATTAAATTGCGGCATAGTTTGCATATTTGACTGTGAGATACACCCGTGCGATACTGTTGTTGTTTTGTTCCACTATTCAATAAACACCTTTCTAGGGCAAGATCTTAAATTACAGAAATATGAGGAGACCGTCAAATAGGGGCCGTGGCCTGGGTCGTGGTGCTGCTGGTAGAGCTCCTGTTGCAAGGAGAGGACGTGGTCGATCTGTGCCAGCTACACGCACAAGTGAAACACCTTCCTCAAGTGTGAGTAGGCGACAGAACCTGCATCAGTATTTGGTAGGGCATCATACGCCTCTAGAAGTGATGAGGCCAGAACACGTAGAGGCGATAGTAGATTGGTTTGCTGCTGACAGTGCCTCCAGTTCCTTCACATTGTCTACTGCAGAAAGATCAGAGTTGGCACCTGCAGCCGATGTCCAACCGTCTTTCACCTCACCCCCTTGCAAATCAGGCATGCAGTCTGAGCCCCAAGCCATACAGCAGTCTCTTGTTCTTTTTGAGGACTCTGTCAGCAGGGTTTCCCAGGGCCATCCACCTAGCCCTGCCCCAGAAGTGGAAGAGATTGAGTGCAGCGATGCCCAACCACTCATTTCTCAAGATGAGTACATGCAAGGACCATCGCAGCACGTCTCCGATGATGACGAAACGCAGGTGCCAACTGCTGCGGCGTTCAGCATTGTGGAGACCGACAAGGAGGGCAGGGGTGAAGACTGGGTGGAAGATGATGTGGAGGACGATGAGGTCCTCGACCCCACATGGAATGAACGTCATGCAGGTGACCTGAGTAGTTTGGAGGAAGAGGCGGTGGTTGCACAGAGCCACCAGCACAGCAGAAGAGGGAGCAGGGTGCAGAAGCAGAGCGGCCGTGCCCTAGACACTACGCCTGCTACTGCCCAACGCAGCAAGGGAACGAGCGCACCAAAGTCAGCTCAAAGGAGTTCTCTAGTGTGGAAGTTCTTTAGAAAATGTGCTGATGACAGGACACGAGTGGTTTGCACCTTGTGCAATCAGAGCCTGAAGCGAGGCATAAACCTTCTCAACCTGAGCACAACCTGCATGATCAGGCATCTAAGTGCAAAGCACGAGCTGCAGTGGAGTAGACACCTTCAAAACCAAGAAACGTCTCTGGCTCATCCTGCTTCCTCTTCTGCTGCAGTCTCGGCCGCTCCAGCCACATCTGTAGTGATACCGGCACCTGCCACCCCGCAAACAGAGGATCTGTCAGCAACACCACCACCTGGGTCACCAACCATCTCCACAATGTCCCGTGGAAGCGTTCAGCTTTCCATCTCCCAAACACTTGAGAGGAAGAGGAAGTACCCCCCTACCCACCCGCGATCCCTGGCCCTGAATGCCAGCATTTCAAAATTCTTGGCCTTTGAAATGCTGTCATTCCGTCTGGTGGAGATGCACAGTTTTAAAAACCTTATGTCGGTGGCTGTCCCACAGTACGTCGTGCCCAGCCGCCACTACTTTTCCAGGCAAGCCATCCCTTCCCTGCACAACCAAGTGGGGGAAAAAATCAGGTGTGCACTGCGCAACTCCATCTGTGCCAAGGTCCACCTAACTACCGATACGTGGACCAGTAAGCACGGTCAGGGGCGTTATATCTCCCTAACGGCACACTGGGTAAATGCAGTGGCGGATGGGCCTGAGGCGGATAGCAATTTGGCGCATGTCCTTCCACCACCGAGGATTGCAGGGCGCTTCAGTTTGCCTCCTGTTCCTAACTCCTCCTACTTCGCTTCCTCATCCTCTATCGCCTCCTCATCCGGACAGCGTAACACCTTCACCACCAACTTCAGCACGGCCAGGGGTAAACGACAGCAGGCAGTTTTACAACTTGCCTGTTTGGGGGACAAACCACACACCGCGCAGGAGTTGTGGAGGAGCATGGAACAGCAGACAAATGAGTGGTTGCTGCCAGCGAGCCTCAAGCCCGGCCTGGTGGTGTGCGATAACGGGCGAAATCTCATAGCAGCTCTGGGCCTAGCAGGTTTGACGCACATCCCTTGCCTGGCGCATGTGTTGAATTTGGTGGTGCAGAGGTTCCTTAAAAACTACCCCGATAAAGTCAGAGCTGCTGCAGAAAGTGCGGGCCGTCTGTGCGCACTTTCGGCGTTCTCACCCTGCTGCTGCTCGCCTGTCAGCGCTGCAGCGTAACTTCGGCCTTCCCGCTCACCGCCTCATATGTGACGTGCCCACAAGGTAGAACTCCACCTTGCACATGCTGCAAAGACTGTTCGAGCAGCAGCAGGCCATAGTGGAGTTTCAGCTGCAGCACGCACGCGTGAGTCGCTCTGCGGAACAGCACCACTTCACCACCAATAACTGGGCCTCCATGCGAGACCTGTGTGCCTTGTTGCGCTGTTTTGAGTACTCCACCAACATGGCCAGTGGCGATGACGCCGTTCTCAGCTTAACTATCCCACTTCTATGCCTCCTTGAAAAAACAATTCGGGCGATGATGGAAGAGGATGTGGCACAGGATGAGGAGGAGGAGGAGGAGGAGGAGGATGAAGAGGTAACATTTCCAAGGCTTTCAGGGCAGTCATTCGCAAGGGGCTCCGAGGGTGGGTTCCTGCACACACAAACGCCAGGGACACAATTGTCCAGCAGGGGCACAGTTCTGGAGGATGAGGAGGATGAGGAGGAGGAGCTGGAGGAGGAGATGGAACCATGTTCACAGCAGGGTGGCACCCAGGCCAGCTCATGGCCATCACTGGTGCGTGGCTGGGGGGATACAGAGGACACGGACGATACACCTCCCACAAAGGACAGCCTTTCGTTGCCTCTGGGCAGCCTGGCACACATGAGCGATTACATGCTGCAGTGTCTCCACAACGACCGCCGAGTTGCCCACATTCTAACTTGTGCTGATTACTGGGTGGCCACGCTGCTGGATCCCCTTTACAAGGACAACGTACCGTCCTTAATTCACTCACTGGAGCGCGATCGCAAGATGCGCGAGTACAAGCGCACGCTGGTAGACGCGATGCTGCTGGCATTCCCACCTGACAGCGGGGCCACAGTGGAAGCACAAGGCGGAGGAGGAGGAAGAGGTCGCCAACGCAACCAGGGCACCGCCAGCACCTCAGAAGGCAGGGTTAGCATGGCCGAAATGTGGAAAAGCTTTGTCAGCACGCCACATCAAACAGCAGCACCAGCAGCTCAGATGGAACGTCTTAGCAGGAGGCAGCATTTTACCAACATGGTGGAGCAGTATGTGTGCACACGCCTACATGTAGTGAATGACGGGTCTTCCCCCTTCAACTTCTGGGTCTCCAAATTGGGCACATGGCCTGAGCTTGCCCTTTATGCCTTGGAGGTGCTGGCGTGCCCTGCAGCCAGTGTATTATCTGAACGGGTATTTAGCACGGCTGGGGGCGTTATAACAGACAAGCGCAGCCGCCTGTCCAGAGACAATGTGGACAAGCTCACGTTCATTAAAATGAACCAGGCATGGATCCCACGGGACTTTTCCGTACCTTGTGCAGAATAGCGATGGATACCGACCTTACCCACCCATTGTTCCATTTTTGCTCTTTCTCACTCTTTTGGGGTGTACCCTCATTTAAAATTTGTGAAAAGAAGCAGTGTTGGCTACCTCGTCCTCCTCCTCAGGGCCAGATTAACGTAGGGGCTATTGGAGCTGCAGCTCCAGGCCCCTACCTTTTATATAGGCCCCGGGTTGGCCATATTCACTGTTACCGCTCTTCTGTCACTTGTAAACACAGAAGTCTGGCTTCTATGCTCGCTTCCCCAGGCAGCTCCCTCAGAACCTCCCCACACAGCACGAAGGCCGGACAAGGAGGGACAGTTGCCGATGCATGGATGTGTTTATGGGCTTCAGAGACAGCATCCCATGTTGAATTAGGCATGCATGGCTGCACCCTTCCTCCTCTGGGTGCATGCCAAGGCACGGCCCTTAAGGCCCTTCAAAATCCTCAGCACCAAGCCCATGATGCTCTTAATCCGGCCCTGGTCCTCCTCCACCGCCGCTTCCACCTACACCGCCCATAGGTGTGCGCAGCCTATTGCATTAGGGTGTGCACCCCAAAGTTTAAATACACATGCATGTGTTTGCCTACATGTACATGGCCCCGATACATTACTCTCCCTGCTGGCAAAGTGAAATAGAGCAGAGCAGGTCCGAGGGAGATCTTTCCCATCTCCTCACTGGCAAACAGAGCGATAATGCTATGTGCCCTAGGTGATTAGGGTGTGCCCAGGCACATCCGGCACACCCTGTGCACACGCCTATGAGACCGCCACATCCACCACCACCTCAACCTCCCTCCTACTCCATATGGGCCTCGTCCTTCAGAGATGAAGAACATTGTTTTATTTTTCTGTTTTTTTTTTGTTGTTTTAAGTTATTTCCCTGTCCACATTTGTTTGCAGAGCACTTGCCATGCTCTTAAATACGTTTTTCTGCCATTTGCAGCACTCTAGCCCTTTCCTTTGGTGTTTTACAGCCATTTTAGTGCCTGAAAGTTCGGGTCCCTATTGACTTCAATGGGGTTCGGTGTCCGGGAAAAGTTCGGCAAAAGTCCGGGACACGGACCCGGACTTTTTTTTAAAGTTCGGCCGAACCCGCCGAACACGGACATCCAGGTGTCCGCTCAACTCTAGTCCTGTCACCTACCCGGACCAATCCCAATGGGACTCCAGCCCGACAGAAATATTCCATCTGGAATTCTGCAAGCTACTCCTCCAAGTCCACCGGAGCACCTCTCTAACAGTGCCTGCCGGTCTGAGCTGGGCAGATTTCCCTTACTTCTTGCAGTACAAAAGAGGGCGCTATCATTCTGGGATCATCTATGAAAAAGCAGTCCTGACTCGTGCCATCATAAGGCCCTACGGACCAATAAGAACCAGCCCAAGCCTGGCGGTCTGCAACAACTCATCAGCGCCTTGCCTATCCCAAACTCCCAAAAATTCAACCTGACAAAATCACAAATAAAAAACATAATGAAATATTCAAAAGAAAAATATGTTGAAGAATGGAGAAATGAGAGTGCGCATGCGCGGCGCGGGACCGATGGCAGCATGAAGAAGGAGCTCCGCTGCTAACGGCCGCTATAGAGCTGACAGGGGCGAGATAACAACACAAGATCACCTCCAGCCGAACACCCCCTGATCGCTGAAGCCTCCTTGCATGTCGTCCAGCCGCAAGAAGAACCGGAAAACTCCTCAAAGATCCCTAACTCATTACCTCCTAAGGGCAAGGGAGAAGCTCACTATGGAGAAAGATGGCGCCGCCCTCCCCCCAGCACATGTGGACAAGGATCCTCCAGCTTCTGTGGCTGTATCACCATCAACTAACCCCTCCAAACACAGTGAGTACTGTACATCATTGACCAAATCAGACCTGGAAAGTAGCCTGGAAGCCATGTATACCAAGCTAGTTACAAAATTCCAGGCTGAGCTGAATAAAACTACTAACACACTCACACAAGAAATATCAGCTCTTGGAGGGAGGATAAATTAGAGACAAAACATGACGAACTGTGTCTAGCCTATAAAGAATTAAGCAGAGACCATGACACACTTAGTTCAGCGTTTGACCAGTTACAATCACATGTGGAGGACTATGACAACCGTAATCGACAAAATAATCTCAGGTTACGTGGTATCCCTGAAACATATTCAGATTTAGTCCCCACTGTGAACCGTCTCTTCAAGTCCTTATTGCCAGAAGCAAATGACGCACAATTTGCGTGTGACAGGATCCACCGGGTACTGCGGCCAAAACCCCCCTCAGAGAAGCCCCCGAGGGATGTGATTTTATGTATGAAAGACTTTATCACTAAAGAAGAAATTTTGAGGGCAGCAAGGAACACCCCCAACATCCTTATAGATGGTCACAGGTTACAAATATATCCGGACATATCTCAGGCCATGTTGGAAAGGAGACGCGGATTGAAGGAGATCACTACGGTGCTACAATCGGCCCACCTGCGATATAAATGGGGATTCCCCTTCAAATGAATCATACCCCACAACGGATCCACCTATATTGTTACTAATATGCAGGAGGGTCATGAAACCTTGATCAAATTAGGTTTGATTGATCCAGCCACGGTACCCTCACCAGCTCCGGCTCCTCGTCCCTCACCTCTCTGGCAGACCCCGGCTTCCAGAAGAGGACGTAGGAGAACACGCCAAGATATGGGATGACCACCTTTATATAAATTTACAGGATCATTCACGGAAAAAAATCTTTACTGTATAATATAGTGAAGATGACTATTATATTTACCTCAATCTCTTTTTTCACGCAGGGTCTAGTTATGTTTTAGTTGACCCACAAGCTCAAGAAATTAGGAGAGATTTATGTGGACTACACATAATGGAACAGCTACAAGCAATATGGCTTTTAACCCACATGCACATAACATTTTTCTGTTCCTCTGCATTCTGTTTTTTATATTTTTACAGCATTACGAATCTCTCATCTCACATTCCTGGACAGATGGTGACATCTACTGGTTAGATATGGAATTTACAGGTCGGCTATTGGACAGATCACCTCTTCACCTCTGCGAAATCTACTTCCACCCACTGCTGACACCCGGTGGCCTTTATCGGTTTGGCAAGTAATATCCACTACATAACTGTGTTGTCTTCTGGATATATTCAGTCAAGCTGTTTATCTCAGGGGAGTCACCTTTGAGGATACATTTATTTTATAATTTTTTCTCCAAAGGAAGCACAATCATCGTTACACTGTTCCAGTGCTCAGGATTTTTCGCTCTCCTTCATTAATATATATTGTATTGGTTTTCTTCTTTCTTATCAGATTAACACCACAATAGATGTTACTTGAGAGGCTTCAAGTTAAACCTAAGTTATATCTTTAAAAGGCCTTAGCCAAGCTCCTGCGCTTGTACATGCCGCACTTACTCAGCGCGTTGACAGACACCGGCCCTCATGGGACTATGCGGGGATCTCAGATCTCTTCTTCTGGACCCGCGGGTACTCCCCGGGGCTGCTGGCTGTTGACGTTCTGTTTAGGAGGTATTTTTCCTCCAATCTGGTTTCTATGTTTTCAATTCCTTACAGGTATACTGATCCAAAGTTGTTTTGTTTATTTTTCTAACAGAAATGATTTTCACAACGTTATAATCTCTTTTCAACCTTCAATGTATGCATTTACTTATCTTGACAGTATGATCCATGATGTAAGTTCCTCCCATGCCCTGCTCAGTCCCACTGGGGCGCGGTTTTTGAACATGCCAAAGGTTAAATCTCTCAGATCTCATGATGCGCACTGTTGTTTTCTATTAAATATGGGCAGTGGTTTTAATTCGCCAGTCCACTTGACCCCATCCACCAAACATACCCCCAGGCCAGCTGAAACTCGTCCTCAATATAGATATGGCTATTAGAACTATATCACATAATGTGCAGGGTTTCAACTCACCCAATAAACGTAATAAAGCTTTTCACCAATATAAGCGCCTAAACGCAAAAATAATATTACTACAAGAAACGCATTTTGCGAGTAACAACCATCCAAAATTTTTCCACAAATCTTATACTCAATCCTTCTATACCACATTTGCCTCCAAAAGCAGAGGAGTAGCAATTTTCATTCACAATTCCCTCCCATTTGCGATTCAAGAAGTTCATTAAGACCCAGAGAGCAGATATATTATCCTAAGAGGGCGCATCTTGGGTAAAGAACTAACGGTGGCTAACCTATATGCCCCCAACGGGTCTAGTTTGCAATTTTTTCTAGACTTTTTTCTAGAACTAGAGAAGTATCACTCCTCCCACATCATTCTGGGAGGAGATTTTAACATGGTTTCACACCCAACTATGGATAGGAGTAATCCCTCCTCAACATCTAAAGCATTCCCTAAAACCCTAGTTCGCAAATTGAACAGTTAGTAGACACTTGGAGATGCCTAAACGTAGGTTCTAGAGAATACACGTTCTACTCAAATCCCCACAATTCATCGGCACGAATAGACTATATTTACACCTCGCAAGTGATATTAGCCAATTCAGTCTCTGCTGAGATATTTCCATGTGTGCGTCAGACCACCACATGGTTGTATACGATACGAAAAATATTGGGCTCTCCTACACCATTTTCATGGCGATTGAATGATTCCATCTTAACAAATACCCTTGACACTCAAGAATTATCTGAAAATTTAACGGAGTTCCTTAGGCTGAATCCTATAGAAGATACTACGGTTCAGAATACGTGGGTCACACACAAGCCTTCATTAGGGGCAAACTCATTGCTAAGGCAGTTTAAAAAAATAAAGAACGCTCCAAAAAAATTTTAGATCTCACCAAAGATCTTCAAAACGTATATAAAAATTTTAACGCCCTGCATGAACCGAATGTCAAATTACAAATAGATCAAAAGCGTATAGAACTAAACACTATCCTCTCTGAAAATGCGGATAAATCACTTAGATACATGAGAGCTAAATTTCTTCTATACGGGAACTCCTCTTCCACGATGCTAGCCAGAAAACGTAATCAATCAGTAAAACCTCCACATGTTTACAAGTTGAACACAACATCTGGTATGACTACCTCACATCCAAAGGAAGTGCTAGGAATATTCGAAAAATTCGATTCAAACCTCCTTTCCCCTCCCCATGCAGTAGCCTCTACAGACTCACAAAGATGGCTAGATAATATCCCACTTCCATCCCTGTCCCCTGAGGATATAGAAACACTAAATGCGCCGGTCACAGATGCTGAGGTAGCTCAAACTATAAAATCCCTTTGTAACTCCTCAGCACCGGGGCCAGACGGATTTACGGCCCTGTATTATAAGACCTTTACACAAATTATATCTCCCAAACTTTCACAATTATTTAATCTTATTCTTAAAGGTGAATCCTTCCCTGAAGAAATGTCCCTAGCGAATATGGTACTATTACCCAAGCCCAACAAAGATCTCTCCAGCCCCCAAAATTTCAGACCGATCTCAATTATAAACAATGATCTCAAGATATTTAGTAAAATTCTAGCAAATAGACTCTCAGCTTTAATCCCCAAACTTATATCCACTTCCCAATCAGGTTTCACCCCAACCCGTCAAATCACTGATAACATCCGCCTAGTGAGTAATATTATACAGGATGCAAACCTCTTCAAAAAACATCTGTTACTGCTGAGGCTCGACATCCACAAGGCCTTCGATAGTGTCTCTTGGGAGTACCTTAAACGCATTCTCCCCAGGTTTGGCCTTGTGGATGAGTTCCTAAACGGCTTTGAGGCACTATACAAATGCCCCAAAACTAGAATCAGACTGACAGGATGCAACTCATCTTTCTTCCCATTAGGTAGAGGAACTAGGCAGGGATGCCCTTTGTCCCCTCTATTATTCGCTCTAGCTATTGAGCCTCTCTCAATAGCGATCAAAAATCACGATGGAATAGAGGGATACAGAAAAGGCACGGAAATGTATAAACTGAGCCTATATGCTGACGACGCTCTACTTTTTATTCGAGACCCATTAAACTCAATACCAAACTTATTAACAAGCTTAGAAAGGTTCGCAGAGATATCAGGGCTGAGTATTAACATGTCCAAGTCGATGGCTTTGCCAATTAATTTTTCAACACTAGACACCTTAACTTTGAAGTCTATATTTCCATTTGTTTGGGCTACTGATACGATCCCATATCTTGGCATTCACCTATGCAAAGATATCAAATCCCTCTTCCAACATAACTTCCCACCATTAGTATCTAAAATACGAAATATGCTTCATATATGGTCCACATATCGTCTATCTTTCTTAGGAAAAATTATGGCCATTAAAATGACCATTCTGCCTAAACTAGTTTACCTTTTCCGGGCCATACCAATACACATCACGAAAGCTTATCTATCCAAAATCCAATCAATCATCAACAAATTTGTGTGGGGTAATAAGAAACCCAGATACGCTGAAAATATATTGTACCACCATCAACAGTCAGGAGGCCTAGGCTTACCCCAGATATGGATATATTATATGCGTTGCAGACTGACTCAGTTGGGATGCTGGCATGACCCTTCCTCTCAAACTCCATGGGTAAAGTTTGAAAAACATTCAGTTGCACCATTTAATTTAGCTGGATTACTATGGGACCCCACAATCCCTATGCGCCAAATTTCTATTCGTAAGTCAGTAGTCTCAGATACCCTTAAAATATGGCGATACGCGAATAAGAAAAATACCCTTGTTTCAGATCCTCCGATGGGCACCTCCTTTTTGGGTGACCCAAGATTTAAAGAGGCCTTTAACTCGCCACGACAGTTTTTGTGGTGGCTGGAAAATAATTTAACTACTATCCATGATCTATTTGATGGTGGAATTTTCCATTCTTTTGAAAAACCAACATCCACCAAACATATTCCCCCTTCCGAAAAGGAGAACTATGATCTGATTAAAAACTATTTTAATTATTTTCACTCACGGCCTTCTGGAGCACTCTTAAGTACCTTTGAACACATATGTCTTAAAAACCCATTGGGAAAAGGCCATATCTCCACTATGTATAACACCCTAAATTTGTGTGACATAGAAACTAAACTTAAATATATGACTGATTGGGAGTCAGAAATACAAGAAAACCTCTCGGTTAGTGATTGGCAAAAGATGTGGCTTAACCTACGGAGCTCCACCAGATCGCTGGGAGTGAGAGAAACGGCGATCAAGCTATATACGAGATGGTACTATACACCTGTAAAGTTAAACAAATTCTATCCAGAGGTCTCCCCTGAATGTTTCAGAGGTTGTGGCGAGTTGGGCACTCTGAGGCACATATTCTGGGACTGCCCTAAGATACAAAACACCTGGTTAGAAGTCATGAACCTGATAGGGAAGGTTACAGGCAAGAATCTCACTCTCTCAATAATGCATTGTTTACTGTTCAAAAGCATACCTGATCTTTCCATACAGCTGAACAGATTAACTCACACAATCTGCGTAGCAATGCTATGGGCGATCACCAGACAGTGGAAGGAACCACATGTTCCATTCCCACTAGTTAAGCATAGAATTGAAGACATCAGATCTATGGAAAGGTATCATCATACTATAACAAACTCTGAACACATATATGACCAAAAATGGACCCCATGGTTCTTATATAAATGTGCACAAGTAACATAATTGATATCCATGTTTGGTTTCCTATCATGAAATAAAGCGAGATGAGCCGCACTATGCATCCTTAAGATCGGGTCACGTATTCCCATGAGGAAGACAATACGGTCATTTCACCAGACGCAGACAGAATGACTAAAGGTAGAGTTTGTCTCTTACCCCCCTCATATGCAGTTTGTCGGGTCAAATGTCATCAGGTTATCTGATTACAAATACATTTGATATTGATACTACTATTTGAAGTTTAACCCTGGTTAATTAGCGATCACCTTGTCAAGATGATGAAATGGAAAATGTGAAAATTGTGCTATGATAGTTTACATATGCACTCACTGTTGTTATATGTCATACAATTTTGTATAACAGAAATATATTACATCATTGTTATATGTTATATACTTTTTAACAAAGTACTTCTAATATTTACTGTGAATATTTAACGTTGTATAACTTTATATGTTCTATTTTCAATAAACGTTTATAATCAAAAAAAAGAATGGAGAAATGAAATAACAAACTCCAAGAAACTAACTGTTTACCAGTTACTGCAGAGAGACTACAAACTGGCCCCATACCTGGAGGTGCTACAAGAGCCCAAAGACAGACAAACCTTCAGCCTGTACAGACTGAGCGTCCACAGCATGGAAATCGAGTTAGGATGGCACAGACAGACCTACAAGCCCAGGGAGAGAAGATTGTGCCAGCAATGTGACCAGGGGGTCCTGGAGGACGAGGACCACTTCCTGCTACAGTGCCCTACTACAGTGTCCTAAGTACTCATCAGTGAGGGACACTCACTTCCAGAGACTCTCCGCTTTTATGGCGGACTTCAATTCTATTGGAGAAGAGGAAACTCCAAATCCTACTGGGAGAAGAGGAGCCAATGGTGAGAATAGCTGCACAATATGTGACAGCGTGTCACAGACTGAGAGGGACATGAAAAACTGAGGATTTAAAAATTCTTTGCATGGACTCACCCCCATTCCTCTTTATATTACCCCCCCCCCCCATCACAAACTCAACTGCTTTGGCAATGCTAAAATGTATTTGGTCCTGCCATTAAAGCTTATTTAAATTTGAGAGAGAGAGGCACACAAGAGAGAGAGAGACACACGAGAGAGAGAGAGAGACACACACGAGAGAGAGAGACAAACGAGAGAGAGAGAGAGACACACACACGAGAGAGAGACACACGAGAGAGAGAGACACACACACGAGAGAGAGAGACACGAGAGAGAGAGAGAGAGAGACACACACACACACGAAAGAGAGAGAGAGAGACACACGAGAGAGAGACACACGAGAGAGAGAGAGAGACACACACACACGAGAGAGAGACACACACACACGAGAGATAGAGAGAGAGAGACACACACACATGAGAGAGAGAGAGAGAGAGACACACACACGAGAGAGCGAGAGACACACACATGAGAGAGAGCGAGAGACACACACATGAGAGAGAGACACACACATGAGAGAGAAACACACACACATGAGAGAGAGAGAGAGAGACACACACACACGAGAGAGAGAGACACACACATGAGAGAGAGACACACACATACACACATGAGACACACACACACGAGAGAGAGAGAGACACACACACATGAGAGAGAGACACACATGAGAGAGAGAGAGAGAGACACACACACACATGAGAGAGAGAGACACACACATGAGAGAGAGAGACACACACACACATAAGAGAGAGAGAGAGAGACACACACATGAGAGAGAGACACACACACATGAGAGAGAGAGAGACATGAGAGAGAGAGAGAGAGAGACGAACAAACGAGAGAGAGAGAGATACGCACGAGAGAGAGAGATGCTCGAGAGACACAGAGGAGAGACAGAGGAGAGACATGAGAGAGAGACATGAGAGAGACATATGAGAGGGAGACAGAGACATATGAGAGGGAGACAGAGACATATGAGAGAGAGACAGAGACAAATGAGAGGAGGGAAGGAGAGACATGAGAGAGAGAGACAGAGAGGAGAGACATGAGAGAGACATGAGAGACAGAGAGGAGAGATATGAGAGAGACAGAGGTAAATATGCACGAACACACAGTTTTTTTATTTATTTTTTTTGAGGTTGGGGATGGTAATCTTGGGTGAGTTCCCACACTTTATTTCCCAGGCCTTGACCCCTGAGTCACATCAACAATAAATACAAGAGAACCAGTTCCATTGGCAGCCATACATGCCCACGCCATGACACTACCACCACCATGCTTCACTGATGAGGTGGTATGCTTTGGATCATGAACCATTCCTTTCCTTCTCCATAATCTTCTCTTCCCATCACTCTGGTACAAGTTGATCATGGTCTCATCTCTCCATAGGATGTTGTTCCAGAACTGTGAAGGCTTTTTTAGATGTTGTTTGGCAAACTCTAATTTGGCCTTCCTGTTTTTGAGGCTCACCAATGGTTTACATCTTGTGGTGAACCCTCTGTATTCACTCTGGTGAAGTCTTCTCTTGATTGTAGGCTGTGACACACATACACCTACCTCCTGGAGAGTGTTGTGAAGGGTGTTTTCTTCACCAGGGAAAGAATTCACTGGTGCGTTCTTTCTTTTTAAGGATGTTCCAAACAGTTGATTTGGCCACACCTAATGTTTTTGTTATCTCTCTGATGGGTTTGTTTTGTTTTTTCAGCCCAATGATGGCTTGCTTCACTGATCTCATATTGAGAGTTGACAGCAACAGATTGCAAATGCAAATAACACACTTGAAATGAACTCTGGACTTTTTACAGTATCTGCTCCTTGTAAATGGGATACTGAGGGAAAAACACACCTGGCCATGAAACAGCTCAGCAGCCAATTGTCCTATTACTTTTGGTCCCTTAAAAAGTGGGAGGCACATATACAAAGTGTTCTAATTCCTACACCTTTCACCTGATTTGGATGTAAATACCCTCAAATTAAAGCTGAAAGTCTGCAGTTAAAGCACATCTTATTTGTTTCATTTCAAATCCATTGTGGTGGTGTATAGAGCCAAAAAGATTAGAATTGTGTCGATGTCCCAATATTTATGGACCTGACTGTACATAGGGTTTAAAGAGATGCCGTTTTCTTCCGCTTTTCTTGCTGACCAAGCTTTTTCTGGGACTTTTTGTTTACAAGTAGGGATGATCGAACTTTTGAAAAGTTTGGTTCGACCAGAACACCCGAATTTCCCAAAAGTTCGGTTCGGATTTCAGAACCCCATTGAAATCAATGGGACCCGAACTTCGGTAATCAAAAAACACAATTTTTAAGCCCTAAAACCCAATAAATGCCCCTAAAAAGTGCCTAGGGTTCTGGGTCATGCCCCATTAACTATTAATCACACAAAAAAAGTTCTTAAAAATTATCATTTTTGATAAAAAAGCCAATTATTGAAAAAAAAAAAAAAAGAGAGAGATTTTTTGATTTTTACTTTGGATTTAGTATCTGGGGGGTCTAAAAGGTGTGCATGTGAAGTTTCAGCTCTGTAGCATGTCCAGAACCATGAAAAAAAAAAGATAATTTTTCAGTAGAACAGGGATGTGGGTCTGGACCCTCCTTTAACTTTAACACCTATATGATCTTTTTTCTGGTTCTGGACATGCTACAGAACTGAAACTTCACAGGTACACCTTTTAGACCCCCCAGACACAAAATCACACAAAAAAAGTTCTTAAAAATTGTAATTTTTGATAAAAAAGGCAATTATTGAAAAATTAAAAAAAAAAAAAAAAGAGAGATTTTTTTATTTGGATTTAGTATCTGGGGGGTCTAAAAAGTGTACATGTGAAGTTTCAGCTCTGTAGCATGTCCATAACCATAAAAAAAAGATCGTTTGTATTAGAAAACTTTCAGACAGGGGGTTGGCTTCGCTGCTGTAACACCTTGCCGGTTTAATAGAAGGCATTTTTTTGGGTTCTTTGCAGTCAGGAAAAACATCTGAACTTGTGTATAGTGGTACTGTGCACAAGTTTTGATGTTTTGCCTGCCTCCAAAAACCCCCAAAAAATGCCAGCAAAAACACACCTGGGCATTTTTTTTTTTTGACGCTAGCGTTTTTTTGGCATTTTTTGGGGTTCTTTTGAGGCAGGCAAAACATCTGAACTTGTGTATAGTGGTGTATATACACACATCCATATATTTATATACACACCTAGACATATATAGGTGTGATAGTAGCAGAAATATATGCTTGCGCTAATGAAATCATTTACAGTAATATATTTCTGCTACTATCACACCTATATATGTCTAGGTGTGTATATAAATATATGTATGTGTGTATATATACCACTATACACAAGTTCAGATGTTTTGCCTGCCTCAAAAGAACCCCAAAAAATGCCAAAAAAACGCTAGCGTCAAAAAAAAAAAAAATGCCCAGGTGTGTTTTTGCTGGCATTTTTTTGGGTTTTTTGGAGGCAGGCAAAACATCAGAACTTGTGCACAGTACCACTATACACAAGTTCAGATGTTTTTCCTGACTGCAAAGAACCCAAAAAAAAGCCTTCCAATAAACCGGCAAGGTGTTACAGCAGCGAAGCCAACCCCCTGTCTGAAAGGGGGTATATATACACATATATGTCTGAATATATACCCCTAGACATATATAGGTGTGATAGTAGCAGAAATATATTACTGTAAATGATTTCATTAGTGCAAGCATTTATTTCTGCTACTGTCACACCTATATATGTCTAGGGGTATATATTCAGACATATATGTCTATATATACCCCCTATACACATGTTCAGATGTCATCTCTGACATCAAACATGTCCTCAAAAAAGCACTGGCAGTGGCAGCCCCTGCAGCATAAAAAATGCTTGGCTGGTGAGAAGCCATATGGGTGTGCCGAAGCAATTCAGAGAAATGATCATTTCTCTATAGCGGTCACCCTGCTATGGAAGGGTTTTGTCACCCTGCCATAGCAGTCACTGCCAGTTAACCCTACACTACACTACGGTCCCCTTACACTTAACACTTTCCCTACAGAAACTAAGTTTTTGAAGCTAACTTAAGTGTAAAGGAGCACTCTAACTACACTAGATATCCCTTTCCTCACACTATTAAATAGCTAAATGACACTTTTAAAGTAAAATTAACAGAACTGCTTCCACTCTCTTCCATGTCCAATATAACAATGCTAGGAATATGGCGGGGGCGATCTTATATACTGGGGGGCGTATTCACTAATGATTGGTCTAGGGACCCCCTAGTCACTCCAATCACATTCCTAGCATTCTCCTGCCCCCTCAATTGGCTTTTGCTAATGGTTCTGGTCCAATCACGGGCTTTTAAAGCCCATTTCCTGAAGCATTGCATTTTGGGCGGTTCTGGTTGCTGAATTCCGAACTTTTTGGGCAAAAAGTTCTAAATTCGGCCGAACCTCGAACACCCAATGTTCGGGCTGAACCGATGGTCGACCCGAACCGTTCGATCATATCTATTTACAAGTATGAATCAATATATTTGGCTAGAAAACTACTTAGAACCCCCCAAACATTATATATATATATATTTTTTTTTAACAGAGACCCTAGGGAATAAAATGGAGATCATTGCAATTTGTTATGTCACGGGGTATTTGCGTATGATGAAATTGCAAATGCATTTTTTTAAATAAAAAAACAAGTTTATTTGTGGTATACAAAACAAGGTACAAAAACTTGGTATGAATATGAAACATTCAAAAAAGGAGCACACAATGGGGAACATCATTATACATTTCACATGTGTATGTCCGTAACATAAGGAGACTAAACAACTTGACACAACAGTCAAAAACTTGTGGTAGGTAACCTAAATCCCTTGCAATCCTCTCTCATCCTCCAGGTTACACGTCCATCCTTACCAGGACCGGCTTCCCGCAGCGGTAGGGGATCTTTTCCACCGCTTATTTTGTCTTTTTAAACGCCGGGAGCGCATTCTAATCCGAGGCCTAGGTAGGCCCAAAAGCCGCGGTCTCGCCTGAGTGCGGCAACCGACCGCGATCCGTGATCCGGACGCCGCAATTCTCCTCCTTCCGGCCTGGCACCAACTCAGACACACCAGGTGGGGCTCCCAGCAGCTGTGGGGGACCCTCTCAACGGTTTTTCTGACTGTTTTAAAGCGCCGGGAGATCGTTCCGGATCAAGGCTGGGGAAGGCCTAATAGCCACGGACTCGCCTAAAAAGCGGCACCCGGACACTGGTAAGACCACAACTGAAGTTGTTTCTCCCATGCTACCTTACCCTGCTGCACACATGAGGATGTAACATCCCTTCAATGCCAACCGACCCCCTTCTTATGTGATCAATCTGTGCCAAATACTGCCTTTATAATAGATACAAATCAGCACTACACTCAGCAAAAACTATGAGCAAATCTGACCGGTCCAACTCCTCATCCCGCTCTCGATCCCCAAGGGACCCGGGGGCTCATTCTTCACCCCATATACCTGAGATGTTCAAGATGGGGTTGAATGACACAATCACACAAGCTCAAGTGTTACCACAGGCTGCGTCATCTATAAAAGAAACCAGTGATCAAGCAAATCTAGCTGCACCCAGCCTATTAAATTCGAACACCCCTCTCCAGCTTCCTTCTACTCCTTCGGTGTCTTTGAGGGAATTAAAGGAAGTTGCGGATGACATAAAAAAAACCCTGTCAGCGGCAATGTCAGCGGCAATAGAGGATCTTAAAAAAGAAATGCACAACGTGTCATCCAGGTTGGAGGAGGTTGAAGAGCTAACTGATAGGCATGACACTGAAATATTGGACGCTCAGAAAGAACTATCGTCTCACAATACTCAATTGAGAGACTTACAGAGACACGTAGAGGATCTTGAGAACAGAGGCCGCAGGCATAATATACGCATAAGAGGCCTGCCAGAATCCATTGAGCCGCCACAACTTACCCGATCCGCACTAGCAATTTTTAATGATCTCTTGGGGAGACCCCTGGATACCCCAATTGAAATAGAGAGGCTACACAGAGCATTACGGCCGAAAGGCAGAGAGAATGAGCCCCCCAGAGATATAATTGGATGCCTTGTAAACTTTAAACTGAAAGAAGAAATCCTACACAATGCAAGGATCAGGGGAAGAATCTTGTTTCAAGGTGTGGAGGTAAAGCTCTTCCAGGATCTCTCTCAAATAACTTTGCAGAAACGGAAAGAACTCCGCCCATTATTATCAGTGTTAAGGGAGAGAGAGATCCCGTATAAATGGAAGTTTCCATTCTGTCTCTTTGCCGGCTCTAGGGGCCGTTTCGCTTCGCTGAGATACCCGGAAGACACAGCTGCGTTTTGTGATACCCTGGGCTTGCCACCATTGGAGATCCCAGGTTGGTCTCACATTGATAGATCATCTCATCCGCATCAAGTTGAAGAAATGGATGTGCACCAATCAAGCAACTTTACGAGTCCGAAACGACGTAACTTATCTCCTTATCGCCCCTCTACTTCACGTGAGGGATTTCCACCGAGACAAGGTACTGTACCTACCTCCCCTGCTCACAGGAAACCCCGTATACTTTGAGATATAACGTCTAACATCTCCTAAGACTGCCCTTTTCTAATGTTGTACCCTCCAAATGTCATTGACCTATCAGAAGATCCACACGATACTTCTTACCACTATTCTCCTCCAGTAAAGATAATTTACAGTACTCACTACATTGCATCCTATTACTCTGTATTTTTTCCCATATTTCTCACAATTCCCATCTCAGGCGGATGTGGTTTGATAGCATTCTAAGAGACATCTAGATGATTCATCAAGAGATGATATATTCATCAATGCTCTCTTGAATAGTGGTAAACATGGGATGGAAGCCACTCCACCACATCAAAATGAGGAAGACAGCTGCCTGCATTAAACCACTCTTACTATGGAACTTTGGTTAGATTAATTCTTATGGAAATAGGTTAACTTTCCTATGTTTGACCACTAGATGGCGCTAGATTCCTGTAAGGAAAGGGGATGAAGAAAGGTAACAATTGAGAGAGTAATATGTGATATAAGGTTTTGTTACAGATTTTCTTGTTATATAACAATTCCACATAAGTTTTTGATTGCTTTCTTATTTGACATGTGGTTTCTCTGGTTCTCCGGCTTAGAGTCAAGTTGATATTTTTCTTGAATGGTTTTCTCTCATAAAGTTAGACATAAGACAGGCCTTATTTTTAATATTCACTGACCTGGCTGTTCCGATTTAATATAAATTACAACTTGCAATTTTTCTGAATATCTCCGCACAGAGTTATTACATGAGGTTTCTAATTATCGTTAGTACATGGTAAGGGAGTGTCGGTTGGCATTTTTCAATGACTATAGTCATACCTTACGGTTTTTGTTCTGCCACTCAGAACTAGTTTTTTCTCTTTTTTATATTTTTGTCCGCAGATACTTGCCACGAACCCACACAGTACAATTTTTTGTACTGACACTCACCAACGACTTCCCCCTAGAACAGTGTCGGCAGGTCCTTCACTGTAGTTGGTTACACCTACCCTACCTATCCTCCCCCTCTTTTTCTCCCCCTCCCTCCTCCTCCGCTTAGTACCCTAATCGGAAAATAGATACATCTAAGAACACACATACGGTTTTCTTTTCTTTGCTTCAGTATACCTAAAAAATAATATTGATCTCCTCAATATATCTACTGTGTGACGTTCTCTCAACATGCTACAAAACGCACAAACTTATGATTCCAAAAGGTTAAAGATTGTCTCATTGAATGCCAAAGGTTTGAACCTACCCGAAAAGAGATCCAAACTAATATTGTATTTACATTCTCTTAAAGCAGATATTGCCTTTATACAGGAAACTCACTTCAAGACGGACCACGTTCCAACATGGAAAGCTAAAGAATATCCAGTGATGTTCCACTCTTCCAACAGTCTTGCAAAAACAAAAGGTACCTCAATCCTTATCTCAAAACGCATTTCCCTTGACATATCAGATTCTCTAATTGATGAAGATGGAAGGTTTGTGGCCCTCAAAGGGAAACTATGGAACACACCTTTCACATTCATCAACATTTATAGTCCAAACTCTGCCCAAGTCACTTTTTTCAGACACATTGCCTCAACGCTAGCAGCATTTCAAGAGGGTTGCACCATCTGCGGTGGCGACTTCAATGTTGCACTTAATCCCTTGGAGGACACCTCAACTGGTCATTCTTCCATGCCCTTTAAGGCATTAAAACAAATAAAAATCCAACTACAAGATTTATCATTACATGACACTTGGCGTATCCTGCATCCAGACACGAGAGATTACACCTTTTTCTCACCACCACACAACCGCTACTCCAGAATAGATTATCTATTTATATCTCAAAAAGATATCCCACTTCTGGAATATGCCACGATTGAGCCAATGTGCCTATCTGATCATAATGCAATCTCTTTATCTTTAAATATCCCCCACGAGGGTACATGTGAAAAAATCTGGCGGTTAGATTCGTCATTGATTATGAACACCCAGAACGCGAAACAACTAGACCAAGAACTTAAAGATTATTTTTTACTAAATAATACCCCAGACATAGGACCTACCTCTACATGGGAAGCGCATAAATGCGTGATCAGGGGTTCGTTACTCAAGATGGCTGCTACCAGAAAACGTCTAACCCAAAAAACCTTGGCCGACCTCTACTCACGAGCCAAAAAATTGGAGCTCACCCACAAATCATCCCTGGCCCAAACACATCTAGCAGAGTTGGAGGAAATAAGGAGTGAAATTCGGGACATAATTGGTAAAAAAATTAAGAAACGATATGTACTCTCCAAAAAACTATTTTATGAGTTCAGTAATAAGAGCGGGAAGTTTCTGGCCAGAGCTCTTGCTACTCAAAAAAGTCAAAATACTATTCATAACATTACTGACCCGACTGGGAAAAAAAAACATTCATATTCGGACATTGCTCATGAATTCACTACATATTATGAAAAATTATACAATCTTCCCCCTGAACAGAACCCGTTTCCCAAATCTAGCTCTAGATCCAAAATTGTTGAAGATTATATCAGAGATAATGGATTCAAACCCTTATCAAAACAACAATCAGACAAAATAGACGGTCCGCTTACAAAAGAAGAATTCCTAACTGTATTACAACAAATGAAACCCGGGAAAAGTCCAGGACCCGATGGTTTCTCACTAGCATACTACAGAATGTTCTCTACCACTCTGGTGGAACCATTCTTACAAACATTTAACAATTTAAATAATAGCAATTCGAATCATGCAAGTCTTTTGGAGGCTCACATTTCAGTGATCCCGAAACCAGGGAAAGATCCATCACTAGTACAAAACTATCGCCCAATATCCTTACTTAATGTTGACCTGAAAATTTTTGCTAAAATGTTGGCCAATAGAATAATTGACTTTATACCTTCCTTAATCAACAAGGACCAGGTGGGCTTTGTTCCGGGGCGGGAGGCCAGGGACAACACAATCAAGGCCTTGAACATACACCACCTTATCACATCGACAAAACAGAAAGGCTTTATGCTCTCTCTCGATGCTGAAAAGGCATTTGACAGGCTAGCCTGGGATTATTTAGGAGCAATCCTCGAGTCCATAGGCTTGGGACCCAGGCTGGTTGGTCTTGTGTTGTCCCTGTACTCTCGCCCTTCTGCTAGGGTCCGGATTAATGGTTCACTCTCTAAATCTTTTACAATTGGCAATGGGACTCGCCAGGGTTGCCCCCTCTCTCCCCTATTATTTATCCTCACACTAGAACCACTTCTAAATTCAATAAGGAAAAACCCTGACATTACGGGCATCAAAACCCCCTCGCGACACTACAAATTAGCGGCATACGCCGATGATATTCTGGTATTTCTCTCTAATCCGGCTATCTCCCTCCCAAATATACAAAAAGAACTTCAAATCTTCCAATATATTGCTAACTTCAAGATTAATAAATCGAAATGTGAAGCTTTGAATATTTCTCTTACTGACTCACAAGTTACCCAGTGCAAACAATCATTTCCCTTCACATGGAAACCAAACGCCATCACCTATTTAGGGATTGAAATCCCACACAAACTAAAAGATCTATATAAACTGAATCACTTAACCAAATCACAATCAATTCTTCAAGATCTCAATAAGTGGCATCAAGCACATTTTTCTTGGTTTGGCAGAGCTGCCATAGTTAAAATGAATATTCTACCTCGCATACTTTATCTGTTTCAAACCATTCCCATCCAACTCCCCGCTAGTTTTTTCTTATCCATCAAAAAAGCAACTAGAGCATTTATTTGGCAACATAAATCCCCACGCATAAAATATACCACGCTAACGAGACCCAAATCAAAAGGGGGTATGGGAATCCCTGACTTCCTTCTTTACTATAGAGCGTCGCACCTCCTCCGTGTGGTTGACTGGCACACACAAATACAAAATAAAGATTGGGTAGCGTTAGAGAACTCTTTTTCTGACCTTCCAATACAGTGTCTACCGTGGATCCCATATCCTGATCTGACAAACTCACTAAAACGACACCCTCTTATCGGCCCTACCCTACGCTGCTTCCATTCCTCTAATGCTGATCAATCTCTAACTAGACAACTTGGTCCCTTGACCCCGATTATACATAACCCTCTATTTCCCCCAGGACAGACACGTCATTCGCTTTGCAAGACTCCCTGTACAATGGGTTTAAGGATATTTCACCTATTACAAAATGGGAAATTGTTACCATACCCCGAACTAAAAGAATATCTTCACAATAATTCCTTATCATTCTGGGAATACACACAACTACATCACTTCATCACCCCCCTTCTCAACAAATCTAAATCTCTCCCATCAATCTTCACGAAGTTTGAAAAGTTGTGCTCTACAGCTTCCCCACAACAGCACCTACTTTCCAAAATTCACGCCCTTTTGTGGGACTCATGTCCTGTGCACCTTGACAGGCTGAGTGATGATTGGAGGGAAACATTAAACATAGAAATCCAGGATCACCACTGGGAAAAAATATACAGAAACGTCCTCAGAGGCTCAATTAATGTGTCCATTCAGGAAAATAATTACAAAATTCTCACAAAGTGGTACCGCACCCCCCATCTTTTGAATAAGTTCGATAATAAAGTGCCTGACTCTTGTTGGCGCTGTGGTGCGCATCATGCAGATTTGATCCACATTTGGTGGGAATGTCCGTCTATCAAACCATTCTGGAACGTGGTTCGTCAACACATTGAAAAAATTACGAAGCAAACAATAGATCTGCTACCAGCTCATTTCCTCCTGCATCATTTTGCTACTCCACCACCTAAATATTTTAGATCATTATCCATGATAATGATTAATGCAGCTAAGATGTGTATCCCAAGACTTTGGGGTACCTCTAAAATCCCCTCTTTGCAAAATTGGTTGCTCCAAATCGAACGAATTTCCGAAATGGAGGAATTGATTGCCACCGCTCAGGATAATCCTTCCCGCTATTCGAATATCTGGAAAGATTGGATCTCTTTTCGTAACTCTTCTGATTTTCAAAAATTGACTGATGTATCTCTGCATTGATTGCTCTTCTATTATTTGGTTACTGTAATACCATAAACTGACTGCTTACCCTTTTCAGTGTTACATCATTTGAAATATCCAGCTTTTGTAATGTCAGATTTTGATCCTCTCCTTCCCCCCCCTCCCCCCCCCCCCCCCATATGCTGGTCATAAGGGTAATATGTTTTTCCCCTCTACCCCTCCCCCACCTTCACTCTATCTTATTTTGGAAGCTGTAATCTGCAATTTTATTATTCCCTCTTGATATGTCTCAAGTGTTACTACATGTATGTACATGAACATTACCTACTGTACTTATTTCAATGCTCACACTGCAATGTTTTGTTATTGTTGTACCATGTTTCTTCAATAAACTTTTTGGAAAAAAAAAAAAAAAAACTTGTGGTAAGAGAAATACATGCATGGGGAAGAAGTACTGTAGTCTCAGGGAGATCACTACACCCGGGGGGGGGGGGGGGTGTAAGCAATTATACAGTTAAGGCAGTCAGCGTTCTAGCAAGATTCCTAGTCACTACAGGTTTGTGTGAGCTCCAGTCATCTATTCCAGCATTTTTTCAATTTTGGCAGGACACCCTCTATGTCTATAAAGCAACCTTTTATAGCAATTCCACTATCCATTCCTGTAGGGTGGGGATATGAGCTTGCAACCATGATTTAGCTATAGTTTACATACACTAAAAAGAGTCTCTTGTAGGAAAGTGGCAAAAAATGTATCTATGTCAGCATCAGGTAAGAGTCCAAGGATGAAGGGCTTAAGGTCCAGCTGTAACAGGGAGCCCATGTGGTCATGTAGGAATTTTATGATCTGCATCCAGTAGGATTGGATGTCTGGGCAGGTCCAGATGAGATGTACAAACGTGCCCGACTGCAGGGGACACCGAGGACAGTATTTTGGTCGGTATTTGCAAATCCTAAGTGGGGTCAAATAGGCCTTGTTTAAAATGTAGAGCTGGGTCATAAGATCAAAGAGTTTAGGTGAAGACAGTTTGGGACTATGCAAAATATCGTTCCACTCCGCCTCATCCAAAGGACCCATATCAGGCAGCCACCGAGTCTGCATTCTCTTCACCGTCACATCAACATCGGCACTGCGCAACTGTAAGATTCTGGTACCTCTGGTACCCTTAATAATCTATTTCCTTCCAAATATGCGTCCCACCTTTCCTACTAGGTGGTACGCATACACCTTTAAGACAGATGATGTCATCGCTGAGCGCCGCAGAGCGGCTATTTCAACCGCCGGCGTTCTCACTCACATCATTCGTTCAACCTGCCTTGTGTATCCACATGCTTTCAAGCCTGTCTTGCTGTCGGAACCTAAAGCTGGTTGCTTCTACCTGGAGCAGACCGGAACCTCACTACTGATCCCTGTATCTCGCTACCGGATCTTCCCCTCTCTACTGGACCCCTCTACTACTAACATTTACTAGTGATAAGTACCCCACAGGGGAATCCTCCATAACCTACTTACACTATCTATCATCTGCACTGTTGCATAGATTGCTAACTCTTGAGCCTACTACCATCTACTATCTACACTGTTACATAGATTGCTAGCTCTTGAGTCTACTACCATCTATCATCTGCACTGTTACATAGATTGCTTGCTCTTAAGTCTACTACCATCTATCATCTGCACTGCTACATAGATTGCTAGTTCTTAAGTCTACTACCATCTATCCTTGCACTGGGTTAGTCTATCCTGTAATTGTCATCTGCTGTCCTTACCACCTGTCACCATACTCGATTACTAACCTATCTGCACTCTACCTAATACCATCTAGTACTCTCCTGAACAAACCTATCAAGTACTTACTATCTCTATCACTGTTCACACCTGTCCCTTCAGCACAACACCTTCATACTGTCATATACCTACTCTTCATTGGGTTACGGGTTCATGACATGCTCCCGCAAAGTTGGGGTCCCAGAGAGCGGGGTGGGGGGAGGTATTGGTGTTTTTTGTTGGTTTGTTCTGTTTATTTTTTATGCCTTATTCTTGATGTGGTTATTTTTATGTTGCTCTATGACTCAGGTACTTTGCATTTTTGGGGTATGTCACGATTCATGTAAACCTGCTCTGGGGACACCCGTCATGGATATCCTTTTTTCTCCTTCCGCTTTACCCCTATGGCCACCGTGAAATTTCTCACATGGAATGTCCGTGGTCTCAGGGACAAGTTGATGAAATGCTCCGTTGTTTTTCGGCTGCCTCAAGTCCTACAAAGCGGACATTGTGGTCTTGGTGGAAACTCATGTCATGGGCCAACTCCAGATAGCACTCAAGCGACCCTGGATAGGCTGGACCTACCACACCACCTATGCTGCTAACTCAAGGGGAGTCTACATTCTTTTTTCCAAAAATTCACATCTGTCGGTTATATCCGTTCGTTCGGACCCCCAGGGCAGGTTTATTTTTATGCATGTAACTCTGTACAGTATATAAGCAGTATTTGCTTCTAGCCTGCTACATCCCTCCTCCATATAGCTCAGTGGTGATAAAAGAGGGTGTGTCCTTTATGGCCCAATATCCAAATGTCCCGGATGTGCGGATGGGTGATTTTAACATGGTGTTGGACCCGACTTTAGACCGTTTACACTGCTCTCACCCACATGGGCCCCCTCCTCCTACCCGCCTTAGTCGTCTTTTTAGAGACTTCGCATTGACTGACACCTGGAGATACCAGCACCCCAACTAACGCTCCTACTCTTGCTTTTCGGCTACACACTCCACGATGTCACGCATAGATTTTATTGTGGTCTCCCATCCCCTGCTCCCCCTGCTGCAAGACTCTGGGTTTGAATCCCGGTCTTTGTCAGACCATGCTCCATGCTGGGCCTCATTCCGCATAGCCCCCCAGACCGTTCCCCTGCCCATGGCGTCTTCACCCCTTCTGGCTCACTGCCCTGGAGGACCAGGAGGGTCTAGCCCATGAATGGTCATACTATTTTACTGCTAATACGGTATCCACAGATGCGGCCCTAGTATGGGAGGTTTTTTAGCTGCATGTTCGGCCACCCTAGTCAGGGGCATCAACCACCTGAAAAAAATGTCCCACTCTCTCCTTACAAATGCACAAGCCCACTTAACCTCACTGACGGACGCTTGCTCCAAAGCCCCGTTGCCTGAGACTATATCAGCGCTTAAATCCCATACCCATCTGATCGACCAAGTGCTCTATGAGAAAGCCAAACAAAAGCTATTCTTTTGCAAACAGCGAGTGTTTGAACAGGGTGAACAGGCGGGCAGACTGCTGGCCTACTTGGCTCATCAGGATACTAGCCCTCTGGTGGTGGTGCAGCTGCGTGGATCTGATGGGTCTAGCATTTCTGACCCGCCGCTGGTGGCTGCAGAATTTCGCTCCTTCTATGCCACGCTGTATGCTTCTCAGACAACTATTACCGCCCAGGAGACTCGTGTGTTCCTCCAGCGTATCTCATTCCCTCGGTGGTGGCACTGGACGCAGCTAGAGCCTTCGACTCCGTGGAGTGGAGGTACTTATGGGAGTGCTTGCATGCATTTGGGTTCAGGCCAGCTTTCATTAGATGGGTGCAGGCACTCTATTATCTACCGGTGGCTAGGGTCTCGGTGAACGGTTGGACATAGGACCCCTTTCCCCTTGGCTGTGGGACCCATCGGGGGTGCCCCCTTTCCCCCTTACTTTATGCCCTAGCAGTTGAACCTTTGGCAATTACGCTTAGAACTCACCCACTCATACATGGTCTGTGCTAGTCATCCCTGACGGAAACTATAGGACTTTATGCGGGCGTTATGCTTTTATATTTAGAGGACACTGACGCTTCCCTTCAAACTGCTCTACAAGCTATAGAGGAGTTTGATTCTCACTTCGGTTTGAAAAAAAACTGGTCCAAATCTCAAATACTCCCCCTTGACCCGTCTCCCCCCCTCGTGCCTTGGACTCTCTCCGGTTGCAGAGAGTTTCGGCAATACTCTTCCTGGGAATCATGGTCACGAGGTCGTTCTCTGATTATATTGTGGACAATATAGAACCTGTTATTACCCTGTTAAAGCAGCAAAACGCAGACTTGGGCACGACTCCCGCTCAGGATCATGGGCAGGGGTAAGCCTCATTAAAATGATTCTCTTACCCAAACTTCTTTATGTGTTCTGGAACTCCCCAATCCCATTTTTCCTAAAACTTCAAAATTATTGATAATATTCTGAATTCCTTTGTGTGGGGCCATGAGTGACACAAACTACCCTGGGCTATGCTTAAAAATCCAACTAGACGTGGTGGAGTAGCATTGCCAGACTTCCAATCGTACTACATAGCGTCCCAGCTCTCACACTTCTACTATTTCCACAAATTGGAGGACCTCCGCTACCAAATGCTTGTCTGTAGGAGACCACATAAAACAGCTTTTACTCATATGCAGGTGCTCTTACGGGGACGGGGTCATATGCCATGGACTACTGTACGGAATAGGCTACTGTTACATCACAGACAGATGTCGAACATAGCCCTTAAGAGACTGAAGACCACCCACATCCACACTCAAACCCCACTGTGGCACAATCCTTGCCTGGGAGAGTTGATTTCTATTCTGGACTGCAACCTATGGGTGGACAGGGGTGTACTCTACTTGGGCCAAGTGTTGTGTGCAACGGGTGTCAGACCATTTCAGCCTCTGAGCAAAGAGTTCAACCTCCCCTCGCATATGCTTTTTAGATACATGCAGCTGAGACATGCACTACTCACTCAATTTGCTGCCCAGATTCCCCCTCTGTGTGATATACCCTTGCTGACCATAGTGTTGGGTGACACCCATGTCGGCCTGATATCTGCACTGTACACTGAGTTGCTGTAACGCTCCTGCGTTTTTGTAGTAGGCTGGATATGCAGCTGCAAAATCTCCACTCAGTAGTCATGTAGAGATGTGTTGAATAACCAGATCCAACTCTCCAGACTCATCACTGTGGGCCTGTCAGCTTCAACATACAGAAATATACACACTCAATAAGATGTTCCTAGAGTGGTGGAATGTATATGACAGTATGAAGGTGTTGTGCTGAAGGGACAGGTGTGAACAGTGATAGAGATGGTAAGTACTTGATAGGTTTGTTCAGGAGAGTACTAGATGGTATTAGGTAGAGTGCAGATAGGTTAGTAATCGAGTATGGTGACAGGTGGTAAGGACAGCAGATGACAATTACAGGATAGACTAACCCAGTGCAAGGATAGATGGTAGTAGACTTAAGAACTAGCAATCTATGTAGCAGTGCAGATGATAGATGGTAGTAGACTTAAGAGCAAGCAATCTATGTAACAGTGCAGATGATAGATGGTAGTAGACTCAAGAGTTAGCAATCTATGTAACAGTGTAGATAGTAGATGGTAGTAGGCTCAAGAGTTAGCAATCTATGCAACAGTGCAGATGATAGATAGTGTAAGTAGGTTATGGAGGATTCCCCTGTGGGGTACTTATCACTAGTAAATGTTAGTAGTAGAGGGGTCCAGTAGAGAGGGGAAGATCCGGTAGCGAGATACAGGGATCAGTAGCGAGGTTCCGGTCTGCTCCAGGTAGAAGCAACCAGCTGGAGGTTCCGACAGCAAGATAGGCTTGAAAGCATGTGGATACACAAGGCAGGTTGAACGAACGATGTGAGTGAGAACGCCGGCGGTTGAAATAGCCGCTCTGCGGCGCTCAGCGATGACATCATCTGTCTTAAAGGTGTATGCGTACCACCTAGTAGGAAAGGTGGGACGCATATTTGGAAGGAAATAGATTATTAAGGGTACCAGAGGTACCAGAATCTTACAGTACCCCCCCCTTAAGGCCGGCTCCGGAAGGCCTATAGCACTGGTTTCTCTGGGTATTTCGAGTGAAACCTTCGTATAAGCCTAGGTGCATGAACATCAGAGGTATCCAACCAGGTGTCGTCTTGGGGTCCATAGTTCTTCCATCTTATGAGATACTGGAGTCTTCCTCTATGGATGCGAGAATCCAAAATCTCTTTGATCTCATATTCTTCTCCGCCTTCAACTTGTATTGGAGGTGGAGGTAAGATGGTAGGCCTTATTCCTTGGTTAGGAACATGGGGCTTCAGTAGCGACACATGGAAGATGGGATGGATCTTAAGATCTGCTGGTAAGGTGAGCTGTACTGCAGCTTTTCCAATAAGTTTCTTAATTGGGAATGGTCCCAAAAATAGAGGTCCAAGTTTTTTGCTAGGGATTTTTAATCTTAAGTTTCTTGTTGATAGCCAAACAAGGTCCCCAATAGCATACTGAGGAGAAGGTCTTCTACGAAGGTCGTAGTACCTTTTTTGTTGACTATGAGCGTGTGATATAGTGGTATTGAGTAAACCCAGAGAGTCTTTTATTTGGGTAAGGTAATCCGAGGCTACTGGGTTACTTGATGGCAGGATGCGTGGTGGAAGAAGAGTGGGATGAAACCCATAATTCAAGTAGAACGGACTTTGCTTAGTAGTACTGTGGGTTGCATTGTTGTAAGCAAATTCCGCCAGAGGGAGGAGATCCACCCAATCATCCTGTAGGTATGATGTATAGCAACGTAGATATTGCTCAATGCACTGGTTGACTCTTTCAGTCTGTCCGTTGGTCTGAGGATGGTAGGGAGAAGTGAGCTTTCGCTCAATCCGTAATATTTGACAAAGTGCTTGCCAAAATTTAGAGATGAACTGTGAACCACGGTCGGACAAAAGAGTCTTTGGAATTCCATGCAACTTGAACACATGTTTCATCAGTAGTTCCGCTGTTTGTTTAGACGAAGGTAGTCTACGGATAGCAATGAAATGTGCCATCTTTGTCAAGTGGTCCACTGACACTAGAATGGTATTAAATCCCTTAGAAGGTGGTAGTTCTACTATAAAGTCTAAGGACATAACTTCCCATGGAACCTGGGGTATTGGTAGACTGCAGAGTAGACCAGATGGTTTTGTAGTGTCAATCTTGGACCTTGCACAGATGTCACATGAAGAAACAAATTTTTGTACAGACGTCTTCATATCAGGCCACCAAAACTGCCTGGTAAGCAAATTAAGGGTTTTCGTCATACCCATATGTCCTGCCATGGGCACATCATGTGACAACTCCAAGATCTTGGTGCGCATAGTAGGGGGTATGTAAAGTTTGTCGTTGTAATAGAGGAAGCCTTCTGCATCAGTACTCAGTTGTGGTGGAGGTGAATCCAATCCTATACTGTGCAAAATCTCTTCCTTCAAGGAACGGACAACACCAATAATACGTTCATAGGGTATTATGGGAATGGAAGGGATTTCGGCGCAGTTATCTTCGATTAATCGTGATAGCGCATCCGCTTTTTTATTTCTGTCTGCAGGCGTGTAGGTCAATAGGAAGTTGAATCTTAGGAAGAATAATGACCATCGTACCTGTCGGTGGGAGAGAGTTTTGTTAGTCTGGAGGTATTGAAGGTTTTTATGATCTGTATATATGAGTATTGGTAACTGGGTACCTTCGAGTAGATGTCGCCAATTCTCCAGTGCCAGTTTTATGGCAAGTAACTCCTTTTCACCTACTGGGTAGTTCACCTCTGGGCTGCTTAGTGATTTTGAAAAGAAAGCAACTGGGTGGAGTGGTGAAGTATTTGTTGGTCGTTGGGAGAGAACTGCTCCTACTGCCATATTTGACGCATCTACCTCCAGAATATATTGGAGGGATGGGTCTGGATGGCGTAGTATGGGAGCAGAGGTAAAGCTTGATTTTAACAAGCAGAAAGCTTGATTCGCTTCTTCTGACCATTTGAATGGTTTCTTTATACTTGTCAGTTGTGTGAGAGGTCTCACAATAGCGGAAAAGTTATTGATGAACTTCCTATAGAAGTTGGAGAATCCAAGGAATCGCTGTAATGCCTTACGAGTTGTTGGTATAGGCCAGTCCAGAATACAGGATATCTTGCTCATATCCATCTTAATTCCAGTTTTGGATATGATGTATCCTAGAAATAATATTTCTTCATTATGAAATAAGCATTTTTTTAATTTCACGTATAGATTGTGTGAGAGTAATCTGGATAACACAAGTCTTACATGTTTTATATGTTCAGGCATAGATCGCGAATAGATAAGTATATCGTCCAGGTATACTACGACACAGACATCAAGTAAGTCTCTAAAGATGTCGTTTATGAACCTTTGGAAGGCTGCGGGAGCATTACACAACCCGAATGGCATCGCAAGATATTCGAATAATCCGTATCTGGTTCTGAATGCTGTTTTCCACTCATCTCCGTCACGTATTCGGATTAGGTTTTATGCCCCTTTCAGGTCTAATTTAGAGAAGTAAGTAGCCCCACGCACTTGTTCAATGAGTTCAGGGATGAGCGGCAAAGGATAGCGATCCTTTATCGTAATCGTGTTTAATTGCCTATAATCGATATTAGGCCTAAGACTGGAATCCTTATTGCGGACAAAGAAAAGTCCTGCAGCTGTGGAAGAAGTAGAGGGTCTGATTAACCCTTTTTTCAAATTCTCATCCAAGTATTCCTTGAGATGAGAAAGTTCATCCTGTGAAAGGGGATAAACATGACCGAAAGGCAATTTGCTGTTAGGGAGTAGATCGATAGTGCAATCATAATCCCTATGGGGAGGCAACACTTGAGCATTTTTCTCAAGGAATACTTCGGACAGATCCTGATAGCATAGTGGTGCAATCTCATCTGACACCACAGACAGGATCTTTCCATAAGATGGGAGGTTACACGTAATCTCACAATAGTGAGAAGGGAAGGCCAAAGTCCGTCTTTTCCAATCTATGATTGGTTGGTGTGTGTGTAACCAGGGAAGTCCCAAAATAATGGAAAAATGGGGTGAGGATAGTATATCAAAGGTGATGGTCTCCACATGAGACTCGTTGGCAGTGGCAAGGAGTGCCTGTGTCTGGTTGGTGATTGGACCAGAAGACAATGGAATACCGTTAATGAAACTAACAGAAACAGGTTTAAGCTTTGAAATAATAGGTATTTTATTTAAGGTAACAAAACGTGTATCAATATAGTTTCCACAAGATCCAGTGTCGATCATAGCCTTGGTGGTGATCCTAGTCTGGTCCCACTGTAATGTTAAATGAACAAAAAGATAGGGGTTAGAAAAGGAAGTCGTTAATCCTCCTAGCAAGACATGTGAACACTCACCCTCTTTTTTGCGGACAAGGGGACAGACGCATATCAAATGATCCGGGGATGCGCAGTACATGCAGAGATTTCTGGATCTCCTTCTGGATCAGTTCAGTAGTTGATAAAGGTGGGCATATAGTTCCTACCTCCATGGGAGTAGGGTCAACGGCCGCAATCTGAGAAGGACTAGTTAATGGCATTCCCATTTTTTCAGCCCTTCTTTCTCGTAGTCGTCTGTCGATGTTGATACTAAGTTGTATCAAGGCATCCAAGGTGCCAGGTAAATCCGCTCGGGCGAGCTCGTCTTTAACAGCTTCTGATAACCCGAGTCTGAATTAAGTTCGCAGAGATGTATCATTCCACCCTGAATCAAGGGTCCATCTTTTGAACTCTGCTACAAAGTCTTCTACAGGTCTCCTTCCTTGTTTTAAAGCCCTTAATTGAATATCAGCAGTACTCTGCCTATTGGGGTCTTCATATAAACTAGCGAGTTCTGCTAGAAATAAGGAATAGGAGTTGAGAATCTGATCATTTTTCTCAAAGAGAGAGTCTGCCCAGGCCCGGGGATCACCCGTTAAGTATGAAATAGTGGTACAGACTTTAATCTGATCAGTAGAGTATGTACGAGGTTTTAACAAAAAAAGCAATTGACATGCGTTTTTGAATTCACAAAATTTTTTCCGATCACCTGTAAACACTAGGGGAGGGTTTATTTTAGGTTCAGGGGGCTGAACAGTAGTAAGCCGTGAGAGACGGGTTACCTGCTGCGTCAGAGTCTGATTCTCTTCTTTTACTTCAGTAAGAGCAAGTATTAACGCATTTACTTGTTGTGTTAATTGTGTCACTTGAGTGGGTAATTCTGCTGAATCCATTTTTTTTTTTCTGGTTCGTTCAATCTGTAACGCTCCTGCGTTTTTGTAGTAGGCTGGATATGCAGCTGCAAAATCTCCACTCAGTAGTCATGTAGAGATGTGTTGAATAACCAGATCCAACTCTCCAGACTCATCACTGTGGGCCTGTCAGCTTCAACATACAGAAATATACACACTCAATAAGATGTTCCTGGAGTGGTGTGGACGGTGATTACCACGCATGCCAGCCTGTCGGGCTGGGGTGGAGTCCTGGGCAACCTGTCTGCCCAGGGCACTTGGTCGGAGGAGGAGTCCCATCTCTATCACTGTTCACACCTGTCCCTTCAGCACAACACCTTCATACTGTCATATACCTACTCTTCATTGGGTTACGGGTTCATGACATGCTCCCGCAAAGTTGGGGTCCCAGAGAGCGGGGTGGGGGGAGGTATTGGTGTTTTTTGTTGGTTTGTTCTGTTTATTTTTTATGCCTTATTCCTGTACTGGGCCCAGGCACCATCTGTTCAAAAGGGAAAGGGGGGGGGGTCAGGCACCTGATGAGCAGGAGGGCAGGCTGTACAGTCTTATTGCAGCCCTGTTCCTTCTCTGCCACCCCCTGCAGCGCTGCCAGCTTCTCTTCCTCTGGCTGCACTGCAGGAGGATTGGTCCAAGCACATGTGCCCATTTCCCCTGCAGCACTGCCGGCTTCTCTCCTCTCCTGCGGGCACAAAGGGATATGTTCCAGGATAGATATTGGGAGGGGTTAGGAAATATCATTTCCTGGCCCTTTCCATTTCTGAGTTAAGTGATCGGTACTAATCACTCCTGTGTCCACTAATCTCTCCAAGAATGGTAAACAGTGTTTACTATGCTTCAGTTTGTGACTGAGCAGGAAGCCTCAGAGCGTTTCCCATTCATTGATCTGTGATGGTGAGGCTACAAAGAGACTGATAAATAAATGTCCTTAATAACTTTCAGCCAGGAATGGGGGGGCCCTGTCAGGTAGGCTGTGTAGCAATATATCCAGGCATTGGTCTGATGTGGGTCTGCCATGGTCACCGGTAACACAAACAGCATATTTAAGTTGATTGCCCAAGTGTGAGATCTGAGTCAAAGAACAGTCTGGCATCTTTGGTTTGTTTTATATGGGGATGGGAGAAGGGAATGAGTGGGATACTCCTGGCTCAACTAGGTACAAATTGGGACACTTGAGAAAAAATGCCTTTCAGCGATGACTTGACGCCAGCTGGATGCCACCCAACGCTTGCTGGTGCTTGAATCACTGACTTGCTTGCACTGTACTTAAGCCTGACTTCTGACACTCTGGTTAGCTCAAAAGTCCTGAACTATGCTCCCTCCAGCCCTTCACTGACTGAGGTAGCCTTTGTAAACTGCTTTTGCTGCAACGCTGTACACTTAACATTTCAGGGCCCAATTGGTGGCACCCCCTTTACTCTTCAGGGTCAACACTGGCACCACTTTTGCTCCTGCACCAGCTAGCTCCTGGCTCCCTCTGACCGGAGTGGTCCCCTCTCACTAGGCAGACCCCAGGGGCAGTTTGTAGTACTCACGACTGGGAATGCTTTCCTGAAACCCAGCTCTACTGGTCCCCAGCACACCGGATCCTCTCTGCAGCTCAGCCCTCTGACCCCTCAGGCCAGCAGCCTGGGACACCTGATTAGTCTTGACAGGAGGAGAGACAGCCGTACTCTCCCTCCTGTGACTCTGCTTCCTGCCAAAGATGCTGCGTCATGTGCTCTCAAAATTATACCCATTCCCAGAATGCTCTGCGGCACAATCTGCCTTTCTGGGGTAGATGCAAGCCTGGATGCGCCATTGGCCTAGTTTCCTCGACTTCCCAATGAGAGCCCTCATTGAGCACAGTGGGAGACTCCCCAGTCTAAACAGCCACACCTGGGAACCATGACAGGCCAGCTTAAAATCATGGCCTAAGACTATTTGCCTTCAGTGAATCAACCCCTATTTTTATTTTTTTTTCTGGTTGCCATCTGTGTCGTTTCTGTCCCGGTGTTAGAAAAATGTAAAATCTGAAAGACAAAGACCTAATGAGCTAGTATGCATTGCTTGAAATACTTACCATAGAATGAAGCCCCCGCAGTGCCGCCCGCTTACCGATAACAGGGCAGACATGTATGGTCGTTCTTCCAGGTATACATCCTTCAGCCACCTGATTGGCCGGAGGCGCGATGACATCACATCATACCTGTGGGAGCTGATGTTGACGGCACAGGGCTCTGAAGGCATGACAGGGGTGGCTGTTCCTTCAGAGCGCATGCACCAATGAGTCATTGGCTGCATGCAATGTAAATATCTCCTAAACAGTGCAAGTTTAGGAGATATTTACAGTACCTGTAGCAGACATCCCAACCTGAAAAAACTCAATTTGGGGAGGTTGAGCTCCATGCCAGCTTCCCCCAGAATTCATCAACTGGCAAACTTTTGTAATTTGGCACCAGTCCTTCAAGGTTAGTTGAGACATAATCCATGACTTCTAAGTGGAGCTGCTCTGTCATCTGTCTTGATCACATTTGGAATTCTCTCTGCCAAAATCTGCTCTGGATTCACCTCATCTTGGTTCTCCATATTGACCACAGAGAGTTTCTTTAAAATGTGATCTTTCATTGGGAACTTTAATATTTCTTTAAAGCTCTTGGCATAGAATGCTCTGACCTCTTTGAAAAACTGATTTGTCTTGGGGCATCTCTTGTCCTTCCTCACTTAACTGCCTCCTTGCCAGGTACCCAATAAAAAGCTCTTCATCTGGTAGGTGAATTTCACTGTTGCTTACATTGATTTCCTCAATGTTTTGTTCTCTCATTACCTTTTGGCTTTATAAATCTGCTTGCAATTGCATGAAGGAGCTCGTGTACACTCTGATGCAACTTGAAGAGGACAGGTGCCTTGTTTTGAAAAATCAAATTTAAATTTGCCAAAGCATTGTGTGACGTTATGGAGAAAGCATGCATATAGTTCATTTTGGGGATCTCAGCCTTTTCTGAATGAGCTGACTTCTGATTCTCACTGTTTGACTGAAAATATGAAAAAAGCTGGCCACTGGTAGATCAGATGGTCCAAACCTTTTCCTAAAGAAAGCCAGCGTGTAGGACAATGCTTTTGGACTCTCTGCTGGGCAACATTGCAAAACTCTTTTAGGTATTCTTTGTTTGGAACTTTTCTCAAAGTAGTATGTCAATGAGCAGTTCCTCAGTTGACGCTGAGAGCTCCTTACCGGCAGTTTTGGTGCAAATGTTGATTAGGTGACTTGTACAGCCAACACTGTAAATATGAGGGGCTGTGCGTTCACTCTTGTCAATAGAGAATTGAGTACTGTCCGTGATACTTTTTTTTATTTGCACTAACATACAATTTATCTTACGTCTTCCGACAGTCGCCGCCTCCTCTAAGTCATCACTGTTGGGTATTGACTTCCGCTCCGCAGGAGTAGCTAGGCATAAAGACTTAGTCAAAAGAACAAAGGCATTTGCATATACACACCCATGGGGGCTGTCCCATCTGGTCAATACCCCCCTGCAGTGACCACTCCAACTCAGTTTTATTCTGCCTTGCATCAGGAGTGGTTAGGCTTCCCTGTGCTGGGGCTACAGTCTCAGCCTATCTAATCTTTTATTTGATTTTCTTTTGAAAATGTCAGTTTTTTCTTTCTTTACTAGCTGTTTAGTCAGCTTTTAGTTTTTAGTCGACTCTTCGGAAGAAGATGGATCATGCGGTGCTGGGATTCAGACTGACCTGACAGGTTCTCCAGGGCAGAGGGTCAGATGGACCCCCAGCCCGCCATCGAGCGTTCAGCTTTGGTTCCTCCTGGCACTATGAACGACCCATCCCTGTTCGCAGCAGGGATGCAGCCGTGAGGTGGTTACCTCACAGGACCGATCTGTGATGCTGCAGTGTCATGTCCCTGGCTAACAGCACTCCCTGTCAGATGAGGACAGCGGCTTCTGTCTGGGGTGGCAGTCCTGTGTTGCTGTGTGTCCCCCATGTCTGTGCCTGTGTGACTCCCTGATGCGGTCCCTGCGGGGATCGCTTGTGCATGCGCTGTGATGCTGTATGTTTTTGGGGGTCCCCTTCCCTGTGTCACTTCAGTGCTTGTTGGGGGTGCAGACTGTGTGTGTGGCGGCCGCAGCGGGGTAAATCCGCGCGGTCCGCCATTTTAGGTATGGGCAGGCATGTTTGGCTTCTCTATGGGCAATACTACATGCTGTTTTGGCGCCAACCGCCGCCATTTTGCGGTAGCCGAACAATCGTTCTGACCGCATGCCCGGCGGCCATTTTGGCGGAGCCTTCCATGCAATCCTATGGGGCAGCCATTTTCCCTGAGTCATGCAGCCTATAAGTTCAGCCTACTTTAGCAGCACTTCCTTTTCCTCTGAAGCAGGAAATCGGTGGCAACCCTCTGCGGGGCTCTGCAGGCTATCGCTCTCAATATCTTTCTGTATAGTCGCTTCTGGCTCCGTTTTTTCTTCTCCTGTTTGGGGGTTTTTGTCGCTGTAGCGGTGGGCTGCGCACTCCGCAGCGATCTTAAAGGGGCAGTACGAACTTTCTTGCACTGTTTTGTAACCTGGAGCAATGGATTCTCGGGACAGCAAATTCCCCCCAGCTCTGGTGGGGGTCCCCAGTTCTCCTGTGGCCCCTCTTGAGACCTGATTTGGCTGCTGTAGTGGCGACTTTGGTGTCAAATATGGAAATGCTGATGGCTGAACGTGCTGCTAAAGAGGCCCAGATTGTCCCTCTCTTCTGATTCAGATGGTGATATGGCTGCTGCTGCGAGCTTGCCCTTTTCAGGGTCTCGCTCATCCTTAGACCCGCTGGGGTCTGAGGGGGAGGCAGAGGTGGAAGGGGTTGATGCCTCCTCCCTGGGGTCGCCTGAAGAGCGGGAGACCATGGATGGATGAATTGTTTCTGTTAAGGAAACACTACATTTGGATGATGAGCTCAGTCCTCCGGGTGTTGTGTCTTCGTTTGGGACGGACAGGACCCGCAAGTCGGCGCAGGTTTTTCCCTGCCCAGCTGAATTTCATTACACTGTTAATGAAATGTGGCGCACGTCAAAACGTCCATTCCTGGTGCCTAGTCGGTTCAAATTGCTTTATCCCTTTGCACCGGCTACGGAATCACGATGGTGTGTGCCTCCACAGGTGGATCACACTGGCCGTGTTAAACAAGGCTACCTTGGTTCCTTCTGAGGATACCCCGGTTTTCCGGAATCCCATGGCCCGGCGGTTGGAGTCTCTAGCCCGCCATTCCTATACGGTGGCGGGCTCATTGCTCAGACCCATTTTTGCGTCCGTTTTGGTGGCTCAGGCGGTGGCTGATTGGACTAAGGTGCTCAGGAGCAACCTCGTGTCTGATGATGTTCCGCCTGCCCGGCTGGAAATGGTGGATCAAATCCACCAAGGAATCGTGTATCTGTGTGATGCGGCCTTAAATGAGGCCCCCTTAGTAGCACGCCTCTCTAGTGTCTCTGTACTTAACCAGCGACTGATATGGCTAAAGAGCTGGTCGGCTGACCAGTCCTCGCGGAAAACAGTTGCTGATTTTCCCTATGCTGGCTCTCGCCTTTTTGGCGAGGTGTTGGATACCCTGGTGAAAGGCGTCACGGGGGGCAAGAGCACTTTGCTGCCCCAGAACCCGAAGAACAAGTCCTTTCGTGGCAAGCGGGGTTCTGCGCCTAGATCCACTCAAGGGTCCTTTCGTGCCTTTCGGAACCAATCCAAGGGCAAGCCCTTCAAAGCCCAGAGCAGCCAGAAAAAGCCCTGGGCGGGTAAGCAGAAGTCAGGCAATGGCGGGTCAGTCCGCCTCTGCCTGAAGGGGCGCCCTCACCCATTTCAGGGGTGGGGGGGCATTTGAGCGGTTTCCTCCAACCTTGGCTGCTCCGGATATCGGACAGGTGGGTTCAGGAAATCATTTGATCGGGGTACAAGATCGAATTCCTTTCCCGGCCAGCAGACAGATTCTTTCCCTCAAATCTTCATTTGCCTCCGGGGCGTCTGCAGGACCTGCACCAAGTGGTCCAGGACCTTCTTGCTCAGGGGGTAATTGTCCAGGTGCCTCATCGGGACAGGTTTCGGGGGTTTTATTCAAATCTGTTCTGTGCCCAGAAAGGAGGGCAAAGTGCGTCCTATTCTGGACCTGAAAGCGCTGAACCGCTTCGTGCGTGTTCGGAATTTGTGTATGGAGTCTCTCCGTTTGGTGGTGGCCTCCTTGAGTCCAGGAGAATTCCTGGCCTCGATAGATCTAAAAGATGCGTACCTGCACGTCCCCATTTTCGAGGGTCATCAGCGGTACCTTCGGTTTGCTATCGCAGAGGACCACTATCGGTTTGTGGCGTTGCCTTTCGGTCTCGCTTCGGCACCAAGGGTTTTTGCCAAAGTGTTGGCGCCGGTTCTGGGCCTGCTGAGGGCACAGGGCATTGCGGTCTTGGGTTACCTGGACGATCTACTTCTGAGATCACGTGCCAGCCAGGACCTAGTGCGCGATCTGTCCACCACGGTACAGACGCTCCAGGAGTTCAGATGGACCATCAACGTTCAGAAATCGACGTTGTCTCCATTGGTTCATTTCCCTATATGGGAATGATTCTGGACTCTGCTCAGGCAAAGGTGTTCTTGCCGGAGGACAAGCTCCGGACTTTGCGGGACGAGATCAGGTCCCTCAGGGACAACCCGTCCTCGTCACTCAGGACCTGTATGCGGGGCCTGGGGTTGATGGTATCGGCCTTCGAGGCGATACCCTTTGCTCAGTTTCACACGCGGGCTCTCCAGGCGGAGATCCTGGCCAGGTGGAACAGACTGCCTCAGTCCCTGGATCTGAGTGTCTCCTTGAGCCATCAGACCAGATTGGCTCTTCTGTGGTGGCTCCGGTCCCCGTCGGTGGCGGAAGGCAAGTCCTTCCTTCCGTTGGTGTGGACGGTGATTACCACGCATGCCAGCCTGTCGGGCTGGGGTGGAGTCCTGGGCAACCTGTCTGCCCAGGGCACTTGGTCGGAGGAGGAGTCCTCCCTCCCGATAAATGTGCTGGAATTGCGAGCGATAAAACTGTCTCTTCCAGTGGTCGGACCGTCTTCGGGGCCATCCTGTCCGGGTACAGACGGACAATGCTACCGCGGTGGCTTACATCAACCACCAAGGGGGCACCAGGAGTGCTCGGGCGGCCCGGGAGGTGAACGACATTCTGTCTTGGGCCGAGACTCATGTCCCGGCAATCTCAGCAGTTCACATTCCGGGTGTGGAGAATTGGCAGGCCGACTATCTGAGCCGCCAGACCCTGGACGAGGGGGAATGGTCCCTACACCCGGAGGTCTTCCTAATGCTGTGTGCGAAGTGGGGATCCCCGGATGTGGATCTGTTCACATCTCGGCTAAACCGAAAGGTGGAAAGGTTCGTGGCAAGAACGCGCGATCCGCTGGCGGACGCCTCGGATGCGTTGGTGGCCCCTTGGCATCGGTATCGTCTGATGTATGCCTTTCCTCCGATTCAGTTGCTATCCAGGTTCCTCCGCAGGTTAGTCTCGGGAATTGCACCTGGTGATTCTGGTGGCTCCGGACTGGCCACGCCGGTCCTGGTATGCCAACGTTGTTCACCTGGCAGTGGCGCCTCTGTGGCGGCTGCCTCTGCGGGAAGATCTCCTGTCTCAGGGTCCGATCTTCCATCCTGCTTTACAGTCGCTGGCTTTTAACGGCCTGGCTGTTAAAAGCCAGCGACCCAGGTCCTGAGGGACAGGGGTCTCTCCTCTGAGGTCATTCCTACCCTTGTCAAGGCTAGAAAAACCTCCTCTGGTAAAATCTATTACCGTACCTGGAAGGCTTATTTCGCCTGGTGTGAGTCCAGAGGGTTTTTCCCTCGCTCGTACTCGGTGTCGAGAGTTTTGGCCTTCCTCCAGTCTGGTGTGGACTGGCGCTGGCCACGATCAAGGGCCAGGTGTCCGCACTGGCTATTCTTTTCCAACGCCCTGTGGCGTCTCATTCTCTGGTTCGCACCTTCATTCAAGGTGTGCGACATTTGGCTCCTCCCAGGAAGGAGCCTTTTCCTCCATGGGACTTGAACTTGGTTCTGTCCGTGTTACAGCGTGCTCCCTTTGAAAACATTCGGGATATATTGTTGCCTCTGCTGTCTAAGAAGGTTGCCTTTTTGGTGGCGATCACTTTGGCTCGCAGGGTGTCGGAACTGGCAGCGTTATCTTGCCGTTCTCCATACTTGGTGATTCACTGGGATAAGGTGGTCTTGCGTCCGCATCCCTCCTTTCTTCCTAAGGTGGTCTGAGTTCCACATTAATGAGGACATTGTCCTACCTTCGCTTTATACGAAGCCTAAGCAGCCTAAGGAGGTTGCTCTGCATTCCTTGGATGTTGTTAGGGCGATCAGGGTTTACCTGTCGTCTACGGAGTACTTTCGGAAGACGGACTCACTCTTTGTCCTTCCTGAGGCACCTCGGAAGGGCATGGCTGCATCTGCAGCGACTATTGCCAAATGGATCAGACAGACCATTGAACAGGCTTATGCTTTGAAGGAACGGGTTCCACCCTTCCCTGTTAAGGCGCACTCTACCAGATCTGTGAGTGTGTCCTGGGCCTATTGGCATCGGCCTCTGTGGCCCAGGTGTGCAAGGCTGCGACTTGGTCGTTGGTGCACACTTTTTCCAAATTCTACGAAGTTGATGTTCTGGCATCAGCTGATGCCTCCTTTGGCCGCAAGGTTCTCAGTGCGGCAGTGCCATGAAGGACCCTTGTTTTTTTATGGGTCCCTGGCTGTTGGTATTTGCTTTCCTGGGCTGTTGCTCCTGTTGAGCACTGTTTTCTGTTGCCCAGAGGTTCTCTTACTGTGCATGTAAGGTTCCTTTCTCTGATGTGGGTACTGCGTTGCCTTTTCTACGGTTGCGTCTCCCACCCCTCATGTCTATACTGCTTTGGGACATCCCAACCGGGATGACTTAGAGGAGGCGGCGACTGTCGGAGGACATAAGAGAAAATGGAATTTTTGTAAAATCTTACCTGTAAAATTCCTTTCTCTGAGTCCTCCGACAGTCGCCGCCTCCGCCCCTCTTTTGGGGTGGTTATTACCTACTGCTATGCTACCAAACTGAGTTGGGAGTGGTCACTGCAGGGGGATATTGACCAGATGGGACAGCCCCCATGGGTGTGTATATGCAAATGCCTTTGTTCTTTTGACTAAGTCTTTATGCCTAGCTACTCCTGGGGAGCGGAAGTCAATACCCAACAGTGATGACTTAGAGGAGGTGGCGACTGTCGGAGGACTCAGGAATTTTACAGGTAAGATTTTACAAAAATTCAGTTTTTTTCAGGACAAGCTTTCGGGGTATGTCCCCTTCAAGGTCCAAGCAGTACTGTTTCACAAAATTGTTTAGCAGAATGGTAAAAAAAAAAAAACACAATCTCTAAGCTAAAGAGAAAAAAAAGAGAAACAAATTTAACTGGCAATGGTAATAAAACTAGCATAGTTAGTGAGATAAGAGAGGGAGAGCTGAAGACACTCTTTTTTTTTTTTCCCAATCATCACATTGCAGTTGTCAATCTTACCAAGGGAGGGGGTAAATAAGGAACACCAGGAAATCCACTCAAAACCCCTGGGCCGGGGTGTGAGGATGTGACATAAATTCTGTGGAGTATAACACCTATAACCCACTGGTGTACGACCTGTGTGCCAAGCAACTAGCACAGAAGTCAAAATAAAAAGAAAAAAGAAATTGCAATTATGGCTCCAACAAGGGTAAGGTGTGTATAAAATAGGGTACTTTATTGAGGCAAAATTTGAAATCTATAAAGCAACATCAAAAATAAATGAAAAAAAATGAAAAAAGGTTTGCTCATTGACATAAGGAAAAAATCAAGTGTTCAAGGTCCTGTCTCATGAAAAGCCACTGCTACGCATAGCTCAGACTCCACCCACCACCCCATCTATGCACTTCATGAAGTGGAAGGAAAAATAACTGCCACTGGGGATAAGGGGAGACCGGTTAGAAAGTGGGCTCCAGGGGGCTCCCAATGTGCGGTAAATTCCCAGCTGCGAGTAATGTTCATCCAGTGGTTGGACTATGTATAAGTTGTCTCGGCTTATAGGCAAAGAGGCCACCACTTGTAGATACTTGGTGAGTAGTCTTCACACCCACAGTTGATATACGAAACAGCTTGCGGCTCAACCACTATTCACTCTGGCATACAGACTTAGAATTAGATTGGTGGCACCAACACTTAAATGAAGTCCTGTAGGGGCAGAATATGGCAAGAACACGGCAAAAGCACGGCAGCACAGCAGCAATAGCAGACTTAAGCAAAGCAAAAAGACATGAAGCAGTAAGCAGCAGTATACATGCATGTGGTCTGGCAAATGTAAAGTTCTCCAGGTCCAGGTACCTAGTCGGTCAATGCACCCAAGGGGTTAATCATCACCTGTTGCGGTGGATAAAACAGTCCGGAATGGGTGATAGTATGTCACAGGTGTATGCTATAGGCATATATCGGGACTCAGGACATATGCAGCCAGCCACTGAAAGCAATGTTGCAGAAGATATGTCAGCAAAACAAACAGGCATCTTGGCACATAGAGCAGCCGTTTACTGACCGTGAAAGTCCTGTTGGTCTGTGTTCCATGCACAGGTAGCCGAGCAGTCAGGGATCATCCAGTAACGATCCTGCCGTGGTGCCAAGTACCGCTTCCTAGGAGTGGAGGTGTGCCGATGTGTCCGCCAGAGGATGTGGGAGCTTCCTGCCCATCAACGAGGGTTTGGCGCCAAGCAGCCGACAGACGTTGGAGCGGTCCGTGCGGTGATCAGGGTGGAGGGCGGAGTCAGTTGCGCAGCAGCATTTGACGTCAACGCGTTTCGCGTGACGCAGCACGCTTCTTCAGGACGTAACTGGCGTCGGTCACGTCAGTCCTTAAATACCGGAAGCTCAAGAGCCGATTGGACAAAGGCAGTATGGCTTCCTGCTGACGTGTCATCATGAGGAAAGAGACCCCTAGTGGACACAGGAGAACTCAACACAAAAGAAAGGCAGATTATTAAGTGCAAATAGACAATAGATACACTATATAACTTAATACACAAATATGGCCAAAAAATACCAGCATTCCAGGCAGTTAAAACATTGGACATAAAGAAAGAACAGAAAAAACTGTGATCTTGGATGAGAAGAACACTCATATTCAATATATGGCAGATGGTTTGGGGATATGTAGATAACACAATGGGATGGACCGGGGGAGGATTTTACAGTACCATGCAGTAATAGTGTTTAAAAGTATTTTAACCCCAATATACTACAGGGATATTACAGGAATGCTGATGGTGGTAGTTACCACATAGGTATCCGCCTAGAGGGGTGAAACAGAGATATATATCACAGTTATTAACACTGGTATGTAGTCAGGGTTTAGGAATGTGCTACACCCTAATTTATATGGTCAAGATAAACAGAAGGTCAGGTAAGGACAGTGGCGATGGAAGAATACCAAATATAAAAGGTAAAGCAAGTTACTTTTGATCAAGAAAGACTTTTAAACTACACTCAGTGTTAAGGCCATTAGGGACAAGGGTACCGAGGCGGAAAATCCAGGCCTTTTCCCTTTGAAGGAGGATTTTATCATAATCACCACGCCTAGGTGGAAGATCAAGAGCAAAAAAGCCTTTAACTTTTAAACCTTTAGGGTCCCCATTGTGTCGCTCCTTTAGTCTAATGCTTTTGAGATGCTCATTAATTCTCACACGAAGCTGCCTCTTCGTTTTGCCCATGTAAAGTTTGTTACAGGGGCATTGGATGGAATAAAGGACTCTAGTTGTCCCGCAATTTATGAACCGCTGGATGAGGAAAGTTCTGGTCCCTGCTGAGTTTGTAAAGATGTTAGTTTTCTCCACAAACCCGCAAATGCCGCAATGGCCGCAGGGGAACATCCCCTTAAGTGGGGGGAGGTCTGTAAGCAATGAGTGTTTTGTTTTCTTTTGGAACTCGGAGTTGTCACTGCTAAATTCTACACAATTAGACCATTCATGGCCTTTGTCATGCATGGATGATGCAATGCAGTTAAAAATGTTTTCAGCTTTGGCATCATTTCACACTGGCATGTCTAAAAATCCACCTGTCCCCTTATCCAATGTTTCTTTATATTACCTGGCTAAAATGGCACATTCCTTCTCACACATGATATCATTGCTTTTGTCAACCAAAAATACTGTATGGCCTTTTTTCCTGATGAACCTGTACAGATTTTCTGAACATTTCAGGTTCCAGTGCCATGTTCACAATAGCTGCTGTCTTGGTTGATGAGCAGGCATAGTTTTTTTTTTTGCCATTTCTGAATCTGGAAACATTTTCCTGAATAGCTTGCCTGTGTGCTTACACACCTGTAATGGCAGGTTATGCTTAACAATGAAAGATCACACCTCAGCTTTAGTGACCTTCTCTGTCAGACTTTGTTTTTCTGCTGAAAAGAACTTTGAAATGCTTGAGTGGCCTTCCCTGTGCTTAGCCTCCCTAATATGTTGTGGTCCCTAAAGAGAATAAGGATACACCTACCTTATGCTTTTTTCTTTATGTCCTTACAATAATCTGTCATATCTGCATAATATATACTTGACTTGGATTATGTGAAATCACAAAAACTAAGTACGGTATGTATTACATACGTATATGTATAATACTATAATCTTTAAAATATTATTTTATTATAGTATATATTAAAGATAATGTTGTGTCACACTTGCCTCAACGTGTCTTTTACAGTAATTTAACCCACCATGGGCTACTGAAAATTCACTGTTGCAAACAGTGCAGCGAGCTACACTGTCATTGTCTTTTAACCCAATTATGCATGGATACACTTTTGTGTAGTCTGGGGTGAAGTGCGTTTTATACTTCTTTTTACTATTTGGACATGACTCTGCCATGATGGTTCTGCACTGTGATAACCCTGGCCCTGTAGAAATGTATACATTATACATAAATTATATATAATTCACTATTATATTAATATAGAAAAAGTATGATACTACTGAATCAACCCCTGTGGATCAGATCATATGGCACCTGCGAAGTGAAAAATTGTCCCTCTAGAGAGATATGGCCCCTGCAGTGCTGACTCGTGTCCTAATGACATATAAAATGTCCCCTGCTGCTCATACTGTGACTCACTGCTCTGGGATCCTGAGTGACAGTGAGTGAGGCAATGTGGGGAGAGAGTGACACACAGTGATGCTCAGCGTCACTGTGTCACTCTATCCATACTCTGCAAGAACTGACACACTTGGAAGGACCTGCCTATGCAAGTCAGTGTGACTCCTCCTCTCACAGACTCCGCGGGGAATTTAGGAACAATAGGGGGGGCACGTAAGATACCACAGTCAAAATGGGGGGGGGGGGGGGGACACACTCATAATTTTCATCACTATATCATACCACTGAAAATAAGTGTATATATAATTAAGACTACAAAATATGAGAGTAATGCAGCATGCAATGATGCCTTTTTTTTTTGGGTCTCGTGCTGGTCTCTCTTGTGGTGACTTACTGGTGGTCTCGTGCTTTCTGTCTGGTGGTATCACGCTCTGGTGCTGGTCTGTCTCTGTCACACAGTTTGGTTCAGAGGAGGTGGTAAATTGGTCACTGTGGTGCTGGCCTCTGGGTTAGGTCACAGTTGGTTGGAGGAGGTAATAAATACATACAGATGCCTTGTGAGTAGGGTTGAGCGAACACGGACTGTATTATTCGGGTCCGTACCGGATAATTGGATTTTTGTTACCCGGACACGGACCCGAAAACTTTACTGTATATTCGGGTTTAAAATCCGTGTTCGGTAATTTTATTTCCTGTTTTGTATGTAATGGCGCGGTTTCAACAGCGCGGTTTCAACAGCCAATCAACAAGCGTTTAACTGATGTGCCATAGAAGCCATCACAGCCATGCCTACTAATGGCATGGCTGTGATTGGCCAGCTGAAGCATGTGACCCAGGTCTTTATAAGCTAGAGACACAGCGCGGTGTGCGTCAGTCTGTTCTAGTGTAGTAAGAGAGCACACACAACGGTGCTGGCTGCTGCTGATTAGGGATGGAGACAGGAAAAAAAAACATTGTGGCTGAAAAGAATGTAGGGACAGGTCGGAGTGTAGGCAGGGAAAGATAGAAAAGCATTTTAGGGACAGGCTGGAGAGAGTAGGCAGGGAGAGATTAGGAGACACAGGACAAAACAATCGTCCGTTAGTGATCTACATCGATTTTGCTGTGTGGGGGGTGGTGCAGTGAACAATCTTTTTGCCCTCACTTGAGCCCATTGAGGAGGGAGAAAAAAAATATTTTTATCAGTCTGTTGTGTGCAGCGTTCAGCTATATTTTACTACACAGTGCTGTTCTAATCTGCTATTTAAAAATTACAAATTTAAAGGGGAATTTTTTTTTTTTCCTCTTCATAGCCTGCTGCTGACCGTGACATAAAACATAAGACACTGCTGTGTTCACATCTGCTATTGAAAAATCACCAATTAAAGTGAAAAATAATTATTCATTTTTTCATTCATACGTTACTGTGACATACAGCCTTTACACACAGTGCTGTTCTAATCTGCTATTTAAAAATTACAAATTTAAAGGGGAGTCTTTGTTTGTACGTGTGAGATACACCGTTTTGTATACTTTTTTCTATTCCGCTATTCAATATACACCCTTTTGGGTTGAAAAAAATTTAATTGCGGCATTGTCTGTATCGGTACGTGTGAGATACACCTTTTAAATTTGTTTGGCGCATCTCCTTCCACCGCCGAGGATTGCAGGGCGCTTCAGTTTGCCTCCTGTTCCGAAGTCCTCCTACTCCTCTTCCTCATCCTCCCTTTAGGGTACAAAAAATTGTAATCGGGGCCTAGTCTGTGTTTGTACGTGTGAGATACACCGTTTTATATACTTTTTTCTATTCCGCTAGTCAATATACACCCTTTTGGGGAGAAGGAAATTAAATTGCGGCATACTTTGCATATTTGACTGTGAGATACACCCATGGGATACTGTTGTTGTCTTTGTTCCGCTATTCAATAAACACCTTTCTAGGGCAAGATCATAGATTACAGAAATATGAGGAGAACGTCAAATAGGGGCCGTGGCCTGGATCGTGGTGCTGCTGGTAGAGCTCCTGTTGCAAGGAGAGGATGTGGTCGATCTGTGCCAGCTACACGCACAAGTGAAACCCCTTCCTCAAGTGTGAGTAGGCGACAGAACCTGCAGCAGTATTTGGTAGGGCATCATGCACCTCTACAAGTGTTGAGGCAAGAACAAGTACAAGCGATAGTAGATTGGGTTGCTTACAGTGCCTCCAGTTCCTTCACATTGTCTCCCACCCAGTCTACTGCAGAAAGGCCAGAGTTTGCACCTGCAGCCGATGTCCAACCGTCTTTCACCTCACCCCCTTGCAAATCAGGCAAGCAGTCTGAGCCCCAAGTCATGCAGCAGTCTCTTCTTCTTTTTGATGACTCTGTCAGCAGGGTTTCCCAGGGCCATCCACCTAGCCCTGCCCCAGAAGTGGAAGAGATTGAGTGCAGCGATGCCCAACCACTTATTTCTCAAGATGAGTACATGGAAGGACCATTGCAGCACGTCTCCGATGATGCAGAAACGCAGGTGCCAACTGCTGCGGCAGGGGTGAAGACTGAGTGGAAGATGATGTGGAGGACGATGAGGTCCTCGACCCCACATGGAATGAAGGTCATGCAGGTGACCTGAGTAGTTTGGAGGAAGAGGCGGTGGTCGCACAGAGCCACCAGCACAGCAGAAGAGGGAGCAGGGTGCAGAAGCGAAGTGGCCGTGCCCTAGACACTACGCCTGCTACTGCCCAACGCAGCAAGGGACCGAGCGCACCAAAGCCAGGTCAAAGGAGTTCTCTAGCATGGAAGTTCTTCAGACAATGTGCTGATGACAGGACACGAGTGGTTTTCACCCTGTGCAATCAGAGCCTGCAGCGAGGCATAAACCTTCTCAACCTGAGCACAACCTGCATGATCAGGCATCTAAGTGCAAAGCACGAGCTGCAGTGGAGTAGACACCTTCAAAACCAAGAAAGGTCTCTGGCTCCTCCTGCTTCCTCTTCTGCTGCAGTCTCGGCCTCTTCATCCACCTCTGTAGTGATACCGGCACCTGCCACCCCACAGAGGATCTGTCAGCAACACCACCACCTGGGTCACCAACCATCTCCACAATGTCCTGTGGAAGCGTTCAGCTTTCCATCTCCCAAACACTTCAGAGGAAGAGGAAGTACCCCCCTACCCACCCGCGATCCCTGGCCCTGAATGCCAGGATTTCAAAATTCTTGGCCTTTGAAATGCTGTCATTCCATCTGGTGGAGACGCACAGTTTTAAAAGCCTTATGTCGGTGGCTGTCCTACAGTACGTCGTGCCCAGCCGCCACTGCTTTTCCAGGCAAGCCATCCCTTCCTTGCACAACCAAGTGGGGAAAAAATCAGGTGTGCACTGCGCAACGCCATCTGTGGCAAGGTCCACCTAACTACCGATACGTGGACCAGTAAGCACGGTCAGGGGCGTTATATCTCCCTAACGGCACACTGGGTAAATGCAGTGGCGGCTGGGCCTGAGGCGGATAGCAATTTGGCGCATGTCCTTCCACCACCGAGGATTGCAGGGCGCTTCAGTTTGCCTCCTGTTCCTAACTCCTACTCCGCTTCCTCATCCTCTACCGCCTCCTCATCCGGTCAGCGTAACACCTTCACCACCAACTTTAGCACAGCCAGGGGTAAACGACAGCAGGCAGTTTTAAAACTTGCCTGTTTGGGGGAAAAACCACATACCGTGGAGGAGCATGAAACAGCAGACCGATGAGTGGTTGCTGCCAGCGAGCCTCAAGCCCGGACTGGTGGTGTGCGATAATGGGCGAAATCTCATAGCAGCTCTGGGCCTAGCCGGTTTGACACACATCCCTTGCCTGGTGCATGTGCTGAATTTGGTGGTGCAGAGGTTCCTTAAAAATTACCCTGATATGTCAGAGCTGCTGCAGAAAGTGCGGACCGTCTGTGCGCACTTTCGGCGTTCTCACCCTGCTGCTGCTTGCCTGTCAGCGCTGCAGCGTAACTTCGGCCTTCCCGCTCACCGCCTCATATGTGACGTGCCCACAAGGTGGAACTCCACCTTGCACATGCTGGAAAGACTGTGCGAGCAGCAGCAGGCCATAGTGGAGTTTCAGCTGCAGCACGCACGCGTGAGTCGCTCTGCGGAACAGCACCACTTCACCACCAATAACTGGGCCTCCATGCGAGCCCTGTGTGTCTTGTTGCGCTGTTTTGAGTACTCCACCAACATGGCCAGTGCCGATGACGCCGTTGTCAGCTTAACTATCCCACTTCTATGCCTCCTTCAAAAAACGATTCGGGCGATGATGGAAGAGGATGTGGCACAGGAGGAGGAGGAGGAAGAGAGATCATTTCCAAGGCTTTCAGGGCAGTCATTCACAAGTGGCTCCGAGGGTGGGTTCCTGCACCCACAAACGCCAGGTACACAATTGTCCAGCAGGGGCACAGTTCTGGAGGAGGAGATGGAGGAGGAGATGGAACCATGTTCACAGCAGGGTGGCACCCAGGCCAGCTCATGGCCATCACTGGTGCGTGGCTGGGGGGATACAGAGGACACAGACGATACACCTCACACAGAGGACAGCCTTTCGCTGCCTCTGGGCAGCCTGGCACACATGAGCGATTACATGCTGCAGTGTCTCCACAACGACCGCCGAGTTGCCCACATTCTAACTTGTGCTGATTACTGGGTGGCCACGCTGCTGGATCCCCGTTACAAGGCCAACGTACCGTCCTTAATTCATTCACTGGAGCGTGATCGCAAGATGCGCGAGTACAAGCGCACGCTGGTAGACGCGATGCTGCTGGCATTCCTACCTGACAGCGGGGCCACAGTGGAAGCACAAGGCCAAGGTAGAGGAGGAGGAGGAGGAAGAGGTCGTCAACGCAACCAGGGCACCGCTAGCACCTCAGAAGGCAGGGTTAGCATGGCTGAAATGTGGAAAAGCTTTGTCAGCAGGCCACAACAAACAGCAGCACCAGCAGCTTATATGGAACGTCTTAGCAGGAGGCAGCCTTTCACCAACATGGTGGAGCAGTATGTGTGCACACGCCTACATGTAGTGAATGACGGGTCTTCCCCCTTCAACTTGGGGACATGGCCTGAGCTTGCCCTTTATGCCTTGGAGGTGCTGGCGTGCCCTGCAGCCAGTGTATTTTCTGAACGTGTATTTAGCACGGCTGGGGGCGTTATCACAGACAAGCGCAGCCGCCTGTCCAGAGACAATGTGGACAAGCTTACATTCATTAAAATGAACCAGGCATGGATCCCACAGGACTTTTCCGTACCTTGTGCAGAATAGAGATGGATACCGGCCTTACCCAGCCATTGTTATGTTTTTGATCTTTCTCACTCTTTTGGGGTGTACCCTAATTTAAAATGACTAAAAAAAGCAGTGTTGGCTACCTCGTCCCCCTCCACCGCTGCTTCCACCTACACCGCCACATTCACCGCCACCTCAACCTCCCTCCTACTCCATATGGGCCTCGTCCTTCACAGATGAAGAAAATTGTTTAATTTTTCTGTTTTTTTTGTTGTTTTAAGTTATTTCCCTATCCACATTTGTTTGCAGAGCACTTGCCATGCTCTTAACTACATTTTGCTGCCATTTGCAGCACTCTAGCCCTTTCCATTGGTTTTTTTAGAGCCATTTTAGTGCCTGAAAATTCGGGTCCCCATTGACTTCAATGGGGTTCGGTGTCCAGGTCAAGTTCGGAAAAAGCCCAGATCACGGACCCGGACTTTTTTTTTCAAGTTCGGCCGGACCCACCGAACACGGACATCCAGGTGTCCGCTCAACTCTACTTGTGAGGTCTCTCTGTGCAGTCAGTCAGTGTTGTGGCCGATCTGATGGCACACGCCAAACTGCCTCCTGGAGCGGAAGCATGCGGCTGAAGTAGAGATCAAAGCTGGTGCTTCCTCTCTGCCGCTCCTCCCACAGGCGGAGTGCATTTGATATCACTCCGCCTGTGAGCTGGTCCTACAAAGGATGTAGCGGCTCCGTTCTCACACACTGCAGGCTTGAGACTGAGATGGCTCGCACTCACTGACACTGACAGCTGGGATATCGCCCTGAGCTTGCGGGTGTCCGTGAGCTCAGGGCGGAAATCGGGAGACTCCTGCGACTTGCGGGAGACTTGAGATGTCTGGCAATGGTCTAAAGAAGGGGAAAGGTACTGTATCCCAATATCTAGAGAAAGAGAGCAAATCAGATGCAGAACGTACATTATTTATGGTGGTGGTGGAAAGAGCTGCCATTTTTCTTGTTGGCTAATTCTTGTGTAGCAGGTTTTCCAGGCCTGTGGCCTGATGTGGGTCTGCCATTGTTACCGGTTACCTCTCCAGCCCATGTGAGCTGCGACCCTGGGTGTGAGAACTGAGACAACAGCAAACGTGTAGGGAGAGAGCGAACCGCTCAGGTGAGGGGATGATCCAAAGCACATCCAGCACAGGTGCAGGCAAGGATCCGCAATCCAGAACAGCAACAATGGGAGGAAGCAAGGAGCCGCACAACTGGGAGAAGATGTAAATTGTAAAAGTCCAAGGTTACGACTAAGCGGTAAAGTCCGTGATACGCGTCAACCGCCGTGCTTTTTTCCATGTCTCCGACTGCTGTGGTCACACTTTGAATGTGTTTTTAACTTTGGAATTCAATAAAACTTGGACTTTTACAATTTACATCTTCTCCCAGTTGTGCGGCTCCTTGCTTCCTCCCATTGTGAGAACTGAGACATGGATGACTCCGGCATCTTGGTTTTGTGATTTTATTGTAGAAAAGGGGGATGGGAGAAGGCAATGAGTGGGATACTCCTTTGGCTTAACTAAATACACTTGGAACTTAATCCAGGAAAAATGCCCGTTGGCGCTTCCTTGGCTCCAGCCAACGCTCACTGACACTGAGAACACACTGTAGCTTGATAGAAGTGCTGGATCCTCGACAATAAGTCCAGAAGATCCAGGACTGTGAATTGTAGAACTACTGACACTGCTGTACTGCAAAGTCACTGAGTACTCCCCTCTGGCCTTGCACTGGCTTGAGGTACTACGTTGTAAATCTCTATAAAGCTGCAACTCTCAACTGACACACTGTACTGTACAATTCAGGGCCCAACTGCAGGTGCCCCCTTTAACCTTGGGCTCTTCGGGGCTCACTATGTACCCCCTCTGTAACTTCAGGGTCCTCAACCTAGGTACCCCCTTTCAGCTAGCTGGCACTGGAACCCAGAACCTCTTCCGGAGTGGTCCCCTCTGACTCTGGCAGACCCCCCAGGGGCAATCTTCAGTACTCATGACCTGTGTAGGCTTTCCTGGGACTGGACCCCTCTCACACTCCGCAGGCTCTCGGCACATTGGATACCCCTCAGCTCACTCAGCACTCTCTGGATTCTCAGGCAACACCCTGAGACATCCACTTCCTCAGACAGGAGGAGAGACAGCCGTCCTCTCCCTCCTGCTCTTCTCCCACCCTGTCACGCACTTCCCCCAAACTTGTACCCACTCCCAGAATCCTTTGCAGCATAATCTGCCTTCTGGGGTAGTTACAAGCTGGGATGTGTCCCCTGAATGGGCTTCCCACACCGACCTATGAGAAGCCTCTCACAGGAGCCAGTGTGGATACTTCTCCCCTCAGCAGGCACATCTGGAAGCCCTGACACCCTACCTAATAAATCACAGCCCTGCTGTTAGGCAGACAGGGCCCCACTATACATTTACCTAGCACCTGCCTGTAGGGTGCTACACATGTTTAACCACTTTTTTGCAGGCCCAGAGCTACATGTTAAGTTGAAAAAATACTCCAGCCCATTTTCTTTCTTTTGACAGGTTTTTAATCACTTTAAAGATTTTGCTGCTTAATGACCAGGCCCTATTTTGCGATTCGGCACTGGGTTATTTTAACGGACAATTGCGCGGTCGTGCGACGCTGTACCCAAATAAAATTGACGTCCTTTTTTTCCCACAAATAGAGCTTTCTTCTGGTGGTATTTGATCACCTGTGCGATTTTTATTTTTTGCGCTATAAACAAAAAAAGAGCGACAGTTTTGAAAGAAAAGCACTATTTTTTCACGTTCTGCTATATGACATTGTTGTCTGTACTGTGAATGCCTACTGTACCTCTAGCCATCAAAAACAAAGTTTTTTGCTGTCAGTTAAACCCATGTGGGCTAATTTTTGGGGCCTGGAATGGCCGACACTTACTTCTTTATCCTGTGAATGCCAAATTTTTCAGACTGGAAATGAAAAACAATGGGTCTGTAAAGGTTCCGCCAAATTGTGGAATGGATGCGGACCCATTTTACAGATGTGTCAATGGACCCTTTATGTATTAGACAATGTATTTACCGGCTGCTGTCAGTTCTGGCTGATTTATGAAAAAAAATATATATATTTTTTGCTGTAAAAAAAAATAAAAAATTTAGGGCAACTTTTTCAATTGCAATACTTCTGTTATGACATTGTCTATGTGGTGGGATTATTTGTGCACAGCTAGTACGTCTTTTGTGGCTGCAAATATGACCTAAAGGCTTTTAAAGTTTGCCTCCCATTAAAGTCAATGGGGCAAGCTGCGAACTCGCGGTTCGTGGACTTTTGAGAAGATTTGCGGCTGGCGTTCACGAACCGCCCCGGCCGATGATCGTCCATTACTACTGTGATATTGTGTGTTTGGCTTCAGGGCATTTATATGTAATACATTAATCTATGTATAAGTCTAATTCTTCACATTTTATCTTTTAAAAGAAAAAATCTTTTATGATGTTAATTTCGAAATAAAAATATGTTTTTTACTCTATAATATGAGTCTGCCTTACAGTCATTTCAAAAATAATTTAAGGAACCGAATTCATGAAAGGCTTCAACGATCAGGATACCTATGAGTGTCTCAACCTACAATTTCCTTGTGAAGCCACATTTTATCCCCTACCTAAGATCCATAAGAACCTTGGAGAAACCTCCGGGGAGACCAATTATTTCAGGTATAGGGTCCATAGCTGAAAACGCTAGTCGAATTGTCGACTTTTTCTGCTACCTCACGTAACCAGTTTACCATCTTTCATAAAACATTCATTAGATCTACTTAAACATATTGAAGGGCTAGTGGTACCCTTAGGAGCATCATTAGTAACTTTGGATATTGAAGCTCTTTATCCAAGCATTCCACACAACAAGGGTATTAACTTCAGTGAGTTTGTTCTGCAGTTGTTGTATTTTTAAATACTTACACACAACTGGTTTACATATATGGGTTCCCACTACCTCCAGGTACAGGGCATTGTCATGGGCACCTGTTGTGCTCCGGCTTAGGCCAACCTGTACCTGGGGGGTGGGAACGCTAATTCTGGCAGGATGAGTCACTGAAGGAATATGCGGACCATGCTTTGTGCTGGTACCATTAAAGATGACATATTCCTGATTTGGAGAGGTACTGTGGAGGAACTCCGCAAGTTTGTTAAAAGGATTAACATCAATGCCTATAATTTCAGGTTTACACTTTCCTATGACCCCATATACCATTACATTTTTGGATCTACAAACCTTTGGGGACTCCAAGAACTGTCTAGCTCCCAATCTGTATCTGAAAGAGACAGCTGGAAACACCCTCCTGCATGCAAACAGTGCTCATCTCCCAGCTTTGGATATGCAGCATTCTATATTCAATATATATATATATTCAATGCTTACGCCTTTGGCGCAATTGCACACAGCTTCCTGATTTCAAAATACAGGCTGCCCAGCTACTCTTTCGCCACCTCTAAAGAGGAGGATATAGTAAATCTTTATTATGGAAAGCATACAATACGGCATTAAACCAAAACAGAAACACTTTATTGTTTAAACCAAACACCCGCAAGACTACTGAATCTACAATTAAACTTATCAAAAGATTTTCGTCTCAACACCATGAATTACGCAATATATTAAATGGGCATGGGCATATTCTGCTACAAGACACCTACATTTCTAAATATGTTAAGGATTATTCAGAAATAGTGGAGTAGAGTATACAGATGTGAAATTTGGAGTAGAGTATACAGATGTGGTGGTTGTGATTTATGCCCCTGGGTGAACAAGGGCAATGAATTTCATTTACCCAACGGAGCCATGTTTAACCACTTCCATACAGAGCAGTTTGACACCCTTCCTGCCCAGACCAATTTTCAGCTTTCAGCACTCTCACACTTTGAATGACAATTGCTCAGTCATGCTACACTGTAACCAAACAAATTTTTTATCATTTTTTTCACACAAATAGAGCTTTCTTTTGGTGGTATTTGATCACAACTGGGGTTTTTTTTTTTCGTGATATATGCAAAAAAAGAGCAAAAATTTTGAAAAAAAAACACTTTTTTTTAGTTTCAATTATAAAATTTTGCAAAAAATTAATTTTTCTTCATACATTTGGGCCAAAATGTATACTGCTACATGTCTCTGGTAAAATTAACCCAAATTAGTGTATATTATTTAGTCTGTGTGAAAGTTATTGAGTCTAGAAGCTATGGTACCAATTACTGAAAATTGATCACACCAGAAGTACTGACTGCCTATCTCCTTTCTTGAGGCCCTGAAATGTCAGGACAGTACAAATACCGCCCAAATGACCCCTTTTTGTAAAGTAGACAGTCCAAGGTATTTAGTAAGAGGCATGGTGGGTATTTTGAAGTTGTAATTTTTTCCCACAATTCTTGGGAAAATGAAGAAAAAAATTTTTTTTTTCTTTTTTTTCCCCACAAAGTTGTCAATTTATAAGCTATTTCTAACACATAGCATGTACACAGCAAAAATTACACCCAAAAATACATTCTGCTACTCCTTCCGAGTATGGCGATACCACATGTGTGAGACTTTTACACAGCCTGGCCACAAAAAGATACTCCACGTCCAAGAAGCACCTTCAGGCGTTCTAGGAGCATAAATACACATAAAACTTTCTTACTACCTATCACACTTTTAAAGGCCCTAGAGCACCAATACAATGGAAAAGTCCACAAAATGACCCAATTTTGGAAAGAAAACACTCCAACGTATATTCTATGAGGCATTATGGGTCCTTTGAACATGTCATTTTTTTCCACAGGTTTTTGGAAAATGTGGGAAAAAAATGAAAACTTTTTTTTTTTTACACAAAGTTGTCAATTTATAGGATATTCCTAACACATAGCATGTACACAGCAAAAATGACACCCCAAAATTCATTCTGCCACTCCTCCTGAGTATGGCAATACCACATGTGTGAGACTTTTTCACAGCCTAGCCATATAGAGGGGCCTAACATCCAAGGAGCATCATCATGCATCCTAGCCACTTGCCTAGGCCTATTTTTGACATTTGGTATTTACAAGCTAAAATCAGTTGTTTTGCTAGAAAACTGCTTAGAACCCCCAAACATTATATATTTTTTTTTAGCAGTGACCCTAGAGATTAAAATGGAGATTATTGCAATATTTTTTATCACACCGTATTTGGTCTTCCAAACGCAATTTTTTTGGAAAAAATTCACTTTTTTTAATTAAAAAATAAGAAACCAGTAAAGTTAGCCCAATTTTTTTCCATAATGTGAAAGATAATGTTACGCCGAGTAAATAGATACCCAACATGTCATGTTTCAAAATTGCGCACGCTCACGGAATGGCGACAAACTTTGGTACTTAAAAATCCCCATAGGCGACAATTTAAAAATTTCTACAGGTTGCCATCCTTGAGTTACAGAGGAGGTCTAGGGCTCAAATTATTTCCCTTGCTCTAACGATCGCGGCGATACCTCACATGTGTGGTTTGAACACCGTTTACATATGTGGGCGGGGTTTCCGTATGCGTCGCTTCTGCGCGCGAGCTAACGGGGACAGGGTGCTTTAATTTTTTTTTTTTTTACTATTTATTTTATTTATTATTTTTTATTTTTATACCGTTTAACAAAAAAAAAAAAAAAGGATCATTTTTATTTCTATTACAAGAAATGTAAACATTACTTGTAATAGAAAAAGGCACGACAGGACCTCTTTTTTGTGAGATCTGGGGTCAAAAAGTCCTCAGATCTCACAAGTACACTAAAAGATATAAAAAAAAAAAAAAAAAATTAATATATAAAATGAAAAAAAAAAAAAAGGACCTTTAAACCGGTTGCTAGGCAACAACATTTTCCGTAGCCCCGGTCCTCCAAGACCATAGAGTCAAGTGAGGGCAAGCTTGCCCTCACTCGACATCCTGTCTGTGAGGATCCGGGACCGGATCGTTTTCCCCGCTGCCGGCGGGTCCGGTAAGCGGGGAAAAGGACCGGACGCGGCGGGAGGGGGGGGGGCACCTCTTCCGCCATCCCAGAAGGGTGATCCCACGGCGAATCCGCCGCTGGGACCACCCTTATCGGAAAGCCAACCGTCCACCGTTTAAAAAAATACCAGGGTTATGGCAGCTATCTGCTGCCATAACACCGGTATTTAGGTTTAAACGGAGGACGTATATAAACCTTTTTGGACTTAGACATGGTGGCTGTATGAAGGGCGACAGGTACTCGGGTACTTTGTTGGGCAGGTGACAGGTACTCTGGTACTGATGAGCAGGTGGCAGGTACTCGGGTACTCCGATAGGCAGGTGACAGGTACTCGGGTACTCTGATGGGCAGGTGACAGGCAGGTGATAGGTACTGATGAGTAGTACTGATACTGATAGGTGATACTGATACGTGATAGGTACTGATGAGTACTGATGAGTAGTGATGGGTACTGATGAGCAGGCGGCAAGTACTCGGGTACTTCAGGCGTCAGGTACTCTGATGAGCAGGTGGAAGGTACTCGGGTACTCTGATGGGTAGGTGACAGGTACTCAGGTACTCTGATGACGGGTACTCCGTTGACAGGTACTCAAAGTACCCGAGTATCCGTCATCAGAGTACCCGAGTATCCGTCATCAGAGTACCCGAGTACCTGTCATCAGAGTACCTGCGTACCTGTCATCAGAGTACCCGAGTACCTGTCATCAGAGTACCCGAGTACCTGTCATCAGAGTACCCGAGTACCTGTCATCAGAGTACCTGCGTACCTATCAGAGTACCCGACTACCTGTCATCAGAGTACCCGAGTACCCGTCATCAGAGTACCCGAGTACCCGTCATCAGAGTACACGAGTACCCGTCATCAGAGTACCCGAGTACCTGTCATCAGAGTACCCGAGTACCCGTCATCAGAGTACCCGAGTACCTGTCATCAGAGTACCCGAGTACCCGTCATCAGAGTACCCGAGTACCCGTCATCAGAGTACCCGAGTACCTGTCAGAGTACCCGAGTACCTGTCATCAGAGTACCCAAGTACCTGTCATCAGAGTACCCGGGTACCTGTCATCAGAGTACCTGATGGGCTGGTGACAGGTACTCGGGTACTTTGATGGGCTAGTGACAGGTGCTCTTTATTGGGGGGGGGGCAATCAGTGTGTTTGGGGTGCACTATGATTGGTAACTAGCTGTTACCACAATCTTCCTCACACAGGATCAGTGTGTGAGGAGGAGAACACGGTGACAGCTAGTTACCGTGTTCTCTGTTGACATTTGTGACCGGCTGTGATTGGACACAGCCGGTCACGTGGTAAAGAGCCAATTTCATTGGCTCTTTACCTAGATCGGGGATCGACTCTGTCCGAGGGACGAGCCTCGTCCCCGATCGCTGCTCTGCGCGCCCCCGGGGGCGCGCATTGGAGAGAGAACGAGCGGCTCGTGCTGGAGCCGCTCATGTGATCGGCTGTGATTGACACAGCCGATCACGTGGTAAACAGCCAATTTCTATTGGCTGTTTACCTTGATCAGGGATGGGCTATGTCCGAGGGACGAGCCTCACCCCCGATCGCCGCGCTGCGCGCCCCCGGGGGCGCGCAGTAGCAGCTAGAGCGGGCGGACGTCATATGACGCCCGCCCGGATCCGTACAACCACCATGCCGACGTCATATTACTATGACTCGGTATGGAAGTGGTTAAACCCGCTTCCACACCAATTGTAATACCCAAGGGGTTGTCTACCTTATGTCTTGCCGATGTGGGTCCTTCTGCGTCAGCAGGACAGCAAGAGCATTCAAACAAAGACTAAACAGGGGGAGAACCTGCTTTGGATGAAATTATTGAGCTAGCAGAAGTCTTTTATGTAGGTGTTAGTTGTTAGTACAATGTATATTCTGATGATGTTTATGCTTGATGTGTCTGACTATTGTATTCCAATGATTGTCTTTATATACTATTTTGGTGTATATATATATATATATATATATATATATATAATTTTTTTTTCTTTCTTTTTTTTTTGAAAGCAATCAAATTATTTAATGTTTATTATTATTATTGTTTTGTATGGATTGTTGTGAGGAGAACTTTGTGGATGGAGTATTGCCAGGAATTCCCCTCTTTGGGGAAATTTGCGGCTGGTAACGCAGCATCAAACCCTCCAGTAGCCAGGTATCTCCCACCCAGCCTAATGTGGGGGTGTTGATGCCACGAATGATGGTTCCGCTAGGGGGTGGGCTGCGCCTCCACTGGTTCCATAGAGCCTACACCCCGCACAACAGCTGCGAGATACATACTCAGCGCACTCCACAATCCCAGAACTCACTTGACTGATGACAGGGACTTAGGGTGTGCTGCGCATGCACGGCACGGGCAAGCGTGGGGTCGGGGTTCTTTCGTCTTGGCCAGATGACAACAGAAGCAGGTGCCCCTCTGGCGTGGACACTCTGGTCTGGGCACATAAATGGAAGGATGAGCGGGCAGCAGTGAACCGGGTGAGCCGAATGATCACCCAGGCATATTCCCAGGGAGAGGTATGACACACTAGGGTGGTCCCCATTATTGGAGCAGCACATGGTAGGCATGAGATACAGATGGTTACAATGGTATTCATTTACCATATGTCTCCTCCATGTTCTAACTTGTACTGATATATTTCGTACTATATGCTGCTCCCATAGGTAGAAGATTCCTAATGGTCACTAAAAGATGTTTGATCTCATAGCGGTCCCCTTCTAGACATTAGTGGGTGCAAATTGCAACTGAATCTTATACACACTTGACCTCCCTGAAAGGGAAAGAATTCATGCAAAGGCCTATTATTATATTTATGGAATTAAGGTAGGCACCAGAGGTTCTGGTCCCTTGTCTATGATAAATGAATGATTTAGTATTTTATAATATAATTTAGCATATATATATATATATATATATATATATATATATATATATATAGATATACCCTTGATGGCTTACCAATGATAGAATCAGTGGTGGAATTCAGCCGGTTCGCACCGGTTCCACAGAACCTGTTACAAAAAATTTGGAAGTTCGCCGAACCGCTGACTTACTTTGACCATCTGGAATCGATCATCCGCTCTGGCTCTCTCTCTGCCTCTCTCTCTCTCTCTCTCTGCCTGTGGCCGCGGCGCTCTCTCTTTCTCTCTCTCTTTCTCTCTCTCTGCTGCGGGGAGGCAGCCGGAGCCCACACACAGCACTGCACAGCACTGGTTGCTAGCCTAGAGCCACTTGGCGTCAAGCAACCAGTGACGTCACCACTTTCTCCTCCAGGCACAGTCTCCTCCCCAGCCAGAATCCCGACCTACCCCCCCCTCTCCAGTTTGCTCGCACACAAAAGAACTTTAAGCACACAGGTGCACTAGGAGAGCCGAGGGACACAGCAGGGTTGTCTGCAAGGCCAGCCCCCCTCTTCCACCCGGTCATGCACAGGTCGCCCTCGGAGTGATATGCTGATCGCCCATACATGCTACTGCTGACGGGAGCCCAGGTGACTATGGATGAGTGTCCTGCAGCTTGGTCAAGGTGAATGAGATGACCCCATATCCCCACAAACCATCCCACGCACCATCCCATACCCCACACTATCTCCTCTGGGGACAGGGACCCCTTCTCCCCTGGGGACAGGGACCTCTTCTCACCTGGAGACAGGGACCCCTTCTCCCCTGGGGACAGGGACCCCCATCTCACCTGAGGACAGGGACTCCTTCTCCCCTGGGGACAGAGACCCCCTTCTCCCCTGGGGACAGGGACTCCTTCTCCCCTGAGGACAGGGACCCTTCTCCCCTGGGGACAGAGACGCATTCCCTGGGGACAGAGATGCATTCCTTGGGGACAGGGACCCCCATCTCCACTGGGGACAGGGACCCCTTCTCCCCTGGGGACAGGGACCCTTCTCCCCTGGGGACAGGGACCCCTTCTCCTCTGGGGACAGGGACTCCATCTTTCCTGGGGACAGGGACTCCTCCCTTGGAGACAGGGACCCCATCTCCCCTGGGGACAGGGACTCCTCCCTTGGAGACAGGGACCCCTTCTCCCCTGGGGACAGGGACCCCTTCTCCCCTGGGGACAGGGACTCCTTCTCCCCTGGGGACAGGGACTCCTTCTCCCCTGAGGACAGGGACGCATTCCCTGGGGACAGGGACCCTTATCCCCTGGAGACAGGGACCCCTTCTCACCTGGGGAAAGGGACCCCCCATCTCCCCTGGGGACAGGGACCCCCCATATCCCCTGGGGACAGGGACCCCTTCTCCCCTGGGGACAGAGACCCCTTCTCCTCTGGGGACAGGGACTCCATCTCCCCTGGGGACAGGGACTCCTCCCTTGGAGACAGGGACCCCATCTCCCCTGGGGACAGGGACTCCTCCCTTGGAGACAGGGACCCCATCTCCCCTGGGGACAGGGACTGCTCCCTTGGAGACAGGGACTCCTTCTCCCCTGAGGAAAGGGACTCCTTCTCCCCTGAGGACAGGGACTCCTTCTCCCCTGGGGACAGGAATGCCTTCCCTGGGGACAGGGACCCCTTCTCCTCTGGGGACAGGGACCCCTTCTCCTCTGGGGACAGAGATTCCTTCTCCCTTGGAGACAGGGACCCCTCTCACCTTAAGGCTTCTCCATGGCTATCTCCCACCAGGAGCTCTTTACCTACAGGAAGTCCCGGGGGACCTACTGCTGCCCGACGGGGATGATGAGACTCCTGAGGCGAAATTCACACAAATCAATTTTTTTTATAATTATAGGCCAATTTGTTTTCTGCTAAAACTTTTTGGTTGAAAAAATCCAAATAAGCGTATTTTGATTGGTTTGCGCAAAAGTTATCACGTCTACAAACTGGGGGAAAGATCTATGTAATTTTTATTTATTTTTTACTAGTAATTGCGGCGATCTGCAATTTTTAGTGGGACTGCAACATTTCGGCGGACAGAACGCACACCATTACTGAAATTTGGAATTGGTTACTAAAATTTTTGAATCCCACCACTGGATAGAATCCCTTGATATTCACAGGGCAGCCCTACTAACAAAGGCCGGTTCATTTGTATAGCCTTATTTGCCAAGAGATACTCCTGATGACTCATGTAAGTAAATTCCTATGGAGAAATAGTACACCTAATGTCTTGTAATGACAACCGATATGGCTGAGAAGCCACTCCCCTGTCATTACAAGGAGCGGAAGGGGACGTCCGCCCCCTCCCGCAGCCTTCCGCAGCTTGCCCGGGTCTCCCGTTCCACCGGGAGACCAGGGCAACCATCCTGCATGGCCGCAGAAGAGAAGACCCAATCAAACCAGCATTCGGCTCTGATCGGGTCTACATGTAAAAACCCAGAAGTGATGTCATGGCGTTTTGAATGTTTTTAAGTGCAGAGGAGGGGTTTGGGGTCTTTTAGACCCCCAGATCCCTCCACAAGAGTACCTGTAAAGTAATGTAATGCACGAAAATATCAGCCAATATCGGCCGATACCGATATGCATTGGCCAAAATATCGGTATCGGTGATAAAAAAAACAATATTGGTCGATCACTAGTTTTTATCATACGATAAATGTTTTGATGCTGCACCTAGATGGCACCCTCTGCTGTGTGTGTTTTTAATGTCTTGATTCAGAGATTTCTTCCATCCCTCTAGAGGAGCTGCATCTTGTGAAAGGAAGCTTTCGGGAATCTACCACTGACATATCTGATAAAGACTGGTTTATTGGACTCATGGTTATGCATCCCAGTGTTTTTTTTTTTCTTTGTTAGGAGGAGGTTACCCATACACTACTTGCATCATAAAGATATTTCTTTTTATGTTTTAGGAAATAGAACTGAATGAGCCCCCAGTGACAGCCCACTGATATAGATCAACGAGAGGGTGATGGCTTCTTCTAAGCCCCAATTACATTAAGCAAACCGAAAAGGCTATTTAAGTTTCAGCCATACCTACAAGTCTTCGGCTATTTCACTATCAGTTACCATAATGTTCTCCTCAATCACACACTTGTAACAGCGCACTGTCTATCTGGACACATCCTCTGGCTCAATACCACCGTGCAGCTTTGATCAACGGCAAAAGGTCAGCCATAGGTGTTCATCCACCGGTTAAAGTCTTCATCTCATCTTCCACAACAAGTTTTCTTAATAACAATTCTGAAGTGTGTTGGGGTGTTGGGTCCTCTTTTACCTCCACAGCCTCAAGTTATCTATCGGGGTGTTGCCCCTCTGAGGTTACAGATAGCTCCCAATATCCGGGACCCTCCCAAAAAGGTCTCATTTTTTCAGCAGATGGGAGGTTTTCATAGATGTAGGAGGTGTGCTATCTGTAAATTATATGTGGAAAAGAGGAGACGCATAGACACCTTTAGATCTGAGACCGCGGGTCAGGATTTCACCATTAGGCCCTTCATCACATGTACCACAAGATATGTGGTTTATTTGGTGAGGTGTCCGTGCGGCCTTGACTATGTTGGCCGCACTATCCGGGAGCTCCATGTAAGGCTCAAGGAGCATGTGGCCAACATAGTCAAGGGCTTCCCTAAGCATAGTCTTTCGAGGCACAATGCTGAGTGTCACAACAAAGATCCCAGTGGAACCCTATTTTTGGGTATTGACAGCTTTTCAGGCCACTGGAGGGGAAGCAATATGACAAGGGGGGTCTCAAAGCTTGAGACTAATTGGATCTATAGACTCAGATGTTATACCCCCTTAGGCCTTAACGTAGAATGGGATCTGAATGCCCACATTAATAACTCTTAGTTTCTATCCTTCAGTGCAATTTGTGACAATATTTTGTATCTGTTATATTTTTATAATTTTTATATTCTGCGATATGTTTTTAAATATTGTTATTTAGTTGTTGTAATATTTTTTCATGTTTTTTCATATTTTTATTGTGTCCAGATTTTATTGTAATGTTATTGTAACTCCCCAGTGTTTCTGGGTGCTCCTCTGGTCCGCACCGGCAGGTGGCGCTGTCTCCTTGGGCTGCGTTTTTAATTTATGTTGGATATGTTTATCCTCGATTCATATGCCTTGTTTTAGATATTCTTCAGTTCAGGGCATTTGATAGGTGGAGTGGACTGCTAAGTTCATTAACGTTGGTGATGATTTTTCAACTTATTTCATCATCCCCCTAGCATGTCTCTCTCCTCCTTCGTTTTCCTTCCGGTCCGGGTGGTTCCGGACTGTGGAGCGCATATCCGACTTCCGGGTATTGCGCACTTCCGGTGGGCATTTCTCCGCTGTCACTTTTTAAGGCACTAACGTGCGCCGCAGCCTTATCCCTTGACAACGACAGTCTATGTCGAAACGTGCGTCGGGTGGCGTGCTAGGCGACGCGTGCCGCAGCTAGGAGGAGACAGAACGGCCACAGACCGAGTGCTTTCCAACAGGAATGCCTCAGAATCAGAGGGGAGATTCTTGATATGAAAGCGAGGAAAACTTCTGGACTCTGTAAGTGGCCTATTTTAGTGGGAATAAACTTTTTGGAAACAGTCTGCGCTATGTGATGTTCTCTCTTTTTTCTATTAACACACACTATCTCTGAGCTTGTGAACTGGATACTTGAGTGGGAAATCTCTGATCCTGTATACACGTGCAATTGATCTCTGTTGTGGGGGTCAACAACATCTGGTAAGGAGTGGTGGTGTTTTGAGTGCTCTTCTGGTGGTGGTTCTACTCTGGATTTGCCTCTTTTAAAGTGAAGATACATCTGCATGGACTGTTTCCCCATTCATGGAAAATGTTTTAGGGTTCAGCGCCACATTTAGTGTTATATGTGTTTTAATCTGCAATTTTCCAGGTTTTGTGTGGCTGCTTTACCTTTGCGATTTGTGATCAATTGAACTGCTTACATATTTGATTTTGCTTACATATACTGATAATTACAGCCCTCAAAATGAGTTTTTTTTTTTAAATAAGCTTTTCTTTTCTTTTTTTTTTTTTCCAATGGATGAAGAAAGATTGGGTAGAATTGATTTGGTGTAAAAAAAAAAAAAAAGGTGGTATCGCATCACGATTATGCGTGTCAGCCTTACGCAGGGGCCACGCTAAACTTCTCAGTATTGATACCAATTTATGTATGTCTTTGGCCGCAGCCGAAGCTGATGTCCCGACCAAGACATTAAACAGCTTTTCTTTGTTCTTCCTTCTATTTTTTGAGGAGGTCATAGAATGGGGGGAAATAAACATATCCATTCCTCTGCTCTAGGCAATGAAAAGCTTGAGCCTTATCCCTTGTCATGTTTTTCAAACACTTAAAGCGGAGTTCCGGGCACAGAAAAAAATTTTCAGTGAACATACCCCCGGGACAGTCAGGGCTAGTACATTCCACAATGGCTAGCCTCTGATCTGTCCCGGTTCGCACTTACCTGCAAGAAGAAATACTCACTTATAAAATTTCTTCCACAGCGTTGCCATCTCTCTTGTGGACAGCTGAAGCCGGCGCGATCCTCTTCTGCGTCTTCTTCCGCGTCCTCTTCTCCCAGAATGCGCCTCTCATCACTTCCGGTGTGGCGCTGCATTCCTCCACAGCTTCTGGGCATGCCCAGAAGCTGTTTAGCAGGGAATGCTGCGTCGCCCCGGAAGTGACGAGCGGGGCCGCTGCCGTCGCATTGATTCCTGGGAGCGATGACGTTCAGCTCCCAGGAATCATTGCAAACCGGAAGTGACGGCGGAGCCGGTGCCATCGCATTGATTCCTGGGAGCGATGACGTTCAACTCCCAGGAATCATTGCACGCCAGGAAGTGACGGCGGAGCCGCGGCGCAGAGGGAGGAAGTGAAGAATAAATGGATTTTTGTAAGAACTTACCGTAAAATCCTTTTCTCTTAAGCTCATTGACAGACGTAGTCTTCTTGATTCTCAAGAGCTGGGTTATGTTGTCTCCGCAGGAGTAGAACTAGGCAGAAAGACAAAACGTTCTGGCTCCACCTTAGGGGCAGTCCCTGAGGGTATATCCTCCCTCTCTCTGCTACAGGGAATCAGTTCTGTTTAAAGCAGTACAGAGAATTTAACCCAACCCAACTCAATGATAGAGGGGCGGGTACTACGTCTGTCAATGAGCTTAAGAGAAAAGGATTTTACGGTAAGTTCTTACAAAAATCCATTTTTCTCTATCGCTCATTGACAGACGTAGTCTTCTTGATTCTCAAGAGCTGGGACATCCAGAAGCAGTGCCACAAATGAGGGGTGGGATTGACAAAATCAAATCCAATCTAGAAGGCCCAACCGGTGCCAAACTAGAAGTTTTAAAGGCTCATTATAAACAAAGAATGAGACTAAAGAAAAATTTTTCCAATGGAAAAAACCCTCGAGGTAGACCACTGGTCTCCTCAAATTGCGGCCTGCAAAACCTTGCGGCCAAACGAGGCATCAGACGATGCCATTACATCAACTTTATAATGTTTAGAAAAGGTATGCACCGACGACCAGGTAGCCGCCTTGCACACCTGGACCACTGACGCCTGATGGCGAAAGGCCCAAGACGCACTAAGTGCCCGAGTGGAGTGCGCCTTAACAGGGAACGGGGGCTCCCGACCCTTAATAGAATAAGCCTGCACTACCGTCTGTCTGATCCATCTGGAAATGGTCGCGGCAGATGCAGGCAACCCCTTTTTGGGTCCATCTGGGATCACAAAAAGTGAATCCGTCTTGCGAAACGAGTCTGTCGTTTTCAAGTATACCCTGATCGCCCGGACCACATCCAAGGAGTGTAAAGCAAACTCCCGAGGATGACTGGGCTTAGGACACAGGGAAGGTAATACAATTTCTTCATTCAGATGAAATTCTGAAACCACTTTTGGTAGGAAGGATGGATTCGGACGAAGAACCACCTTATCTCTATGAACCACCAGATATGGTGAACGACAAGATAATGCGGCCAGTTCTGACACCCTGCGTGCAGAAGTAATAGCCACCAAGAAGGCCACCTTCTGGGACAACGTGGGTAGAGGAATCTCCCTAATATCTTCAAAGGGAGGTTTCTGAAGAACCGACAACACTAAATTAAGATCCCAGGGGGGTAACGGCGCGTGCACTGGCGGAGCCAGATGTCGCACCCCCTGGATGAAATTCCGCACCAAGGAATGAGTAGCCAAAGGCTTCTGAAAGAAGATGGCTAATGCTGAGACCTGACCCTTGATAGTACTCAAGGCCAGTTTCTGCTCAACCCCTTGTTGCAGAAAAGCCAATATTCGACTAATCGAATAAGACCGAGGACGGAACCCCAAAGGTTCACACCATGCAATGTAGGACTTCCATGTGCGATGATAAATCTTTCTGGAAGTCGCTTTCCTTGCTTCAACTAGAGTAGGAATAACTGAAGCTGACAAACCTTTGTCCTTCAGCACCTGGGTCTCAATAGCCAGGCCGTTAAAGCCAGCGATCGTAAAGCAGGATGGAAGATCGGTCCCTGAGACAGTAGATCCTCCCTGAGAGGAAGTCTCCATGGGACGTCTGCCACCAGTCTGACCATGTCGGCGTACCAAGCTCGACGAGGCCAGTCCGGAGCTACCAGGATTACTGGGATTCCTTCCTCCTCTATCCTGCGTAGAAGTCTTGGCAGTAACGCGAGAGGAGGGAAGGCATATATTAGCTGGTATTGCCCCCACGGGGCGATCAGTGCGTCTGCGGTTTCTGCTAGAGGATCGCGGGAGCGAGCCACGAATCTCTGAACTTTCCTGTTGAATCGTGATGCCAACAGATCCACATCCGGGGTGCCCCACCGTAGGCACAACTGGTGGAAAACGTCTGGATGGAGGGACCATTCCCCCTGATCCAGGGTCTGACGGCTGAGATAATCTGCCTGCCAATTCTCCACCCCCGGAATGAACACCGCAGAGATTGCTGGAACAAATCGTTCCGCCCAGCGAAGAATGCAAGCCACTTCTTTGGCCGCTCGGACACTCTTGGTGCCCCCCTGGTGATTGACATAAGCCACGGCCGTGGCATTGTCCGACTGGATCCGAACCGGGCTGCCCTGGAGCTGCTCGGTCCAGTGAATCAGACAAAGTCTGATCGCTCTCAGTTCCAATACATTTATCGGTAACCTGGATTCTTCCGGGGACCAAAGTCCCTGGGCAGATAACTGACCAAGAATTCCTCCCCATCCGGATAGACTGGCATCCGTGGTCACTATCGTCCAATATATTGGCAGAAATGACTTTCCCTGGCTGAGCATTGGAGACCGAAGCCACCAAACCAGAGACTCTCTGGTCTGTTTGCTCAATCGTATCTGATTGTCCAGGGATTCCGGATTCCGATTCCATCTGAGAAGAATCTCTTGCTGAAGAATTCGGGTATGGGACTGGGCAAATGGGACTGCTTCGAATGAAGCCACCATCAACCCCAGAACCCTCATGCAAGTCCGAAGGGAAGACCAGCTGTTGGACAGTAACAACTGGACTGCTGATTGAATCTTTCGGAGTTTCCCTACCGGAAGAAAAACTCTTGTCCTGACTGTGTCTAGAATTAGACCCAGATATTCGAGCCTCTGGGTGGGAACCAGAAAAGACTTTTGCTGGTTCACCAGCCACCCGAATTCCTGTAAAGAAATCATAGTAATTTCTATGTTTTGTAGCAAGGTCTGAGGAGACTCTGCATGAAGCAGAAGATCGTCTAGGTAACCTAGAATCGATATACCTCTTTGGCGCAGAAGTGCCAACATTGGGGCCAACACCTTTGTGAAGACCCGCGGAGCCGTGGCGAGACCGAAAGGTAACGCCACAAACTGATAGTGGTTCTCCTCTACGGAAAAGCGTAGAAAACGCTGATGTCCTGCGAAAATGGGAATGTGAAGATAGGCGTCCTTGATGTCTATGGACGCTAGGACATCCCCTGGATGCAGGAAGGCTGCTACCGTGCGAATGGACTCCATTCTAAATTTTCTTATGTTGACGAAAGAATTGAGTGCTCTTAAGTCCAGAATTGGACGCACTTTGCCCTCTTTCCTGGGTATTGTAAACAGGTTTGAATAAAACCCTTGAAACCGTTCTGTCCAAGGAACGTGGACTACCACTCCTTGTTGTAGTAAATCTGTGACTGCTCTCCGCAGATCTTCTAAACGATCTGCGGATAGACGGATATTGGAAGGGAAGAATCGCGCCGGTGGGAGAGATCGAAACTCGATCTTGTACCCTGACCTTATGACTTTGCAAACCCATTTGTCCGGGATTCTGGAAAGCCATGGATCCGGGAACCGGCGAAGACGTCCCCCCACCCCAGTTATGGGTGGGGGCGCACCTTCAGGCTTTGGATGGTTTATCTTCAGGTCTGGAGGGGGCGGGCTTTTGCTTGCCCGACCAACGATCCCTGACGCCTCCTGCAGGAGCTTTGGAGGACTTAGTTTTTTCACCCGCTGGACGAAAAAACCTCTTGTGAGCAGAAAAAGAAGGCCCTCGTCTTTGACGAGTTCCTCTACCTTTAAAATTTTGCGGTAAAAAGGTGCTTTTTCCACCGGTGAGATCCTTAATGATCTCATCTAAGTTGGCTCCAAATAGACGCTCTCCTGAAAAGGGGATATTAGCCAATGCTTTTTTGGAACCTTGGTCGGCTAACCAACCTTTTAGCCACAGTGTACGCCTGAGAACCACTGCTGAGACTGATGCTCGCGCCATTAATGGAGTGGCGTCTAACGCCGCATCACATACAAACTGTAACCCCTGTATCATTTGTTCCAACAAATCTGATACCGCCTGAGGGACTTCTTCTAAGTCCCGGCGTAACCACTTGGTCCATTCAGTTACAGCCTGCGAAACCAGACCAATAGCAATTATTGGTCTGAAAGCTGATCCAATCAAGGAAAACATGGTGCGAGACATAGCTTCTATCTTGCGATCCACTGGATCTTTAAAAGACGGAGCGTCTTCTAAAGGAATAACCGTGGCTTTATTCAATCTAGCAATAGGTGAATCCACCACAGGTGGTTCTGTCCATTTCTTAATAAGGGTTTCCTCAAACGGATAACGCCTGTCAATGCGTTTAGAAATATTAAAAGTGCGTTTTGGCAGACGCCATTCTTCTTCGATTGGATTGCCAAAACATTTGGGCAATGGAAAAACCTTCGCCACTTTGATGCGTTTTTTAGTCCCAAAAGGGATCTCAGTTTCAGCTATTTCTGATGGAATACCCTGTAACCTTAAAGTCTCTTGAACAGATATAATGAGTGCGTTTACCAACGCTTCCTCTCGGGCTATGGCGGATGCCGAAACATCCTCCTCACTGTCTGAAGAGACAGGACCCGAGACACCAATACCAGATGAAGTACCTGCAACTGCAGAAATAGGCTCAGAGTCTGAATCCGAGGTTTCAGATAATAAGGGGTTAGGCGGGGGTCGCTTTCTTGCGCCCTGTCCCTGACAAGCCACTTCCACCCGGGACACAAAAGTTTCCATAATAGCTGACAAAGATTCAATTGTCAATGGGGTGCTGGAGGATCCCGCAGACCCCTCGAGGGGATCCGGAGGAGATACATGAGTGGCAGGGTCCATGTTAATACAGGACACCTTTGCCAGCAAAACAAAAAAACGTTTTCTTTTTTTTTTTTTTTTTTTTTTGTGTGTCTCCCCCTAGCGCAATAGCGCCCCTCAGAGTACCTGCTTCTCGATCCCGGAGAGAGAGAGAGAGGGACCCCCAAGGCTCACCAACCGATGCAGTGCAGTTTCCAACAAACTGCAGTCAGCGTCTGTCTTACACAGACTGGAAGGAGCTGTTTGCTTTTTCCCGGGCAGAAGGCGTGGCTCCGCCCCCTGTGTACGCCTTCCGGCGTTCCCAGCCCTCCACGAGGTAGCTGGGCTCACAAAACATGGCCGCCCCCATAGAAGAGACATAAGACTCCAAAAACATGGCGGCCGGCGTGACCTGAGGACATACATGCATTCGGTCTACGGCAAAATGGCGGCGGACCGCCGATATCGTCTTCCCAGCACATCCACCTGCACTCTGCTACGAGGTGACATATGGATCTACAGAGATACACTGCACATAAGGTAGGATTATACCTCCTATGTCTGCTGTAATGTTACAGTCTGCTGGGTAGAGTGTTAGCTCTTGAACCAAGTCCACTTCCCACAAACACATGCTGTATTACAAGGGGGACTTGTAAGTATCAGATATATACTGACCATATATGGAGGGGCCCATAATATATACTGCCTCATAATGAGGAAAAAAGGGAACGTTTACTCACCATACCGAACCGACAGGCACCCTCTCTTCACAATACCCTCTCCACCGGGGTGGGGGTTTGTGGACGCCTCGACTCTCTGGTACCTGGCGTCCAAGCGAGACTTTTAACTCGCAAAGTCAGTCCCTTTACTGGGACTCCGTCGCGGCCGACCCAGCGCACTGGTCTGCACGCGCTCGTAGGCAGAAACCGGGGTGACCACTGGATCTCAACATCCAGCCCGTCGCCCGGCCCCGCATACTTACTTGAATATGTCGCGGCCGACCAAGCGCAATGCCATGGTCTGCGCGCGCTCGTAGGCCGGCTGGGGTGACCACAAGTGTCGCCCAGTCCGGCATTTTTGCTTGAAGATCTCACAGGAAAAAACACTGGAGAAAACTACCTAAAAAATGTCTTTTTCTTAAAGAAAAAAAGTCTTGCCAGGACCAAAAGATCCCAGCAAGGAACTTAGGTCCTTACTCCTGACTAGACAGAAAAAAACTGATTCCCTGTAGCAGAGAGAGGGAGGATATACCCTCAGGGACTGCCCCTAAGGTGGAGCCAGAACGTTTTGTCTTTCTGCCTAGTCCTACTCCTGCGGAGACAACATAACCCAGCTCTTGAGAATCAAGAAGACTACGTCTGTCAATGAGCGATAGAGAAATGTGAGTATATTCGATCTTCAATTACAAGGTGAGTAAAAAAAAAAAACCTAAATATCCAATTCCTTTTCAGGTGAAGGAGAACAAGCGGACGGGCACAAAAAAGAAGATCGATTTTGTGCCCGGAACTCCGCTTTAATATAAGGGTCCATTCACACTAGCGCGACTTGTCAGACGACTTGGTCGCCTGACAAGTCGCGGTCGGTCGCTCGCCATTGAATAGTACAGGACCTGTTCTAATAGGAGCGACACAAGTCACTCCGACTTAGAAAAAGGGTCCTGTACTACTTTGGGGTGACCTGGAGGCGATTAATTAATATATATATAATTTATATGAAGTCCCTGCAAGTCGCGCCGAGGTCGCGGTGCACGCTGTGCACCGCGACTTCACAGGTCGCCCCAGCAAGTCGTGTCGCGCCATTCTGAATGGGCGCAAAGTGTTTTTGTAAAAACATGATTCAATCTGTCATCTTTTTAAAAAAATATATACAGTATATATAGAGGAAATGTTTCAACCATCAGCGTTCTTTTATATTAGAGCCTTTCCTTTTCATTTCATTCAGTGTAAACATGTCACTTGCTCTGGGTGATGCATTTCATTTTTCTGCAGACATCCCAACCTGCAAAAACTCATTTCAGGGAGGTGGCACTCCGCGCCCCCCCCCCCCCCCCGCTCCCCCCACCAATTTAACACAACTAGAGGATGATCAAATGAAATGGAATCAGTATACAGAGGCACTTTTGACACTTTTGGGGGTACCAGTGACATTACTACAGTAATCAGTCCTATAAATATGCACTGTTACTGTAATAATGACATAATAATAATGTAATAATGTGTTGGATCTACATAGACATCTCTGCCGGCGAACACTCCATGCGCTATGCGCGGGTCTGTTTGCTGGTAGAGACTTATGTGTATTGCGGTGGGGAGTTCATGGATCAAGCAGCAAGGATATGACCACCAGCAGGGGCCCCTGTATAATATGCAGATTTTTTCGCTCAGTGGAGATATTTTCACTCTGTGAAGTCAATATCGTTTTGATATCTATCTGCCTTTATGAAGGGATACACACTCATGTCTTTCTACTGTGCCTGAACACCATAGTGGAAACAGCATGGCTCTTTCCCTGCAGGTAGCCTCATGTCTGTGGGAACAGTAGTATAATCCTATTAGGCATTGTTCACCTGAGCCATGCTGAATGGGATTCATGCTAGTAGTAGTGAAGGGAGTGCATGTACGAGTTTGATCAGAGCAGCGTTCACGGTTCTACACACTGGTTTCATTGTGTAGTGTTAGGCATGAATTCTGCTGCACGTGGGTTTCATTGTTAACTGCGGTGTGCGGATTTCCACGCACCAATGGCAGGAAGCCATGCACGCTGTTCTGCTCCTTCATAATCCTGTACTCCCCTTTCTATTGTATATTTGAATGTAGTGATGAACCGAACACCCCCCTGTTCTGTTCGCACCATATCACCGCGAACAGTGGAAAAGTTTGTTCCAAAAAACTAACTCCATTGAAGTCTATGGGACTCGAACTTCAAAAATCAAATGGCCTCATTTTGAAGGCTTAAATGCAAGTTATTGCCCAAAAAAGTGTATGGGGGTCTGGGTACTGACCTGGGTAACATGTAGCAATGCCAACATTTTTTTTAAAAATTATCGATTTTAAAGGAGCAGTGATTTACTGATTTTAATGAGGCTTAAAGTGAAACTATAAAAACTATAAAAAAAATACAAAAATGCCTTCAAATATCGTGCCTGGGGTCCCCTTAATGTGCCTGTAAAGTAGTGCATCTATACGATGTATGTAGCCTGCTTTAGCAATACTGACATTTCTAAAGGAAAAAATGTCATATACATACATGTCATATAGGTGCAGAAAAATTGGGCCTTGGTTGTTGGTGGTGCATGAACACCCTAACCCCTCGCAGTTACTCTTTCTGGGCGTAGGAGCGGGCCCTGCTGCTAAAAATTTCATACAAATTTTGAAATCACATGTACTTGTCATACGGGTGCAAAAAAATTGGGCCTTGGTTGTTGGTGTTGCCTAAACACCGGAACCCTTCGCAGTTATTCTTGCTGGACGCAGGAACAGGCCCTGATGGTAAAAATTACATACCAATTCGAAATTGGCGAAGATCAAATGTTGTATGTGTTCTTATCTGTGATCTAGTGGGGGTGCTGTGCTGTCATCTGACCTGGCCAAGGTTGGGTGTTGGCTATGCAAACTTGCTTGAGTGATGGGCACCTGGAAGGTTAATATCGGCAGGAACTGAAACTGAATTTGGGCCTTTGGTGTTGGTTTTGCCTGAACACAGTTACTCTTGCTGGGTGCAGGAACGGGACCTGCTGGTAAGAATTCCATACAAATTTGAAATTGCATGTACTTGTCATACAGGTGCCAAAAATTGGGCCTTTGGTGTTGGTGGTGTCTGAACACCGTAACCCCTCACAGTTACTGTGAAAAATTACATAAGAAATTAAAATTGTATGCACCTGTCACCCAAATGCAGAAAAATTAGGCCTTGGGGGTTGGTGTGACCAAAACCAAAAAAATTGTTGAAAGCTATCAGAATCAAGGTTGAGGAATTGGATAGGCAGCACATGCAGTCTTCAAGGGATGGCAGACCCCTAGCAAATTCAATCAGTTACATCAGCATCAGGGGCTTGATAGTTGCTGTTGATCCAGGACTGATTCATTTTGATAAAAGTCAGCTGGCAACAGAGTCTGTGGACAGACGCTCTCTTTTGTCGGTAACAAAACCTCCAGCAGGACAGGCCAGTAGCTCTATTGCATATTGAGCAATTTCTGGCCAGTGGTCCATCCTCAAGACCCAGTAACCCAGTGGATGCTCACTTGGAAAGGTCTCCAAGTCTGCTCTTGCCCCTAGATAGTCATGCACCATATGATGGAGACACTGCCGATGGTTGCTTAACCACTTGCCGACCGCCGCACGACTATTTACTGCGGCGGTCAGCCCTGGCCAGGCAAAGTGACGTAGTACTGCGTCGCTACTTCCCGCCGGTCCTGTGCGCGCTCCCGCGCGCCCCCGCCGACACCGTTGGCTTGATTGGGTTCAGAACCGATCAGTCATCAGGTCCAGGCCAATGATTTTTGGTTCTGCCCAATCAGAATCCATTCTGAGCCTGTGAAATGTAAACACAGGCTCAGAAAAGATGTGCCCTCCTCTCCCATGATCCTTTTTGGATTCATCTCGAGAGGAGAGCACATCTAACTGTAAGTACTGCATCAAGCACACTCACATACACTTAGATAGGCACATTTAACCCCCGATCGCCCACCCAGTTAACCCCTACACCCCCTGTCACAACACACACACTGTATACAGCATATAGCATTTTCCTATATACCTGTACAAGTGTGATTTGTGAACAGGTGTAGCGCTTGCGACCCCCCCTTTTCCACTTAAAACACCTGCCACCCCCCCAATAAAGATTTAACCCCCTGACCCCCCCTGATCACACCCAGTTAACCCCTTCCCCCCTGTCACATTCAACACTAATGCAAATGTAATATACTGTGTTTGTATTTTGTATTAGTGTGATTGTGATCTAAATTAGCGCTAGCGACTCAGTTTCTGTCCCAAGGAGGTTTAGGGTCCCCGCCACCCCCCCAATAAAGATTTAACCCCCTGATCACCCCCTGTCACAACACACATCGTATACAGTATATAGCATTTTCCTATATACCCGTATAAGTGTGATTTGTGAACAGGTGTAGCGCTTGCGGCCCTCCCTTTTTCACTTAAAATACCCGCCACTCCCCCAATAAACATTTAACCCCCTGATCCCCCCTGATCCCCCCCCTGACCCTCCCCCTGATCCCCCCAGTTACCCCTTCCCCAGGGCCAGCCTTTGGATTGTGCGAGCCGTGCGGCCGCACAGGACGCCATGTGCAACAAGGGCGCAGTGCGGCCATCACAGCTCGCATAAGGTCAGGTGATTCAGGCCGCACAGCGGGAGGTGAGTGGCGACTGCGGCCTGGACAGAGTAAACACAGGCCGCGGCCGCCGCTTACCTCCCGCTGTGCGGCTGTGCCTCGGTCATCCATACTGATACAGTGAGGTGAGCTGTGTATCACATACAGCTCAGCCTCCGCTCCGATCCTTCCATGCTGACAATCTCTCCTCCCTCCCTGCACTGACGCCAGAGGAGAGATCGTCAGCTCCTCCTCGCCCCGCCCCTTCTCCTTCTCCTCCTCCTCCTGCCCCGCCCACACTCCCGGGGATGTGTGGGCGGGAAGTTAAAAGAAAAAAAAAGCTGCAGAGAGCGGAAGGTAAGTTAGGACTCTCTCCTTTAAAAAATGTAAGGGAGGGCTTTTTGTGGGGAAAACATGTAGAGCAACCTGATCAAGCGTACTACTAATTTCTGTCATCATGTTTCTAAGTATATAAATATGTACATGTAGTCGCACTATGTGACTAATAATATGAATATGTGTATGACCACATCAAATAGAACTGCTGTATGTTATTCATTTCTGACTGGTTAACCCATTCTGGCTCCAGTCAATTTTTAATCAATATTTTCTGTTTTGTTTGTTTATATGTTTTGTGTGTTTTTCATGATTGCTTTTTGTGTTATGTTATTTGAATAAAATTGATTTTTTAAGAATTTATGTGCCGGAAAATCCTTCCTTCCCAACCTTCCAATAAATTATATGTAAAATTTGAGGATTGGCACCTTTAACAGTAACTTAGATGCTCAGATGGCTGCTATCTGACGGCATTATTATCAAACGATAAAAGAAAAAAAAAGCTGCAGAGAGCGGAAGGTAAGTTAGGACTCTCTCCTTTAAAAAATGTAAGGGAGGGCTTTTTGTGGGGAGCTCTGTGTGAGGGGGGTCTGTGATGTAAGGGGGGGTTCTCTGATGTGGGGGGCTCCATGGGGGGTCTGATGTAAGGGGGCTTTGTGTGGGGGTCTGTGATGTAAGGGGGGCTCTCTGATGTGGGGGGCTCTGTGTGGGGGGGGGGCTCTGATGTAAGGGGGCTTTGTGTGGGGGGTCTGTGATGTAAGGGGGGCTTTGTGTGGGGGGGGTCTGTGATGTGGGGGGCTCCACGGGGGGGGTCTGATGTAAGGGGGCTTTGTGTGGGGGGTCTCTGATGTGAGGGGGGCTTTGTGTGTGTGTAGGGGAGCTTTGTGTGAGGGGGGGGCTCTGTGTGTGGGGTCTCTGATGTGAGGGGGGCTTTGTGTGGGGGGTCTCTTATGTGAGGGGGGCTCTGTGTGGGGGGGTCTCTGATGTGTGGGGTCTCTGATGTAAGGGGGCTTTGTGTGGGGGGTCTCTGATGTAAGGGGGCTCTGAGTGTGGTGTCTCTGATGTGAGGGGGGCTTTGTGTGGGGGGTCTCTGATGTGAGGGGGGCTTTGTGTGTGTGTAGGGGGTCTCTGATGTGTGTGGGGGGTCTCTGATGTAAGTGGGGCTTTGTGTGTGGGGTCTCTGATGTGAGGGGGGGCTTTGTGTGGCGGGGTCTCTGAAGTGAGGGGGGCTTTGTGTGGGGGTCTCTGATGTGAGGGGGGGGCTCTGTGTGGGGGGGGCTCTCTGACGTAGGGGGCCTCTAAATTAAGGGGGGCTTTGTGTAGGGGGTCTCTGATGTAAAGGGGGCGCTGTGTGGGGGGTCTCTGATGTAAAGGGGGCTCTGTGTGGGGGGTCTCTGATGTAATGGGGGCTAAGTTATTAGTGATCATAAAAAAGAAAAGTCAAATAAAGTGCAAGAAAATGTGCGCGCGGGGGGGCGCCACAAGATTAGCACGCACAGGGTGCCTGAACACCTAAGGCCGGCCCTGCCCTTCCCCCCTGTCACATTACACCCTAATACAAACGTAATATACTGACAGTAAGGAGTGATAAATATATGAAAATTGAAATCCTATAAATACACTCACCCTGCGCTAAAATCAATAAGAAGGCACAAGAATAAAAACAATAGTATCGACTTGACGTCAAAGCAGCTGCTATAAAAGATAAGATCAACTACAAAAAGGTGTCCGATAATATTAAGAAACAAAATAGTATATTCAAACACTAGCAGCGCTAAATAAACAAACTAAGGAATAAAATCCAAAGTCCTTAAATGGGTATTTCCAGGTCATGTGGTGAGTTGGTTAAACGCAATCCTTTTATCACAGGGAGGGTGTGAAGGGTCCTGGCCGTAGCACCTGATTTCCACCACCACTTTGTGCTCCCCCCCCTATTCTTAAAACTCACCAGAGAATGGTGAATTAAGATCCTTCAAGGAATTCCACCACTCGATTCCAACATTGGACACTGGATCACTTTTCCTCTATTTGGCTGTAAACTCTCCTCCGTTGCCAACAAAACATGTAAGTGAACAAGAGTGGGGCGACAATAGTGTAATTCCGCCACAAAACGTTTATTAAACACTAAAACAAACCAAAAGTAGCCCCACTCCCCTCAGGATGTCTACTTACAAGAAATAATGAATAGTGAAGGCATTGAGTAAAATATAATGTAAATTCCGCTGGATCCCTCTGTACCAAACCTTGTGCAATCTGGAGAGGGCACCGGCGTAGTGTAGATGTCCTTATGCGACCGCGCACGACGGCTCTGACGCGTTTCGTCCTCCGACTTCCACAGAGAGCCCGTGTGCGCGGCGCGGTCGTAAGCTATTTATAAATGTGCCGGCAAAGGCGCACTCGCGCCAAAACCAGCGTCCACCGGAAGTAAATGCCCATTACGTACTTCCGGTAATGATCACTTCCGGCGTATAGACCCGCTCCGCCCCGCGTCACAACGTGGGACTTGCGGCACGCCGGAAATGCATCATTGATGTAAACATCCGGTCGGCTTTGATGACGATGCTATAGGAAGATACCTCCCTATGCTGAATGTCAAATCTCGCGTTTCACAGACACGAAATTCAACACATCCTCGCTCATGGGGGGTTGTCATCTAGCCGCATCCTTATACCAAATCACAGGAAATCCAGGATCTTTGGCCTGAGGTGTTAGTTATTTAGAGACATGAATGCAAAAAATAAATTTCACTAAATGCCATTCACCTCACACAAAATATATGTCATTATTAAAATCACACATATAAAACTCATAAATAATCATAAAAAAAGAAAGTTGATTGTAAATATGTGATAGATAAGGAAAACTTTAAATCTCTAATTAAAAAACAGTTGGAATTAAATTGTCTCATTTGTCTAAAATATAGAGTAATAAATCAAGATTAAAATTTAAAATTAAAAAATTTATAATTAAAAGTTACATACGGATATAACATAATAAACACCAAAGGTACCTAATTTTATGGTGATCTCATAAACTCCCAACAAAAGAAAGTTAATCATAAAAAACTAGTCAAGTATTACTTTAAATAAATGTGCAAAGCGAGACCTCATATCAACTACTGTCATGTGTTTTTTTACTGTTCCAAGTGAATAAATATATTCTCCCAGGACATTAGTAGTTGCTTATAAAGCAGTTGATGTCTAGGTCGACATTGAGTCCATTTGGGTGCAGACTATCAGTCTGGTAGATCCAATTGGTCTCGCGTTTCGATATTTCGCGGACCATGTTGGATCCCCTCCATACTGGATCCACCTTCTCCACACCCCAAAACTTTAACATAGTGGGATCCTTGTTATGCACATTTCGAAAGTGTAGGGATAAATTATGATCTTTGAAACCATTTTTTATATTAGTAATGTGCTCCGATATCCTGACCGACAATGCACGTTTTGTCCTTCCAATGTATAATAAGTTACATGGGCATTGGATACAGTACACAACGTGTGTACTGTTGCAGGTAATTAGCTCTTTGATTGTAAAAGTAAGTCCATTTGATGGTGAAGAGAAACTTGTGAAGTTTCTTAGATGGGTATTGACCTGTTTGCAGGACTTACATCTCCTGCATGCAAAGAAGCCTGTAGAATTGTCCCAAAACATCTTCGGTCTTACGGGGGGGTCCAACACTTTTTTGACTACCTCGTCGCCAAAAGTCGGTCCCCTCTTATATATGAAGGTTGGGCGCTCAGGTAGAAATTCTCTCAAAATTTTGTCCATACACAGAACCGGCCAATGCCTGTTAACAATCTCTTCTACTTCTCGGTATTGGGCACTATACTGTGAGATGAAACTCCATTCATGTGTTTGCGTTCTGACCTTCACCGAGTCTGTTAGACATTCATCTTGGGATAGAGTACCTATTTCTCTAATGGTGTTATCTAGTTTGCTCTCTTGATAACCTTTTTCCACAAATCTCTGCTTCAGAACTAATGACTGTGTCCTATAATCCTCATCTAGAGTGCAATTCCTTCTAACCCGAAGGAACTGTCCCCTGGGGATATTCGATAACCATTGATGGTGATGTCCACTATGGACAGGGAGATACCCATTTCGGTCGGTGGGCTTGAAGAAAACTTGAGTCTTCAGCCCACCTTCCAAGATGGATATCTCCACATCCAAAAAATGGACACTCTCTCGGCTCCAATTAAAGTCCAATTTTATGTTGTTCCGATTATCATTCAATTTATCACAGAATGACTGTAGTGAGGACTCAGAGCCAGCCCACAGGAAGAAAAGATCGTCGATGTATCTGCGATATAAGATCAGCTCTTCATGCTGGGCTGCATAAATGAACCTATCTTCCCACTCACCCATAAAGATGTTGGCCAAGCTCGGAGCGAATTTGGCCCCCATGGCAACCCCTCTCTGCTGCTGGTAAAACACTTGGTCAAACCAAAAGTAATTTCGAGATAGACAAAAGTCTAGCACATCCCTCAAAAACCGCTTTTGGATATCTGGGATGTCGTCCCGTTTGCTAAATGCCCAATTAAATGCCAATAAGGCATCGTCATGTTGTATGATTGTATATAGAGAGGAGACATCTCCAGTAACCAAGAAAACATCTTGGTTAGTTGGTAGTTGCACCTCTCTTAGTGCTAACAAGAACGCTTTAGTATCCCGCAAGTAAGATTTAAGTTGGATTACACTTGTTTGTAGGAAGGAGTCAAGGTATTCTCCAAGCCTAGCTGTGACTGACTGGATTCCATTCACTATCGGTCTCGCTGGGGGATTAGTCTGATCCTTATGGACTTTGGGCAGCGTGTAAATGGTTGGAATGCGGCTAAAGCTGGGTACTAGGTATTGTTTCTCTTTCTTAGTTAAGATATGATTTTCATATCCACTACTCACCAATGTCCCCAGCTCTCGTCTGTATTGTACGGTGGGATCCGTAGGTAAGATCCTATATGTATCCTTGTCAGATAACATTGTGGAAAGTTGGGTAAGGTAGAACTCTTTCTTAAGCAATACCACCCCGCCTCCCTTGTCTGCCGGCCGTACAATAACATCCTTTCTTTTTTCAAGAGCCTCCAGCCCCTCTTGTATGTGCCTTGGATTTACACCCTTCTTATTGGGTATTTGCCTCAGATCTTTAATTACGAGGTTTTTAAATACCTCTATATGTTGATTGGATGACTGTTGGGGGTTAAAAAGCGATTTGTTCTTAAGGCCGCTATCAGTACCCACTGTATAGTTGGCCAAACCAGCTTTGGGGGCTCCTATCACTCTTGCGGGATTCAAATAGTATTTTTTAAGGTTAATCTTCCTTACAAACTTGTGCAAATCTATGTACACGTTAAACTTATTAACGGGCCTTTGCTTAGCACACTTCAGACCAGCATGTAAAATGTTAATTTCTTTATCAGTCAGAGATACTTCAGCCAAGTTGTAGATTCCATCTAATCGCTGTCCAATCTTCTTTTTTTGTTCCCTGCGTCCTGCTCTACATCCTCTCGCGGACGGTCTCTTATGGGTGGCTGGAGATCCAATTGTGGCCTCCAATGAGGGTTGTAAAATCCCTGTGTTTGTGGAGGGCCCCAATACTGGGGTTTCCCCCGCCAGGGTTTGCCGCCCCTTCTCCCACCCCTGCCTCTTCCACCTCTCCATGGAAAAGGGTGGGGAGGGTTTGGGGGGGGAGGATTATACTCACTGTATTGGGTTAAGGGATCATATCTATTTTGAGTGGGGACCCTATAGGGGGAATCCCATCTCGTATTAGACTGATGTCCCGGTCCTTCACCAGGGTCTAATCGTTGATTCCAATTACCGACTGCCGCTCCTCTATTAGTAGTTTTATTAGAATTTTTTGGGCGTACATCTTGCGAGCCAGGGGCAGGTTTTGACACCACTCTAGGGGTACTGGGTCCTGTAGTGGTTACTTGGACATTAGATTGTCCCCTTGGCATGCTTTCATTAGTAGGTGGCCTCTGATTAGAGACTGTCCCTGGATTTTGCCAGAGATATATAGAGTTGTTTTTAAAATCACCTGAATCCCTATAATATTTTTTTACCTTCTTTTTGTGTGTATCTTTATCAATTTTCTGTAGTTTTTTCTTTATATCCGCATTAAATTTTAAAACAACTGGTGAATCCTTATCCTTATCTAAAACATCTTTCAAATCCGCAATTTTCTTTTCTAGAGTCTTCATTTTTAATTTCTTTCTTTTCAAAATTAATTCCTGTAATTTAACACCTACATTATTAAAAAAATCCAGCCATTCTTTAGAAGAATTAGCATCATCGAGGGCATCTTGCGGAGTCACCTCCCACCTGAGGCTCCTCATGATGATTTTTTCTTTTATGTACTTTTCAAAGGTACAGATGTCCCACCATGTCCTCACTTGTTTTTCCAGGGTATAACCTAAGATATTCAAGTTGGACATGAGGTCCTGTGAGGCATCAGTTTCTAACACTTCCGTAAATATATCATCAATTTCAAGTTGCCTATCTTGTAAGAATGATATTGCATCCATAGCAGCGGGGTTTGAAAATTAAAATATGGACAGTAAGGAGTGATAAATATATGAAAATTGAAATCCTATAAATACACTCACCCTGCGCTAAAATCAATAAGAAGGCACAAGAATAAAAACAATAGTATCGACTTGACGTCAAAGCAGCTGCTATAAAAGATAAGATCAACTACAAAAAGGTGTCCGATAATATTAAGAAACAAAATAGTATATTCAAACACTAGCAGCGCTAAATAAACAAACTAAGGAATAAAATCCAAAGTCCTTAAATGGGTATTTCCAGGTCATGTGGTGAGTTGGTTAAACGCAATCCTTTTATCACAGGGAGGGTGTGAAGGGTCCTGGCCGTAGCACCTGATTTCCACCACCACTTTGTGCTCCCCCCCCTATTCTTAAAACTCACCAGAGAATGGTGAATTAAGATCCTTCAAGGAATTCCACCACTCGATTCCAACATTGGACACTGGATCACTTTTCCTCTATTTGGCTGTAAACTCTCCTCCGTTGCCAACAAAACATGTAAGTGAACAAGAGTGGGGCGACAATAGTGTAATTCCGCCACAAAACGTTTATTAAACACTAAAACAAACCAAAAGTAGCCCCACTCCCCTCAGGATGTCTACTTACAAGAAATAATGAATAGTGAAGGCATTGAGTAAAATATAATGTAAATTCCGCTGGATCCCTCTGTACCAAACCTTGTGCAATCTGGAGAGGGCACCGGCGTAGTGTAGATGTCCTTATGCGACCGCGCACGACGGCTCTGACGCGTTTCGTCCTCCGACTTCCACAGAGAGCCCGTGTGCGCGGCGCGGTCGTAAGCTATTTATAAATGTGCCGGCAAAGGCGCACTCGCGCCAAAACCAGCGTCCACCGGAAGTAAATGCCCATTACGTACTTCCGGTAATGATCACTTCCGGCGTATAGACCCGCTCCGCCCCGCGTCACAACGTGGGACTTGCGGCACGCCGGAAATGCATCATTGATGTAAACATCCGGTCGGCTTTGATGACGATGCTATAGGAAGATACCTCCCTATGCTGAATGTCAAATCTCGCGTTTCACAGACACGAAATTCAACACATCCTCGCTCATGGGGGGTTGTCATCTAGCCGCATCCTTATACCAAATCACAGGAAATCCAGGATCTTTGGCCTGAGGTGTTAGTTATTTAGAGACATGAATGCAAAAAATAAATTTCACTAAATGCCATTCACCTCACACAAAATATATGTCATTATTAAAATCACACATATAAAACTCATAAATAATCATAAAAAAAGAAAGTTGATTGTAAATATGTGATAGATAAGGAAAACTTTAAATCTCTAATTAAAAAACAGTTGGAATTAAATTGTCTCATTTGTCTAAAATATAGAGTAATAAATCAAGATTAAAATTTAAAATTAAAAAATTTATAATTAAAAGTTACATACGGATATAACATAATAAACACCAAAGGTACCTAATTTTATGGTGATCTCATAAACTCCCAACAAAAGAAAGTTAATCATAAAAAACTAGTCAAGTATTACTTTAAATAAATGTGCAAAGCGAGACCTCATATCAACTACTGTCATGTGTTTTTTTACTGTTCCAAGTGAATAAATATATTCTCCCAGGACATTAGTAGTTGCTTATAAAGCAGTTGATGTCTAGGTCGACATTGAGTCCACATGAATGGAGTTTCATCTCACAGTATAGTGCCCAATACCGAGAAGTAGAAGAGATTGTTAACAGGCATTGGCCGGTTCTGTGTATGGACAAAATTTTGAGAGAATTTCTACCTGAGCGCCCAACCTTCATATATAAGAGGGGACCGACTTTTGGCGACGAGGTAGTCAAAAAAGTGTTGGACCCCCCCGTAAGACCGAAGATGTTTTGGGACAATTCTACAGGCTTCTTTGCATGCAGGAGATGTAAGTCCTGCAAACAGGTCAATACCCATCTAAGAAACTTCACAAGTTTCTCTTCACCATCAAATGGACTTACTTTTACAATCAAAGAGCTAATTACCTGCAACAGTACACACGTTGTGTACTGTATCCAATGCCCATGTAACTTATTATACATTGGAAGGACAAAACGTGCATTGTCGGTCAGGATATCGGAGCACATTACTAATATAAAAAATGGTTTCAAAGATCATAATTTATCCCTACACTTTCGAAATGTGCATAACAAGGATCCCACTATGTTAAAGTTTTGGGGTGTGGAGAAGGTGGATCCAGTATGGAGGGGATCCAACATGGTCCGCGAAATATCGAAACGCGAGACCAATTGGATCTACCAGACTGATAGTCTGCACCCAAATGGACTCAATGTCGACCTAGACATCAACTGCTTTATAAGCAACTACTAATGTCCTGGGAGAATATATTTATTCACTTGGAACAGTAAAAAAACACATGACAGTAGTTGATATGAGGTCTCGCTTTGCACATTTATTTAAAGTAATACTTGACTAGTTTTTTATGATTAACTTTCTTTTGTTGGGAGTTTATGAGATCACCATAAAATTAGGTACCTTTGGTGTTTATTATGTTATATCCGTATGTAACTTTTAATTATAAATTTTTTAATTTTAAATTTTAATCTTGATTTATTACTCTATATTTTAGACAAATGAGACAATTTAATTCCAACTGTTTTTTAATTAGAGATTTAAAGTTTTCCTTATCTATCACATATTTACAATCAACTTTCTTTTTTTTTATGATTATTTATGAGTTTTATATGTGTGATTTTAATAATGACATATATTTTGTGTGAGGTGAATGGCATTTAGTGAAATTTATTTTTTGCATTCATGTCTCTAAATAACTAACACCTCAGGCCAAAGATCCTGGATTTCCTGTGATTTGGTATAAGGATGCGGCTAGATGACAACCCCCCATGAGCGAGGATGTGTTGAATTTCGTGTCTGTGAAACGCGAGATTTGACATTCAGCATAGGGAGGTATCTTCCTATAGCATCGTCATCAAAGCCGACCGGATGTTTACATCAATGATGCATTTCCGGCGTGCCGCAAGTCCCACGTTGTGACGCGGGGCGGAGCGGGTCTATACGCCGGAAGTGATCATTACCGGAAGTACGTAATGGGCATTTACTTCCGGTGGACGCTGGTTTTGGCGCGAGTGCGCCTTTGCCGGCACATTTATAAATAGCTTACGACCGCGCCGCGCACACGGGCTCTCTGTGGAAGTCGGAGGACGAAACGCGTCAGAGCCGTCGTGCGCGGTCGCATAAGGACATCTACACTACGCCGGTGCCCTCTCCAGATTGCACAAGGTTTGGTACAGAGGGATCCAGCGGAATTTACATTATATTTTACTCAATGCCTTCACTATTCATTATTTCTTGTAAGTAGACATCCTGAGGGGAGTGGGGCTACTTTTGGTTTGTTTTAGTGTTTAATAAACGTTTTGTGGCGGAATTACACTATTGTCGCCCCACTCTTGTTCACTTACATGTTTTGTTGGCAACGGAGGAGAGTTTACAGCCAAATAGAGGAAAAGTGATCCAGTGTCCAATGTTGGAATCGAGTGGTGGAATTCCTTGAAGGATCTTAATTCACCATTCTCTGGTGAGTTTTAAGAATAGGGGGGGGAGCACAAAGTGGTGGTGGAAATCAGGTGCTACGGCCAGGACCCTTCACACCCTCCCTGTGATAAAAGGATTGCGTTTAACCAACTCACCACATGACCTGGAAATACCCATTTAAGGACTTTGGATTTTATTCCTTAGTTTGTTTATTTAGCGCTGCTAGTGTTTGAATATACTATTTTGTTTCTTAATATTATCGGACACCTTTTTGTAGTTGATCTTATCTTTTATAGCAGCTGCTTTGACGTCAAGTCGATACTATTGTTTTTATTCTTGTGCCTTCTTATTGATTTTAGCGCAGGGTGAGTGTATTTATAGGATTTCAATTTTCATATATTTATCACTCCTTACTGTCCATATTTTAATTTTCAAACCCCGCTGCTATGGATGCAATATCATTCTTACAAGATAGGCAACTTGAAATTGATGATATATTTACGGAAGTGTTAGAAACTGATGCCTCACAGGACCTCATGTCCAACTTGAATATCTTAGGTTATACCCTGGAAAAACAAGTGAGGACATGGTGGGACATCTGTACCTTTGAAAAGTACATAAAAGAAAAAATCATCATGAGGAGCCTCAGGTGGGAGGTGACTCCGCAAGATGCCCTCGATGATGCTAATTCTTCTAAAGAATGGCTGGATTTTTTTAATAATGTAGGTGTTAAATTACAGGAATTAATTTTGAAAAGAAAGAAATTAAAAATGAAGACTCTAGAAAAGAAAATTGCGGATTTGAAAGATGTTTTAGATAAGGATAAGGATTCACCAGTTGTTTTAAAATTTAATGCGGATATAAAGAAAAAACTACAGAAAATTGATAAAGATACACACAAAAAGAAGGTAAAAAAATATTATAGGGATTCAGGTGATTTTAAAAACAACTCTATATATCTCTGGCAAAATCCAGGGACAGTCTCTAATCAGAGGCCACCTACTAATGAAAGCATGCCAAGGGGACAATCTAATGTCCAAGTAACCACTACAGGACCCAGTACCCCTAGAGTGGTGTCAAAACCTGCCCCTGGCTCGCAAGATGTACGCCCAAAAAATTCTAATAAAACTACTAATAGAGGAGCGGCAGTCGGTAATTGGAATCAACGATTAGACCCTGGTGAAGGACCGGGACATCAGTCTAATACGAGATGGGATTCCCCCTATAGGGTCCCCACTCAAAATAGATATGATCCCTTAACCCAATACAGTGAGTATAATCCTCCCCCCCCAAACCCTCCCCACCCTTTTCCATGGAGAGGTGGAAGAGGCAGGGGTGGGAGAAGGGGCGGCAAACCCTGGCGGGGGAAACCCCAGTATTGGGGCCCTCCACAAACACAGGGATTTTACAACCCTCATTGGAGGCCACAATTGGATCTCCAGCCACCCATAAGAGACCGTCCGCGAGAGGATGTAGAGCAGGACGCAGGGAACAAAAAAAGAAGATTGGACAGCGATTAGATGGAATCTACAACTTGGCTGAAGTATCTCTGACTGATAAAGAAATTAACATTTTACATGCTGGTCTGAAGTGTGCTAAGCAAAGGCCCGTTAATAAGTTTAACGTGTACATAGATTTGCACAAGTTTGTAAGGAAGAGTAACCTTAAAAAATACTATTTGAATCCCGCAAGAGTGATAGGAGCCCCCAAAGCTGGTTTGGCCAACTATACAGTGGGTACTGATAGCGGCCTTAAGAACAAATCGCTTTTTAACCCCCAACAGTCATCCAATCAACATATAGAGGTATTTAAAAACCTCGTAATTAAAGATCTGAGGCAAATACCCAATAAGAAGGGTGTAAATCCAAGGCACATACAAGAGGGGCTGGAGGCTCTTGAAAAAAGAAAGGATGTTATTGTACGGCCGGCAGACAAGGGAGGCGGGGTGGTATTGCTTAAGAAAGAGTTCTACCTTACCCAACTTTCCACAATGTTATCTGACAAGGATACATATAGGATCTTACCTACGGATCCCACCGTACAATACAGACGAGAGCTGGGGACATTGGTGAGTAGTGGATATGAAAATCATATCTTAACTAAGAAAGAGAAACAATACCTAGTACCCAGCTTTAGCCGCATTCCAACCATTTACACGCTGCCCAAAGTCCATAAGGATCAGACTAATCCCCCAGCGAGACCGATAGTGAATGGAATCCAGTCAGTCACAGCTAGGCTTGGAGAATACCTTGACTCCTTCCTACAAACAAGTGTAATCCAACTTAAATCTTACTTGCGGGATACTAAAGCGTTCTTGTTAGCACTAAGAGAGGTGCAACTACCAACTAACCAAGATGTTTTCTTGGTTACTGGAGATGTCTCCTCTCTATATACAATCATACAACATGACGATGCCTTATTGGCATTTAATTGGGCATTTAGCAAACGGGACGACATCCCAGATATCCAAAAGCGGTTTTTGAGGGATGTGCTAGACTTTTGTCTATCTCGAAACTACTTTTGGTTTGACCAAGTGTTTTACCAGCAGCAGAGAGGGGTTGCCATGGGGGCCAAATTCGCTCCGAGCTTGGCCAACATCTTTATGGGTGAGTGGGAAGATAGGTTCATTTATGCAGCCCAGCATGAAGAGCTGATCTTATATCGCAGATACATCGACGATCTTTTCTTCCTGTGGGCTGGCTCTGAGTCCTCACTACAGTCATTCTGTGATAAATTGAATGATAATCGGAACAACATAAAATTGGACTTTAATTGGAGCCGAGAGAGTGTCCATTTTTTGGATGTGGAGATATCCATCTTGGAAGGTGGGCTGAAGACTCAAGTTTTCTTCAAGCCCACCGACCGAAATGGGTATCTCCCTGTCCATAGTGGACATCACCATCAATGGTTATCGAATATCCCCAGGGGACAGTTCCTTCGGGTTAGAAGGAATTGCACTCTAGATGAGGATTATAGGACACAGTCATTAGTTCTGAAGCAGAGATTTGTGGAAAAAGGTTATCAAGAGAGCAAACTAGATAACACCATTAGAGAAATAGGTACTCTATCCCAAGATGAATGTCTAACAGACTCGGTGAAGGTCAGAACGCAAACACATGAATGGAGTTTCATCTCACAGTATAGTGCCCAATACCGAGAAGTAGAAGAGATTGTTAACAGGCATTGGCCGGTTCTGTGTATGGACAAAATTTTGAGAGAATTTCTACCTGAGCGCCCAACCTTCATATATAAGAGGGGACCGACTTTTGGCGACGAGGTAGTCAAAAAAGTGTTGGACCCCCCCGTAAGACCGAAGATGTTTTGGGACAATTCTACAGGCTTCTTTGCATGCAGGAGATGTAAGTCCTGCAAACAGGTCAATACCCATCTAAGAAACTTCACAAGTTTCTCTTCACCATCAAATGGACTTACTTTTACAATCAAAGAGCTAATTACCTGCAACAGTACACACGTTGTGTACTGTATCCAATGCCCATGTAACTTATTATACATTGGAAGGACAAAACGTGCATTGTCGGTCAGGATATCGGAGCACATTACTAATATAAAAAATGGTTTCAAAGATCATAATTTATCCCTACACTTTCGAAATGTGCATAACAAGGATCCCACTATGTTAAAGTTTTGGGGTGTGGAGAAGGTGGATCCAGTATGGAGGGGATCCAACATGGTCCGCGAAATATCGAAACGCGAGACCAATTGGATCTACCAGACTGATAGTCTGCACCCAAATGGACTCAATGTCGACCTAGACATCAACTGCTTTATAAGCAACTACTAATGTCCTGGGAGAATATATTTATTCACTTGGAACAGTAAAAAAACACATGACAGTAGTTGATATGAGGTCTCGCTTTGCACATTTATTTAAAGTAATACTTGACTAGTTTTTTATGATTAACTTTCTTTTGTTGGGAGTTTATGAGATCACCATAAAATTAGGTACCTTTGGTGTTTATTATGTTATATCCGTATGTAACTTTTAATTATAAATTTTTTAATTTTAAATTTTAATCTTGATTTATTACTCTATATTTTAGACAAATGAGACAATTTAATTCCAACTGTTTTTTAATTAGAGATTTAAAGTTTTCCTTATCTATCACATATTTACAATCAACTTTCTTTTTTTATGATTATTTATGAGTTTTATATGTGTGATTTTAATAATGACATATATTTTGTGTGAGGTGAATGGCATTTAGTGAAATTTATTTTTTGCATTCATGTCTCTAAATAACTAACACCTCAGGCCAAAGATCCTGGATTTCCTGTGATTTGGTATAAGGATGCGGCTAGATGACAACCCCCCATGAGCGAGGATGTGTTGAATTTCGTGTCTGTGAAATGCGAGATTTGACATTCAGCATAGGGAGGTATCTTCCTATAGCATCGTCATCAAAGCCGACCGGATGTTTACATCAATGATGCATTTCCGGCGTGCCGCAAGTCCCACGTTGTGACGCGGGGCGGAGCGGGTCTATACGCCGGAAGTGATCATTACCGGAAGTACGTAATGGGCATTTACTTCCGGTGGACGCTGGTTTTGGCGCGAGTGCGCCTTTGCCGGCACATTTATAAATAGCTTACGACCGCGCCGCGCACACGGGCTCTCTGTGGAAGTCGGAGGACGAAACGCGTCAGAGCCGTCGTGCGCGGTCGCATAAGGACATCTACACTACGCCGGTGCCCTCTCCAGATTGCACAAGGTTTGGTACAGAGGGATCCAGCGGAATTTACATTATATTTTACTCAATGCCTTCACTATTCATTATTTCTTGTAAGTAGACATCCTGAGGGGAGTGGGGCTACTTTTGGTTTGTTTTAGTGTTTAATAAACGTTTTGTGGCGGAATTACACTATTGTCGCCCCACTCTTGTTCACTTACATGTTTTGTTGGCAACGGAGGAGAGTTTACAGCCAAATAGAGGAAAAGTGATCCAGTGTCCAATGTTGGAATCGAGTGGTGGAATTCCTTGAAGGATCTTAATTCACCATTCTCTGGTGAGTTTTAAGAATAGGGGGGGGAGCACAAAGTGGTGGTGGAAATCAGGTGCTACGGCCAGGACCCTTCACACCCTCCCTGTGATAAAAGGATTGCGTTTAACCAACTCACCACATGACCTGGAAATACCCATTTAAGGACTTTGGATTTTATTCCTTAGTTTGTTTATTTAGCGCTGCTAGTGTTTGAATATACTATTTTGTTTCTTAATATTATCGGACACCTTTTTGTAGTTAAACGTAATATACTGTTTTGTGGTTAATAGTGCCGCTCATCTTTCTGGCGACCTGGCAAGCGCCAGCGGCCTAGTACACCCTGGACCTACTACAACCAGCACTGCAGTATCACCTGGGGACATGGTGAGTCCCCTAAGTGCAGTTGAAGCTGGTGCGGTGGCTAGCACCAGTAGTGGCCCGCAGCCACCGCGTATTCGAAACACAGGCCCGTAGAGCCCATAGTGCCCTCCCTGGTGCGCTGGCATATCCCAATTGGCAACCCACTGATTCTACAGTGCCAGTACTTCCCCCATTCACTGCCCAACCTGGAATCCACATGGAGACAGCTGGTTTTATGCCCCTGAACTTTTTTGAGCTGTTCTTCACAGAAGATCTTTACAGATCTATTGTGGATCAATCAAATTTATACGTACAACAATTCATCGCCGCCAACCCAAATTCATAGTAACATAGTAACATAGTTAGTGAGGTTGAAAAAAGACATTAGTCCATCCAGTTCAACCTATGATGCGTGTGTGTGTTTGCTTTTAACCGTACATTGTATACCCCTGTATCTTGTGGTCTCTAAGGTGCCCATCTAATAGTTTTTTGAAACTATCAATGCACCCTGCTGTTACGACTGCTTGTGGAAGAGAATTCCACATCCTTACCATTCTTACAGTGAAGAACCCCTTACGCACTTTAAGGTTAAACCGCCTTTCCTCTAGTTTTAGTGAGTGGCCACGTGTCTTCTTGTTTTCCCTTTCTCTGAATAGTTTGTTCCTTATGCTAGGGTCGCCAGTACAGTATTTGTACATTGATATCATATCCCCCCCTCAATCGTCTCTTCTCCAGAGAGAATAGGTTCAGTGCTTGTAGTCTTTCCTCATAGCTGATGTCCTCCATTCCCCTAATTATTTTTGTTGCCCTTCTCTGGACTCTTTCCAGTTCCAGCACATCCTTCCTGAGGAACGGTGCCCAGAACTGGACAGCATACTCCAGATGCAAGCCGGACCAGAGTCTTGTAGAGCGGGAGAATAATCTCTTTACTTCTGGAGTGAATCCCCTCTTTTATACATCCCAGTATTCTGTTGGCTTTGCTTGCAGCGGCTTGGCAATGCATGCCACTGCCAAGCCTGTTGTCTACCAGTACCCCCAAGTCCTTTTCCATCTTAGACTCACCCAGAGGTTCCCCCCTAGTGAGTAGCTTGCTTTCTGGTTTCTGGCCCCCAAGTGCATTACTTTACATTTTTCAACATCATCTGCCATGTAGTTGCCCACCCCGTTATTTTTTTCAGGTCCGCTTGTAAGGTTTCCACATCCTGCATAGAAGAGATTGGCAAGCCTAGTTTAGTATCATCTGCAAATACTGAGATTGTACTCAATATCCCCTCCTCTAGATCATTTATGAATAAATTAAACAGGATTGGTCCCAGGACAGAACCCTGGGGGACCCCACTTTCCACACCCGCCCAATCTGAGTACTCCCCATTAATCATCACCCTCTGGACTCTTCCCTGGAGCCAGTTCTCTATCCAGGTACTCACCTTATGGTCCATACCTACCTTCCTTAGTTTGTACAGTAAGTGTTTGTGGGGAACGGTGTCAAAGGCCTTTGCAAAGTCCAGATACACCACATCCACAGGCTTACCTTTATCTAGGTGGCAGCTCACTTCATCGTAGAAGGTTAGAAGAATGGTTTGGCAAGAACGATTTCTCATGAATCCATGCTGATTACTACTAATAATACAGTTTTCATTACTAAAGTCTTGTATGTGGTCCCTTAACATCCCATCCAAAATCTTGCAGACTACAGATGTTAGGCTGACCGGCCTATAATTACCCGGGATACATCTCGGCCCCTTTTTAAATATTGGTACCACCTGGCTGAGCTCTTTAAGAACCCTCGGGTGCAAGCCATCTGGTCCCGGGGATTTATTTATGTTAAGTTTCTCTAGTTTAGTTCTAAGTCTATCTTCTGTTAGCCATGGTGGCACTTCCTGAGGTGCCCACCGAGACCACAGTACATGCATCGGCCCTCGCTGTCAGGGAAGAAGAAGTAAGCCCAGGCACATAGTTATGTGCAGACGGAGAGTGTTTGTTAACCAACGGAGAAAGCCTATTTAGCCAAACCTATGGACTTTGGATTCCTGTTCACTTTCCACACCTGCCACTAAGTGGCGCCAAATGGCCTATATAAACACCTCTGCTGCACTAGGACCTTGCCTTATGGTCTACAGCTTCCTGCTTCCTGTTTCCTGTTCCTGGTGTTTACTCTGTTGCTGTCCTGATCCGTCTGACCACGATTGAACTCTGCCTGAACCGACCCTGGCTTGCTCTTCGACTACGTCTCCGCTTTATCCTGCTGTCTGCCTGTCTGCCGTTGCCAACTCCTGCCTGAACCTGACTACTCTGCTGCCTGTGATCTGCCAGCCTGCTAAGCATCTGCTGCCTGTGACCAGTCAGTCTGCCAAGTACCTGCTGTCTGCATCACGATCCAGTCTGCATCCAAGTACGCACGGACCTCATCTGCAGCCTTCACCATCTGAACTTCTAGGCACTTGTGCCACTCCAGGCTTCTGTGTCTCCTGTTTGCATTATCAGGGGTACTAGGCCGGAGGTGTAAGAGATCGCCTTCCTCTCCACGTCAGGCTCCATCTCCAGGTACGTGACAGTACCATAAGGCCATGTCGGAGCCTGAGAGAGGGGCATCTCCCCTGGATGAGATCTGCCAACACATTACAGCATTGTCACAAGCCATTAAGGACTTACAAGAGGGGTACACTCAACTGGAAAATCGCATCCAGACACTTCCTGCAGGGGCGACTTCAGCGACTGATGCGACTCCTGCTAATCCAGTTGCTTCTTCAGGAGCCATAGCTGCACCCACTGTCCTGATGCTGCCTCCAGAACCCAGAGTTCCTATGCCTGAGAGATTTTCTGGTGATCGTAGCAAATTCCGTGCATTTTGCAACGCATGTGAATTATATTTTGCTTTACAACCTCGCACCTTCTCCTTAGAGGCAACCAAGGTTGGGTTCGTCATATCATTACTTCAAGGCGAACCTCAAGCCTGGGCTCACCATCTGCTAGAGAAAGACGATGCCAAGCTGTCCACCCTGACTCTCTTTTTTGACGCTATGGCACAACTCTACGATGATCCTCAGCGATCCGCATCAGCAGAGGCGGCCCTCCACTCGCTTCAGCAAGGCCGCAGGGCAGTGGAAGATTATGTGACAGAGTTCAGGCGCTGGAGTGCTGACACCTGCTGGAATGACGCTGCCTTGCGTTACCAGTTCCGCTTGGGCCTAGCTGAACCCTTAAAGGATGAACTGGCTCGTGTAGGGGTACCCAGCTCACTGGAAGGACTTATTAATCTCTCTATCCAGATTGATCGCCGCCTCAGGGAACGAAGGTGGGAAAGGTCCTCCAGTCATGCGTTTCCCGTATGGAAAGCCCCGCCAAGAGCAAACATGGCTTCAGCCGCTCCTGCCTCACCCACAGCTAAGGAACCTGAGCCAATGCAATTGGGGCTGCTACGTACCTCTCTAACGCCTGAAGAACGTCAACGCCGCCGCCAGAACAACCTATGCCTCTACTGTGGGGAAGCGGGGCACTATGTGCAGAACTGTCCAGCAAAGGCACGTAAGTGTCTGACCATCTTACCTGTTAATCTGCCACCAGTGCTTTCTAGTTCCACTCATGATGCTCTCCCTATCTCGTTCCAGCTTTCAGGAAGAACCGTTCCAGTCTCCGCTATAATTGACTCAGGAGCCTGCAGCTGCTTTGTTGATCTGGCTTTTGCCACTCAGCATCAGATACCTTTGCAGCCCAAAGCCCAGGGACTTTCTGTATATCTGGCCGATGGTTCCAGCATAAGATCTGGAACAGTCACTCAACAGACTATACCTTTGCCAGTCCTAACCTCACCATCTGGTCACAAGGAACTGTTATGTTTGGACGCTATTTCATCCCCGCTATTTTCAGTCATTTTGGGTATACCCTGGCTACAGGCACATAACCCCAGTATTGACTGGGTGACTGGCAAAGTGGACTTTCAATCTTCATATTGTCATGAACACTGCCTCCTAGGACCTTCAGGTCTACCATTGCCCTTACTATGCATGGACTCTGATGCTGAATTACACCAAGCCGTCCCAGCAGTTTACCATGACTTCTTGGACGTATTTAGCAAACGCGGAGCTGACACACTTCCGCCTCACAGATCCTACGACTGCCCGATTGAGTTGCTGCCTGGGGCTGAAATCCCATTTGGACGAATCTATCCTCTGTCTGTACGTGAACTAGAGACATTGAAAGAGTACATAGATGACAGCTTAAGTAAAGGCTTCATCCGTCCCTCCACTTCACCAGCAGGGGCAGGTATCTTTTTCGTGGAAAAGAAAGACCACTCTCTCCGGCCCTGTGTGGATTACCGCGAGTTGAATAAAATTACAGTCAAGAACCGGTATCCCCTTCCGTTAGTTCCAGAATTGTTCCAGAGACTTAGATCAGCAACAGTATTTACCAAGCTGGATTTACGGGGAGCTTATAATCTGGTACGCATTCGAGAAGGAGATGAGTGGAAGACGGCCTTTCGTACCAGATTTGGGCACTTTGAGTATTTAGTAATGCCGTTTGGGCTATGTAATTCACCGGCAACCTTCCAACACTTTGTTAATGATATCTTCAAGGATTTTCTGGACATTTTCGTTATTGTTTATCTTGATGACATTCTGATTTTTTCTGTTTCTCTGGAGCTTCACCGAGGTCATGTCAAGAAGGTCCTCGGTCGGCTCAGGGTACATGGACTTTACGCTAAAGCAGAAAAGTGCGAGTTTGAACAGCAAAGCATTCAGTTCTTGGGGTTGATCATCTCTACTGAAGGCATCAAAATGGACCCACAGAAAGTTTCTGCCATATTAGAGTGGCCTGCACCATCAGACAAGAAGGGAGTCCAGCGCTTTGTCGGATTCGCAAATTTCTATCGGAAATTTATTAAGGGGTTTTCTGCCATTATTGCCCCCATCACTCAATTGACCAAGCAGGGCATTCGGTTCTGTTGGTCACCTGAAGCACAAGCTGCTTTTGAGACTCTAAAGGGACTCTTTACATCAGCACCCATTCTTAGCCACCCAGATCCAGCGTTATCCTTTGTCTTGGAAGTAGATGCATCCGAAAACGCAGTAGGGGCAGTTCTGTCACAGCGCCAGGGCCCAAAGACTCTGTTACACCCAGTGGCGTTTTTTTCACGTAAAATGTCCTCTGCTGAGAGAAACTACGATGTGGGAGATCGTGAACTGCTTGCTATCAAATCAGCTCTGGAAGAATGGAGGTACCTCTTGGAGGGGGCAGCGCATCCAATTTTGATTTATACAGATCACAAGAATCTGGAGTACTTGAAGGCAGCCAAACGTTTGAAGCCACGTCAGGCCAGGTGGGCACTTTTTTTTTCAAGATTTTTGTTTCATATAACCTACAGGCCAGGATCAAAGAATGTCAAACCTGATGCTTTGTCCCGAATGTTTGATGACCCCAAAGACCCACCTACTTCAGATACTATATTATCTGCAGGAAACTTTTTGTTGCTGCAAACAGATATCTTGTCACAAATCAAGCAGGCCTCATTGGGGGCTCCCTCTCCACCTGGGACAACGCTTGCTGCTAGAGAAGGCTTACTGTGGTCTGGGGATAAGATATTTGTACCAGAGAATGTCCGAGTAGCAGTTCTGGAACTATGCCACGATCATCCCTTGGCAGGACATTTCGGAGTTCATAAGACCACAGATCTGGTACAGCGCCTGTTCTGGTGGCCTAATTTGGACAAGGATTGTAAGGAATATGTAAGTTCTTGCACCATTTGTATTCGTAACAAGAGTAGCAGAAATAAGACCTGGGGTTTACTTAGGCCCCTTCCAGTCCCCGATAGACCCTGGAGGATGATTTCGATGGACTTTGTGGTAGAACTACCAACATCTGAAGGGTGCTCAGCCATCTTTGTCGTGGTGGACCGGTTTTCCAAAATGGCTCACTTTGTGCCCTTGAAAGGGGTTCCCTCCGCAATAGAAACAGCCAGAGTCTTTATAAAGGAAATTGTGAGGCTCCATGGTGTTCCTGGAAACATTGTTTCTGATCGAGGAGTACAATTCACGTCAAAGTTTTGGAGGGCTCTCTGTGAAAAACTAAAGATAGAACTTTCATTTTCCTCTGCATACCACCCTCAGTCTAACGGTCAGACTGAAAGAACAAATCAGACTCTTGAACAATATATCCGTTGTTTTACTTCTTTTTCTCAGGATGACTGGGTTTCATTATTACCGCTGGCTGAATTTGCATACAATAATTCAAGACACTCTGCTACAAAACAATCTCCTTTCTTTGCTAACTATGGGTTTCACCCTTTATTTCTGTCCAATACTGTTCCTGACTCTTCAAATCCAGCTGTACAAGACACCCTTGAATTTCTCCAACATAACAACAGAATCTTGCGGGAAACAATCTCTAAGGCACAGGAGGACAACAAGAGATTCTTTGATAAGAAGAAAAGGGGAGATTTAATTTTGAAACCAGGTGAGCAAGTCTGGTTATCCACCACCAATCTCAAGTTGGCTTGTCCTATGAAAAAGCTTGGTCCCAAATTTGTGGGACCTTTTCCAGTAAAGAGGAAGATAAATGATGTTTCCTATGAACTTATATTGCCAGACTCACTGAAGATTCATCCTGTGTTTCACGTGTCTCTACTAAAACCCACAGTTTCTAATCCCTTTCCAGAACGGAACTCAGGTCCTCCTGAACCAGTGGTCATCAATGGCGAAGAGGAATATGAGGTAGAGGCCATTTTAGACTGTAGGAAAAGGAGGAATCAGCTTCAATATCTGATCAAGTGGAAGGGCTATGGCCCTGAGGAAAACTCGTGGGAACCAGAATCGAATGTTCACGCCCAGGAACTAATTCAGGCCTTCCGCTGCAGGTACCCTGAGAAATTTACTCAGTTGGGCATCCGGAGGCTGCCCGTAAGGGGGGGGCAGTGTCAGGGAAGAAGAAGTAAGCCCAGGCACATAGTTATGTGCAGACGGAGAGTGTTTGTTAACCAACGGAGAAAGCCTATTTAGCCAAACCTATGGACTTTGGATTCCTGTTCACTTTCCACACCTGCCACTAAGTGGCGCCAAATGGCCTATATAAACACCTCTGCTGCACTAGGACCTTGCCTTATGGTCTACAGCTTCCTGCTTCCTGTTTCCTGTTCCTGGTGTTTACTCTGTTGCTGTCCTGATCCGTCTGACCACGATTGAACTCTGCCTGAACCGACCCTGGCTTGCTCTTCGACTACGTCTCCGCTTTATCCTGCTGTCTGCCTGTCTGCCGTTGCTAACTCCTGCCTGAACCTGACTACTCTGCTGCCTGTGATCTGCCAGCCTGCTAAGCATCTGCTGCCTGTGACCAGTCAGTCTGCCAAGTACCTGCTGTCTGCATCACGATCCAGTCTGCATCCAAGTACGCACGGACCTCATCTGCAGCCTTCACCATCTGAACTTCTAGGCACTTGTGCCACTCCAGGCTTCTGTGTCTCCTATTTGCATTATCAGGGGTACTAGGCCGGAGGTGTAAGAGATCGCCTTCCTCTCCACGTCAGGCTCCATCTCCAGGTACGTGACACTCGCGTCTCCGGAGTACCCTCTCCCCCTCGGACAGGCGAGCAAAGCCCAGCTGCATGGGTTCATCCCCAGCCAAGTCATCCCCAGGAGGCGTGGGAGGAGAGGGAGGCACGGGTGGGACAGCAAAGGTAGGCGCCAATCTGTTAGGAGGCCTCCGCAGACTCTCCTTAAAGGAAGGTCTCTCCCTGAGTCTGGTGTCAATCAAAATCAGGAAAGAAATAAGAGACTCGAGCTCCACTGGTAGGTCCTTAGCTGCAACCTCATCCTTCAAGGCATCCGAGAGACCATGAGAGAAAGCAGCGACCAGAGCCTCATTATTCCAGCCCACCTCTGCTGCCAGGGTACGAAACTCAATGGCGTATTCAGCTACGGATCGTGAACCCTGTCTGATGGACATAAGGAGCTTCGCAGCAGAGGCAGCACGAGCCGGCACATCGAATACCCTCCGAAGAGAAGCAACAAAACCGGAAAACTCGGCAACCACCGGATTGTTGTTCTCCCATAAAGGGCTGGCCCAGGCCAAGGCCTTGTCCGAGAGCAGCGAAATTAAGAAGCCCACCTTTGATCTCTCAGTAGGAAAGGCATGTGGCAGCAACTCGAAATAAATGCCCACCTGGTTAAGGAAACCTCGGCACTGAGTTGGCTCTCCCCCAAAGCGCTGTGGAAGGGGGGCAGAACCGGTCATACCCCGAAACACCGCAGGCGCAACAACAGGTGTCGGGGTAGACTCTGGCGCAACAACCGGAGCGGCAGTAGGAGCGGGCCCAGGAGCGACAACCGACCCATCGGCAACGGGAGCGAAATGAGCCGTGCGTTCAAGCAGGGTTTTCAACGCCACGGCGAACCGACCCAACAGGTGATCCTGCTGATCAAGTCTGGCAACCAGCGTGGGTAGCGAGGATGGCCCTGTACCGTCAGAATTCATGGCTTGGTCCTAATGTCACGGAACCATGAACCAAACGTACAACAACAGATAAGTGAAAATAAGAAGGCTTTATTGAAAATCAAGCTGAAAAGCAAAAGTCCAAACGGATGGCGAAACCGAGGCAGAGTCCTTGCGAAGGTAATAGGAAAGATGAAGCCGCTCAGGTGTGTCAGTCCAACCTGGTGCTGGTAAGACCCGCCATCCGGATAAATGCAAAAGAAATTGTTGGAACCGCACCCAGGTAGATGAAAACAATTGAAGTACTTTATTCTTTAAATCAAAATATGAACAGACAGTGCACGGAACAGGTAATCCAGGTTAACGCGTTTCACGGCGCACACAGCCGCTTACTCATAACCGTAGTGGTGGATCACGGAAATCGGTTTGATATACAATTTCTAATTGATGATTGATTGCAGGTTTGTATCATCAACATGGTGTTTCTCAATTGAACAACCGACACAACCGTGATTCAGCACCTGGGATTATTCAAACATACATAGAAAATGCTCCATAGCGGAACAAACCAAACATGACAATAAACATGAAAAATTTGAAATAGAAAAAATGTGTAACATGAATAATACTAGATAAAACTAAATAAAACAATAAAATCATGTTATGCCAGGGAAAAATCCAAATCGACATAATGCAGAGGAAAAGAAATTCATATAACAAAATATAAATATCAAAACCAAATATACATGAATACACTGTAATTATATTGATTTCCTCTGTGATCATATGTAGATGTTGAGTCTCCAGACATGGCTACAGACAAAAAAATATTGAATAAAAAATATGTAAATGATTGAGTGATGTTAGGAAAAAATCTTGTTAGGAATGTAAACAGTTTAATTTAAATAATTCGGATTATTCCTAAATGAATGCCAAAAAAACTATTTTTCGAATGTGCATGTGTGAAATATATACGGAAAGTGCATAATGTATGTTTGTATGCATGAAAATCAAAATGCAACATAGTGACATACAAGCACATATCCGCAAAAGATCAAATGCAACATAGTTGCATATAGGCACATATCTGCAGTTGCATAAGTGAAATATATGAAAACGTGAAAGATAATAATTGTAACATATATATATGCAAAAAAAGTTTTTTCATATGTATAAAATGAAAAGTGTTTTATTCAAAAAAGCGCATACACATGTGAAGGTGTACATCTATCAAAGCCTAAAGGGTGATATGACATGAGAATAAATGTGATATAAAATTGTTCGAATTGGCAGAAAAAAAGGGATACATCTCGGCCCCTTTTTAAATATTGGTACCACCTGGCTGAGCTCTTTAAGAACCCTCGGGTGCAAGCCATCCGGTCCCGGGGATTTATTTATGTTAAGTTTCTCTAGTTTAGTTCTAAGTCTATCTTCTGTTAGCCAAGGTGGCACTTCCTGAGGTGTGTTGTTTAGTTCGGCCTTAAAAGCTAGGTTCGTTGTCACGGAACCATGAACCAAACGTACAACAACAGATAAGTGAAAATAAGAAGGCTTTATTGAAAATCAAGCTGAAAAGCAAAAGTCCAAACGGATGGCGAAACCGAGGCAGAGTCCTTGCGAAGCCAGAGGTCAGGAACCAGGAGGGTAGTCAGATGAAGCCGGGATCAGGAACCAGCAGGGTAGACAGACGAAGCCAGGATCAGGAACCAGCAGGGTAGTCAGACGAAGCCAGAATCAGGAACCAGAAGCAGCAGCAGTCTTAGAAGCATGTGAACACAGGAGGACCAAGCAAGGAACTGAAGCCACAGACCTCCTATATATATGAGCTAGGCATCCAGCTCCTCCCAGTGGGAAGGAGGAGCCGCAGAGTGGGAGGCTACAAGAAACCCAGAAACCAAGATGGCCGCCAGCACATGTCAAACGAAGGAGAACAGCAAGAAGGTAAGACCATGACATTCGTGTAGCCCCTCGATTCTTTTGTGAAGACTGAAGAGAAGAAATTATTTAACACTTCCGCCTTTTCTCTGTCCTCAGTGGCCATATTTCCTTTGTAATCTTTTATGGGGCCAATGTGTTCTGGCCTCGCTTTCTTACTGTTTATATACTTAAAGAATTTTTTGGGGTTCTTTTTACTCTCCTCCGCTATATGTCTCTCGTGTTCTATTTTAGCCGCCCTGATTTCGTTTTTACATTTCTTATTACACTCTTTGTAATGCTTAAATGCTGCCAATGAGCCCTCAGTCTTGTATTTTTTGAAGGCCTTTTCTTTAGCACTAATATGCATTTTTAAGTTGGAGTTTAGCCACCCAGGGTTTAGTTTTGCTCTTTTAAATTTATTTCCCTTTCGAATGCACTGGTCAATCCCTTTGTTAAGTATGCTCTTGAAGCACACCCATTTTTCCTCCGTGTTCTTTGTTCCCAAGGTTCTATCCCATTTGATATTTTCTAGCAGCGAGCGCAGTTTAGGGAAATTGGCTCTTTTGAAATTCAGTGTCCTTATATTACCCTTGTGTTTCCTATTACTGTAATTAATACTGAAACTTATTGACCTATGGTCACTGTTTCCTAAGTTGTCCAGTATTTCTATATCCGTGAGCAGGTCTGTATTGTTGGTAATCAGTAGGTCAAGTACCGCATTGTTTCTTGTCGGTGCATTCACCATCTGACCCATGAAATTGTCCTGCAAAACCTTTAGGAACTGCCTAGCCTTGGCTGAGTGTGCGGTTCCTTCTGCCCAGTCTATATCTGGATAATTAAAGTCCCCCATTATAATGGCATCTCCCATCCTTGCTGCCAATCCTATCTGTAACATGAGGTCCGCCTCCCCCTCCTCCCTCTGGTTGGGGGGCCTATAGCATACGCCCAATATTACCTTTACCACCGTGCCTTCCCTTTGAAGCTCTACCCATAGGGATTTTGCCTCATCCATAGCTCCATTATTAATATTGTCCCTCATATTTACCTGTATACTGTTCTTAATATACAGACATACCCCTCCCCCTTTTTTACCTTCTCTATCCCTGCGATAAAGGGAATACCCCTGAATGGTCGCCATCCAGTCATGAGAGCTGTCAAACCAAGTCTCAGTTATCCCCACAAAATCTAAGTCCTCCTCAAACATCAGTAGCTCCAGCTCCCCTATCTTGTTGGCCAGGCTTATGGCATTGGTATACAAACCTCTTAATTTTGATCGGTTACATATATCCTCATTTGATGTTTTTAGGCTGCTCTCTTGATTTTTCCCCATACCCACCCTGGGTTTAGGAGCTCCGAACACCCTACCACTAATGCCCCCATTTCTGCCCTCTGAAACTTGCTTTCCACTAGCTAATTCTACATCTATACCCTCCCCCCCGTCACCTAGTTTAAAAGCCCCTCTAACTTTGTGGCCATCCTCTCACCCAGTACGGCTGCACCCTCCCCATTTAGGTGCAATCCGTCCCTACCAAAGAGCCGGTTCGCCCCTTGCCAGACCATTCGGCTGGAAACTTATAACGGTTTCCGATTTTAAAATCTTTCTGGGCCTTTCCCTCCACATGGGCATAACTAAACCGAGTGAATTGCGGCTATATTGGTCCACTAGCCCAATTCACCATATGCGCATGTACTCTGCCTCCATGTCCAGGGCGAGATATGAGCAAATTCTGCGATTTATGCATTTCAGCGACAATGAAATCTGTCGTCCTCGGGGAGACCCTGAATATGATCGGCTCCACAAAATTCGGCCCCTCATAGACCACTTCAATCAGCGGTTTGCAGCCTTGGTTACCCCCGAACAAGTTGTCTGCGTTGACGAGTCCCTGATTAAATTTACTGGCCGCCTTGCTATGAAACAGTACCTCCCCAGCAAGCGTGCCAAGTACGGGGTCAAGCTGTATAAATTGTTTGACAGGGCCACAGGTTATACAGTTAGTTTCCGGGTCTATGAGGGAAAAGATAGCTGTGTGGAGCCCCCAAACTGCCCAGACTACATAGGGAGCAGCGGCAAGATTGTTTGGGACTTGGTGTCACCCTTATCCGGAAAGGGGTACCATTTGTACGTGTACAACTTTTACACAAGCGTGCCACTATTTAGTCACCTGCTCGAATTACAAATTGGCGCATGTGGCACCGTGCGACCTAATCGCCGGGGCTTCCCCCAACGGCTTGAAAATTCCCGTCTTAGTCGAGGGGGCCAGAGCCTGCTTGAAAACGGACAAATTGCTTGCTGTGAAGTGGAGGGATACACGGGATGTTTATGTTCTGTCCTCCCTTCACGCAGACACGATGATCCAAATGAGAAACCCCTCTGTGTCAACGAATATAACCTTAATATGGGAGGAGTGGACCTTAACGACCAGCTTTTGGCGCCGTATTTAGTTGCCCGTAAAGCCAGACGATGGTACAAAACAATGTCTGTTTACCTTTACCAATTGGCTATGCTGAACGCCTTTGTCCTATACAGGGTGTCAGGACGAACTGGATCCTTCCGGGAATTCCAGGAAGCGATCATCCTTGCCTACCTGTACCCAGGAGGCATGCCTGCCCAACCTCCCCTTCCAGATGCAGTGAGCCGGCTGCATGAGAGACATTTTCCTTATGTCCTCCCGAGTACCCCTACCCAAAGACACCCCCAAAGAAGATGTCGTGTCTGTAGCATGCGCGGATTTAGGTGTGACACCCGTTATTATTGTCCCAAATGTTCTGACCAACCTGGTCTCTGCATTGTGGAATGTTTTGAGCGCTACCATACACTAGTGGAGTATTAGTGTAGGGTACAGCACGACACAGTGTAGGGCACACAAACACAGGGTCTCGAAAGATGTTTGTATCTATCGACATTTTGAGAGACCCAAGCTGGAAAATCGCAGTCTCAAATCGAGAAACACCAGTTGGAAAGAAAAATAAAAGGATCCAAAAACTATTGTTGTGTCAGTCATTTTATATGTTCTTCTACTCTTCCTACTGTACTTTGTTTTTCATTCTTTTGTGACCTGTTTCTCTTGCAGTTACTCGTTGGCTGCCACGGCATTGATTTTATATATTCTGACACAAACAGCGTTTGCACTCAGCATATATGGATACCTTTGCTGGCAGCAGCTGTGGTGATTTTCTGATTTCTGTACTGCAGTTAAAATCCTATTTTGGTATACATGGATAGTGTCATGTATACCCATCATTAAATTAAGTGGGTGGATGTTTGGGCGGTTAATGGTGGGTAATGCTACACATTATTCCTGTGCTGATTTCTGATAGGTTCTCTTTTTTTTCGTTCAGCCCACAGGCTGCATGAAAAAAAAAAAAAACCTACACTATATGCCAAACAAGGACCAGCAATGTACTGGTACGTTACTGGACTTTGAGTGGTTATACCAGGATGATGCCTGCAGATTTAGGCATCATCTTCGTATTGTTTTTTTACAGCCAGTGGTCGGCTTACATGTAAAAGCAATCCTAGCAGATAATTGGCCGCTAGACTGCTTTTACATGCAGTGGGAGGGGACCCCCCCCCCACCGCCGCCTTCCACAGCCTTCCGTGGTTTTTCTCGGGCTCTCCTGTCCCACTGGTTAACCCGAGAGTGCAGCCGGTGGTTCAATTATCTAACCATAGAGCTAATTGGAGATGAAAATGGCTCAGATCATCTCTATGGCCTAAGATACCGGAAGCTACGAGCATTTCAAGACTTCTGTTTCGCCAGAAATAAACAGGGCCATTGGGAAATTGGGAAAGTATTTTATCACACCAATTTTGGTGTGGTCATATGCGTTAAGGTCAGAGGAGAGATATAGCGTCTAAAAGACCTCAATTTTTTTTAAAAAGAGTACCTGTCACTACAGATTGCTATCATCGGGGATATTTAAATTCACTGTGATAACAATAAAAATGACTAAAAAAAAAAAAAAAAGAAAGGAAAGGTGTCAAAATAACATAAAAAAAAAATCAAGCCCCCCCCCCTGTCCCCCCGTTCTTGCGTGCAATGGCGCACGCAAGCATTAGTCTAGAGTCATATGTAAACCGCAATTGCAGCATGCATGTGAGGTATCGCCGCGAATGCCAGGTTGTAACGCTCCTGCGTTTTATGTATGGTGTGGATTTTCAGCTGCAGAAATATTCCACTTCAGTAGTCATGTAAGAGAAACGCTGAGATACCATTCCCAACCCTCAATGACTCATCATGTGTGGAAGGTCTCAATTCAGCAAATAAATACACACACTCAATAAGATGTTTCCTAGAGTGACTTATGTATATAGTAACACAGTGATGATAGACTGAAGAGACAGGTTGGGTGGAGATGGTAGATGACAGACACTTGAAGGTAAGATAGTAGCAGATGGATGCAGATAGGTTTAGCAATCATGTATGGTAGCAGATGACAGAGTAGCAGGTGGACATACAAGAGAGATCAACCCAGTGCAGGAATAGGTGGCAGTAGGCTCAAGAGCTAGCAATCTAGATATGCAGATGTGGTAACAGTCCTTACTATGCAGAGCTAGATAGTGTAAGCTTTAGTATAAAGTTTATAGAGGTCTCCCCTATGGGGTACTTATCACTAATAGCAATGTAGCCGAGGGGAGGTTCAGGAAGAGCGGATGATCCAGTAGCGGGATACAGGGATCAGCGCAGCGTGGTTCCGTCAGCGAGGTATGCTTGCAAGCATGAGAGCTTCAAGCCAAGTTAGCATCAAGGTGCAAGGGTGTTTGAACGAACACATGTGAGTGAGAGCCGGCGATCTAAATAGCCATCCAGTCCGGCGCTGAGTGATGACAGCATCAGTCTTAAAGGTGTATGCGCACCTTACCAAAAGAGAATGGTGGGGCGCATACACTTATGAAAGAGTAATTAGGGTACCAAAGGTACCGGAACATTACATAGGTCGAGTGCAGTAATTCTTGCAGTAGACCTCCTCTGTAAGTCTAAAGTGGTAACCTGTAAAGACTTTTAAAGGTTTTTAAAAATGTGCGTACTTTGTTGCCGCTGCACAGGTGTGCGCAATTTTTAAAGCAGGTCATGTTTGGTATCTATGTACCATAAGATCATCTTTTAAATTTTACCAAACAAATTTGAATTATATAGTCTATTTGTGCAATAAATTAAAAAAATATATATTTTTTTCGCAAAAATTGCGTTTGGAAAATCTGTGCGCAAATACCATGTGACAAAAAAATTTGCAACATCCACCATTTTATTCTATAGGGCCTCTGCTTTAAAGAAATATACAATGTTTGGGAGTTCAAAGTAATTTTCTAGTAAAAAAAAAATATATTTTTTCATGTAAACAAAAAGTCACAGAAAAGGCTTGGTTTTCAAGTGGTTAGAAGAGTGGGTGATGTGTGGATAAGATTGAGCATAAAATGCCGGGACAGTTCAAACACCCCCCAAATTACCCCATTTTGGAAAGTAGACACCCTAAGCTGTTTGCTGAGAGGCATGGTGAGTCCATGGAATATTTTATATTTTGCCACAAGTTTTGGGAAAATTACAATTTTTTTTTTATTTTTTTTTTTTACACAACGTTGTCACTAAAAGATACATTTCTCACACATGACATGGGTATATGTGGAATGACACCCCAAAATACATTCTTCCGCTTCTTTTGAGTATGGGGATTGAAAGTTGAAAAAAGGGGTCTGGTCAGGAAAGGGGTAAAATCTTCCGGGGCTTAAGTGGTTAAACCTAACAGCCCTCGGTGCTGCTGAGGACTAAAGAACTACTTAAAGGCATTGGCCAGCCGGCCACCTTCTCCACCGCTCCTCCTTTGGCTGAATGAGGCCTCAGAAACATGTCCAGAGAATGTTAACCTCCAAGTGTCTGGATAGGTGTTACACAAATTTTTTTTTCAAGGCCTCCTTAGCCACTTCCATACAGAGCAGTTAGACACCCTTCCTGCCCAGACCAATTTTCAGCTTTCAGCACTCTCACACTTTGAATGACAATTGCTCAGTCATGCTACACTGTAACCAAACAAAATTTTTATCATTTTTTTCACACAAATAGAGCTTTCTTTTGGTGGTATTTGATCACAACTGGGGGTTTTTTTTTTTTTTTTTTTTTTCATGATATATGCAAAAAAAGAGCAAAAATTTTGAAAAAAAAACACTTTTTTTTAGTTTCAATTATAAAATTTTGCAAAAAATTAATTTTTCTTCATACATTTGGGCCAAAATGTATACTGCTACATGTCTCTGGTAAAATTAACCCAAATTAGTGTATATTATTTAGTCTGTGTGAAAGTTATTGAGTCTAGAAGCTATGGTACCAATTACTGAAAATTGATCACACCAGATGTACTGACGGCCTATCTCCTTTCTTGAGGCCCTGAAATGTCAGGACAGTACAAATACCGCCCAAATGACCCCTTTTTGTAAAGTAGACAGTCCAAGGTATTTAGTAAGAGGCATGGTGGGTTTTTTGAAGTTGTAATTTTTTCCCACAATTCTTGGGAAAATGAAGAAAAAAAATTTTTTTTCTTTTTTTTCCCACAAAGTTGTCAATTTATAAGCTATTTCTAACACATAGCATGTACACAGCAAAAATTACACCCAAAAATACATTCTGCTACTCCTTCCGAGTATGGCGATACCACATGTGTGAGACTTTTACACAGCCTGGCCACAAAAAGAGACTCCACGTCCAAGAAGCACCTTCAGGCGTTTTAGGAGCATAAATACACATAAAACTTTCTTACTACCTATCACACTTTTCAAGGCCCTAGAGCACCAATACAATGGAAAAGTCCACAAAATGACCCCATTTTGGAAAGCAAACACTCCAACGTATATTCTATGAGGCATTATGGGTCGTTTGAACATATCATTTTTTTCCACAGGTTTTTGGAAAATGTGGGAAAAAAATGAAAACTTTTTTTTTTTTTACACAAAGTTGTCAATTTATAGGATATTCCTAACACATAGCATGTACACAGCAAAAATGACACCCCAAAATACATTCTGCCACTCCTCCTGAGTATGGCAATACCACATGTGTGAGACTTTTTCACAGCCTAGCCATATAGAGGGGCCCAACATCCAAGGCGCACCATCATGCATCCTAGCCACTTGCCTAGGCCTATTTTTGACATTTGGTGTTTACAAGCTGAAATCAGTTGTTTTGCTAGAAAACTGCTTAGAACCCCCAAACATTATATATTTTTTTTAGCAGAGACCCTATAGAATAAAATGGAGATTATTGCAATATTTTTTATCACACCGTATTTGCGCAGCGGTCTTCCAAACGCAATGTTTTTGGAAAAAAATCACTTTTTTTAATTAAAAAATAAGAAACCAGTAAAGTTAGCCCAATTTTTTTCCATAATGTGAAAGATAATGTTACGCTGAGTAAATAGATACCCAACATGTCATGTTTCAAAATTGCGCACGCTCACGGAATGGCGACAAACTTTGGTACTTAAAAATCCCCATAGGCGACAATTTAAAAATTTCTACAGGTTGCCATCTTTGAGTTACAGAGGAGGTCTAGGGCTCAAATTATTCCCCTTGCTCTAACGATCGCGGCGATACCTCACATGTGTGGTTTGAACACCGTTTACATATGTGGGCGGGGTTTCTGTATGTGTTCGCTTCTGCGCGCGAGCTCACGGGGACAGGGCGCTTTAATTTTTTTTTTTTTTTTTTTTTTTACTATTTATTTTATTTATTATTTTTTATTTTTACACCGTTTAAAAAAAAAATTGATCATTTTTATTTCTATTAAAAGGAATGTAAACATTCCTCGTAATAGAAATAGGCACGACAGGACCTCTTTTTTGTGAGATCTGGGGTCAAAAAGTCCTCAGATCTCACAAGTACACTAAAAGATAGAAAAAAAAAATTATTATATAAAATGAAAAAAAAAAAAAGGACCTTTAAACCGGCAACAACATTTTCCGTAGCTCCGGTCCTCCAAGACCATAGAGTCAAGTGAGGGCAAGCTTGCCCTCACTCGACATCCTGTCTGTGAGGATCTGGGACCGGATCGTTTTCCTCGCTGCCGGCGGGTCCGGTAAGCGGGGAAAAGGACCGGAACGTGGCGGGAGGGGGGGGGCGCCTCTTCCGCCATCCCGGAAGGGTGATCCCACGGCGAATCCGCCGCTGGGACCACCCTTATCGGAAAGCCAACTGTCCACCGTTTAAAAAAATAGCTGCCATAACCCTGGTATCTGCTGCCATAACACCGGTATTTAGGTTTAAACGGAGGACGTATATAAACCTTTTTGTACTTGGACATGGTGGCTGTATGAAGGGTGATAGGTACTCGGGTACTTTGTTGGGCAGGTGATGATGAGCAAGTGGCAGGTACTCGAGTACTCCGATAGGCAGGTGACAGGTACTCGGATACTCTGATGGGCAGGTGACAGGCAGGTGATAAGTACTGATGAGTAGTACTGATACTGATAGGTGATACTGTACTGATGGGTACTGATGATCAGTTACAGCGTGCTGACGTCACACCCACCTACTTGTTGTGAAGGACGGGCGAGCGGTGCCGTCCGGCCGGCGGCTGTTACCTCCCTCCAACCCCTCTCATCTACGTTCTTTGTCGTCTGATATTTGTAAGTGCAATACATATTTTGTGTCAATAAATAGTCGTTGGATTTTATGCTATGGCTCTCCCCTCCTCATTTCTTGGGTAACCTGCATCCCTCCCTGAGCCTGGTTGATGAGCGCTATCAGGAGTGTTGTCCAGCGTCACTTTGAACCCCCGCTCATGCAATATCTGGAGCTGGTAAGAGTACCCATTCTCACTGGTGCCCTCTAGGTTCTATTATATGTCTATCTTCTAGTCCATCTGGTAAGCGGTTTATCTCACTACTTGTTTAAACTTCTTGGTACAGTCAATAAGGGGATCTTACCCTCTTCGGTGGTGGCTGTCACTATTCACCAATATTGGACTTTTAGTTACCACTATTTGGGTGTTATCATCGTTTGTTTTATGGTTTTACGCTATGGCGTTTGCCTTTTTTTTTCTCATTTAAACGTATCCTTGGACATCTGCATCACCACGGTACGGGTTGCTGCCTTCTGAGGTCTGCGGATTCGGTTCCCATCATTTTGGCTACAGTATCTGCTACTTCTGGTAAGCGGTACCCGCACAAGTCACAACGCTTTTTTACCCATTTTTGTTACTGGTTTACACTATGGTGTTGTTTTTCTCCTTTCTATTCATATACCACTGAGGAGATTCACATTGGAGCCCTATGAAGCTTGCTGTGTTCCATATTTGAAGACCCTGCCTTTAATCTCTTGGCTCTTTAATGATTGGAATCTGGTAAGCGGTACCTGCACAAGGGTCATCATTTTTTTCCCTTCATCTATGGACATTCACATGGACTGTTTCAATTGTTAGCGCAGCTTTATTTATATATTTATATATTATTTATATACTGATGATCAGTACTGATACGTGATAGGTACTGATGAGTACTGATGAGTAGTGATGGGTACTGATGAGCAGGCGGCAAGTACTCGGGTACTTCAGGCATCAGGTACTCTGATGAGCAGGTGGAAGGTACTCGGGTACTCTGATGGGTAGGTGACAGGTACTCTGATGACGGGTACTCCGTTGACAGGTACTCAAAGTACCCGAGTACCTGTCATCAGAGTACCCGAGTACCTGTCATCAGAGTACCCGGGTACCCGTCATCAGAGTACCCGAGTACCCGTCATCAGAGTACCCGAGTAACCGTCATCAGAGTACCCGAGTACCCGTCATCAGAGTACCCAAATACCTGTCATCAGAGTACCCGAATACCTGTCACCAGCCCATCAGAGTACCCGAGTACCTGTCATCTGAGTACCTGATGGGCTGGTGACAGGTACTCGGGTACTTTGATGGGCTAGTGACAGGTGCTCTTTATTGGGGGGGGGCAATCAGTGTGTTTGGGGTGCACTGTACTTGGTAACTAGCTTTTACCACAATCTCTTCCTCACACAGGATCAGTGTGTGAGGAGGAGAACACGGTGACAGCTAGTTACCGTGTTCTCTGTTGACATTTGTGACCGGCTGTGATTGGACACAGCCGGTCACCTGGTAAAGAGCCAATTTCATTGGCTCTTTACCTAGATCGGGGATCGACTCTGTCCGAGGGACGAGCCTCGTCCCCGATCGCTGCTCTGCGCGCCCCCGGGGGCGCGCATTGCAGAGAGAACGAGCGGCTCGTGCTGGAGCCGCTCATGTGATCGGCTGTGATTGACACAGCCGATCACGTGGTAAACAGCCAATTTCTATTGGCTGTTTACCTTGATCAGGGATGGGCTATGTCCGAGGGACGAGCCTCACCCCCGATCGCCGCGCTGCGCGCCCCCGGGGGCGCGCAGTGGAGGGGAGATCCGGGCGACGTCATATGACGGCGGCCCGGATCCTCACAACCACTTTGCCGACGTCATTTTACATGACGCGGTATGGAAGTGGTTAAGATGTTTCATCCTTTGCTCCCTCTGCGAAGGCAGGATGAGCTCTGCAACTTTACTCTTGTAATGTGGATCAAGAAGGGTTGCCAACCAGTAATGATCCCTCTCCTTGATAGCACGAATCCTCAGGTCCTTTTGCAGGCTTTGCAGAATCAGGGAGCCCATGAAATGTAAGTTTGAGGAGGCATAAGCTTCTGAGTCCTCTGGGCCACTAAGGATGACATTGTCAGGTGCAACCTCTCCCCAACCACGTACAACTCCTGGGGTTTCTGGGGAATGACAACCATCCCTTGAAGACTGCTGTATGCTATCCTCTACATCCTTGCTGCCACAATCCTCCTCCTCCTCTTCCACTTCCTCCTGTGTGTTTTGTGTCCCTGCAGGCATGGTATCTGCATAAAGGGGGCCTTGTGAGGAAAGGAAGTCCCCCTTTTCCTGCCTCTGTTCTGCCTCAAGTACCATGTCCATGATTCCACGAAGGGTGTGCTCCAGCAGGTAGACTAGAGGGATAGCGTCACTGATGCATGCATCGTCCCGGCTCACCATCCTTTTGGCCTCCTCAAATGGTGACAGGACGGTGAATGCATCCTTTATCAAAAGCCACTGGCGTGACAAATAAAGCCAAGCTCTCCTGACCCTGTCCTTGTGCCATACTCACACACAGGTACTCATTGATGCCCCTCTACTGCGTGTGCAGCATCTGCAGCATTGTCAATGTTGAATTCCACCTGGTGGGTATGTCACAAATGAGGCGGTTGGTGGGCAGGTTGAATTCCCATTGAATGTCAGATAAGCGAGCACAGGCATTGTATGAATGCCGGAAACGGCCACAGACTTTTCTGGCCTGCCTCAAAGGATCTTGTAAGTCTGGGTACCTGGTCAAGAAACGCTGCACCACCAGATTCAGGACACTGCTTGCGTAGCCCCTTGAAGGCTTAGGAAGCACTGCTGCTTCAGAGGACAATTGAGCAGAAGAGGACATGGAGGAAGAAGAAGAGGAGGAGGTGGTGGAGTAGCCAGATGTGGCAGAACAAGCACCAGGTTTTTTGGAGACCTGGTGCCAAAACAAGCTGCAACACTGAACCCGGTCCTGCATCCTTCCTAGCTGCCAGCAGAGTTATCCAGTGAGCCATGAAGGAAATGTAATGTCCCTGTCCATGCCTGCTGGACCAAGAGTCAGCAGTAATGTGAACCTTCTGTCCAACAAGGCCAATACACTACCTTCCACATGATGGTATAGAGCTGGAATGGCCTTACGCAAAAAGAAATGCCTGTATTTGAGAAGACATGCGGTGTTGTAGGGTTAGAGATCCCAGATGAGGAGCAAGGTGAAGTATGCTTGTTTTTTATCTTGTGGCTCCTTCAGGTGCTGTTGCCTATGGACTGCATGGCAGGTCATCATATGTCTTGTCAAGCATGTGGTGCCCAAGCGGCCTGTGTTCTGGCCACGCTTGATCCGCTTCAGATAGATGTTGCAAACAGCAACACTGTGGTCTACTGCACATGTGCTGAAAAAAGCCCACACTAATGAACTTTAGGAATGGAAGTCCACAGGGAGTTTGCAGAACCATGCACTTGTGGAGCTCTGTGCTTTGATGCAATAGGTTGGCTACTCCTATGGCACCCCTGGAGCACATCCTGCCTCGCTGGAGTTGTGTCTCCTCCTCCTGCTCCCCCTCACTTTCCTCCTCAATCCGTTAAGGCACCCAAGTACAGTCAGTGGCCTCATTATTCCCTCCCTCCTCATCACTGGAGCAAACTTGGCAGTATGCTGCAGCTGTGGGAACATGACTGCTAGTTTCTTGTCTGTCATTGTCACCCCTTCTCTCTAGGCTCAGGCTCACGTTATTGCCTTCATCAACCTAGGAACCAACATCACAGCTTTGAAATTGCTGCACATCCTCCAGCAGCATGTCACTGACACTATGATCGAATAGTTTTGGTGACTACTCCGTGCATGATGGTGGGGCGACAGAAGGAGAACCTGTGGAGAAGGAGCCTGTGGAACGGGGCGCTTTGGCAGCTGCAGTGGATGGCAAACTAGTATGAGTGTGGGTGTCAGAGGACGAGGAGGATAAGGACGGCTTATTTATTCCACCAACTCTTCTACATGTTGTGGCTGAATAACATGGCCAGCATGGGAAAAAAAGGACGGGCGTGCCCTGCCTGCAGAGAATGCACCATGTCTGTGACCACCACTTTTCACTGTGGACAAAGAGGCTGCTTGCCCTCTTTTCATGGCCTGTGAGTGTCTGCCTCTCCTTGTCGGCCTTTCGAACATGATGTGGATATTGGGGGGGGGGTTTATTACAGGTTGATCAATATATAATCTATATATAATGCACTGCTGATATCTACTGAACTGACCAATAGATACTGAATGGCCTGATATATACTCAAGTGGCCTATATAAATTAGATATCAATGTATGCTCTATACTGACCGTGACCGATAGATTGTCAATGGCCTAATATATGTAAAATATATGTAATAAATTGTCCTTTATATAAAGTGATCAATGTATGTTCTTCACTGACAGTGACCGATAGATAGTCAATGGCCTAATATATGTAATCAATTGTTCTATATATGTAGAGAGATCAATGTATGCTCTATACGAGGGATCCTCAAACTACGGGCCTCCAGCTGTTGCGGAACTACACATCCCATGAGGCATTGTAAAACTCTGACATTCACAGATATGACACGACATGATGGGAATTGTAGTTCCTGAACAACTGGAGGGCCATAGTTTGAAGACCCCTGCTCTATACTATTAAGTCCCAGTGAATAAGTAAATGAACAGGAGATTTTCAAAATAAGTGATATTGCAGTCTGTAGACAGTATAGGTGAACAAATCCTCAGTGCTCAATATTTGAAAAAGTGCACCTTCACCGCACCTCTGTGGTCCCCCTAGGTAGTACTCACATACCCAAAGGTAATATACACTGTGCCTTCATGGGGCTTGTAGGTTTGTCTGCTGGCGTGTCTCCCAGGAACTGACCCCTTTTTCAGCAGCACCCGTACCAGAACATGGACTACTTGCCACAGATAACACTGACTCTCCCGATATCTCCCAACCATAGAAGTACCATGCAATCAAAAGGGGGAACTCATAGTGTAAATCGTACAAACAACTTTATTACACCAAACCCCACTCCTTATACATTGCACTCACATTACTTGCATCAAATACAGGCGTTGCTTAAAATTACTGCACCCTCAAGGCTGTATAGTTAGACACTGCTTGCATCCCTCGTACATTTCGCGGCTTGGTACCAGCCAGCGGAGTTCCAGGTGTGACGGCAGACGCTTGGGTTGCCGGGGTGACCGCATGCTCACGCCCTAACGCATTTGGTCGTCAAAGGACTTCAATGGTGCTGTAATTTTAAGCAACGCCTGTATTTGATGCAAGTAATGTGAGTGCAATGTATATGGAGTGGGGTTTGGTGCAATAAACTTGTTTGTACGATTTACACTTTTGATTGCATGGTACTTCTATGGTTTGATTGGCAAAAGCATGGCGGTCAGGGTGCATACTTTGGCTAATCGCATAATGCACTGCACGCGCCACACGCATGCAGTGCATAATGGATGCGGGTGCTCTAATTTCCCGCGAAGAAGCACATTTGTTCATCATTCGACGAATGAGCGAACAGCCAATGTTCGAGTTGAACTTAAGTTTGACTTGAACTTGAAGCTCATTCCTATTTGAATGTATACAGGTGTGTCATTGGCTGATTCTATGTGAGTAACTTATGTCATGTGACTGTACTTTTGGAACTGATTGACTGATGTTGTATAGCTATAACTTCCTGCTGTTATCCCTGTGTTGTTCCATAAATAAATGGAGCTCAATGCTTTAGGCAGGACATTCTATCGAGCATCCAATGTGATAACAGCCTGTGTGTCTGAATTACTGGGTACTACTGAGCGCGCTCCATTACCTTATACAAAAGAGCTGAGAACTGTGCTTTTTAGCACAATGGAATTAATTGCACTTGGCATATATTAATATCCAGAAGTGCACTTATTAGTGCAAGGGAGTTATTTGCGCATCAAGCATACACCCTAGTGGGACCCCTAGTGTTTGGGCTACTACCCATCCCGGGACGAACTAGATGCATTACTGTCTGCAACTTTAGTTGATGAATTTTTGTTAAGTACAAAAATCTCTATACAACAGCTACATATATATATATATATATATATATATATATATATGAACCTGTATTTAATGGTTGTTTGTCCAGTCCTTTAGGGGTCTGATTGCCTTCAAACAAAAGATTATGTCCAGCCCTTCCTAGGAAGAGACTGAGGTAATTGATCTCCAGACCTGTGCTCGTTAAGATCTCACATGCTGGAAAACTTGGATTCCCACCTGGGTGGTAAGGTAACAGCTGCTACTAAGATGATGTATACACCCACCTTAGACTTCCATTATTTAGAACTACCCGGGTTCTCCTCCGGGGGAAGAAGGTTTAATATCTAAAGTCCTCTGCTGGTTATTTTTTTAGTGGAAAACACCAAGACTTTGACTTTTTGCCTGGGTTGGCGGCGTCTTTCAAATACACAATGCGGAAGTTCATTGGTGTCTTTGGAGTGTTTTGTCGTCGACTATCAAAAACACGCAACTTTGGTTGTCTGTCTTTTTGTCTGTCTAGTTCAGATATATGGTACCTTTTCTTACTAAAAATGCTCCACATTGGAAAATTGGGGGTGTCTGCGGTTAACCTATTACACCTTTTTTCTTCAGCATATTAGAAATGCACTACATTGTTGGTAGCAACATTTCTGTTGGTTACTTGGTGGTAACCTGACTGCTAAGTCAGACAGTGTTTTTATCCACTACTACTATGCTCAATATCAATAAATGGCAAAACAATTGAATTTTACAGAGATAATTGTATATGTGTGCTAATGCTGGGACTCTTAAACCCACACCCAACTGCGTGAGTCTTGTTAGCATCGTGGATATATATATATATATATATATATATATATATATATATACACACACACACAAGTACATCACACTACACAGGAAAAAGAGGAAGTTAGAGTAAGGGAGAAGTGGGGGCAGACAGCTGTGGATGAATTTTGTATGTGTGACGGTAGCGCTTGTCACTCAGAAAACAGGAAGCAAGGCATGTAATGCAGATCTGTCTAGCACGGTAGCTTAAATTCAATATATCATTTGCAGATGCCATGTACGTGTCACAATTACACTTATTTGCCTGCAGCAAACCTAATTGGGCAATACACTTGGACACTAATACCTCCCCCAGTAAGGGCCTCTAAATAACAGAACACATAGAAACTCAAGACATGACACACATGACATTACTGACTCATACTGGGAGGCTAAACCATCAGAATGAACACTGTCGCAGGATCCCAGTGTCAAATGCGTTTTCCCTCCTCTCCTCCACGTACAGCAACACCTGCCTGCACTAACGTGGCCTATACGAGAGGGGTCCCTCCCCCGAGCATTTGTGCAAACATCACCCTACCACAAGCCAGCACACATATAACATAAAACAAGCAACAGGTATAAATTATACAGGTTCCTTGTTAACAGACCTTAGGGAAGTTACGTTACCTGTCTTTGCTGACCTCAGGCAGCCGATGCGGACACATAGATAACCAATCAAAGAGACAGGGTATACAGTTAAGATTTTAAAATATGTCTTACCGTATATTCAGAGGTGATCAGTCTCTGCCCCTCGTCTGTGTTGATTTCTCGCGGCTTCCTCTTTATCGGCTACCGTTGGACAGAACCCAAGGTCCCATCTGGGGTGCCAAATGTTTTGGATCAGGAACAAAACAGTCCGGGATTATATCTGCCCCTGGCCTAATTTCAGAATCGGTGTGTGTACACAGTAATCATACGCTGACACACTTGTCAGAATAGTTCTGCTTGATTTGGTTCCTCTTTTAAGCTTATAAAGCATCAAGAAATTAATTCCAGTAAATACTCATTTATAACACGTATAAGCTGGTGATTGGAGGATTGAAGTATCTATGTGTCTATGATTTTCTTCCAGGACATGGCGACCTCTTATTTTGGGTGAAGTCTCTCTCTGGGGCACCATCTTGGATTCCATGAAGGGAGGGGTGATCTAGCAGCCATTTTGAGTAAGGTAGTATAGTAATCAGAGCAGTAATAGTAGCATGTATACATAAGGCATAAGGTATGAATCATAAGGCGAAATAGGCATTTCACTATACATGATTGATTACATCCATTACACCATCTCTGAAAGAGGCAAATCATTGGGAAGAAGAATGGTGACAAGAACGTTTTACTACTGTGAATATATTAGGACACAGACTTAGTTAGACATAGATTAAACACCCAATGTGTTAGTATTCCAACTGGCCAAGCCAACTGAAGTAAATAAGCATTGTTTTTTTTTTTTTTTAAATGTATGCTTATAGAAGCTGAGACTTTTTGCAGAATTGTATTTCTAGTCTGCAATGGAAGCTGAATAGGATACATTTCTGAAAATGTTTGAGCCCTAGAATGGTGGAGTTAATGATACAAAAAAACAAACATTCCAGCAAGGGCACCCAGGAATGCCATTAAACTATTTTATTTTACATGTTATACTGTAAATATGACAAATAGTTACAAGGCTTCAATGTCATAAATGCTTAATGCTGTAACCTGTGGGATCTTAAAAAGTTTAATAAAATATACATCAATCAGCCATACCGTTATGACTACTGACAGGTTAAGTAAATAACATTGATTATCTCCTTACAATGATATCTTAAAGTTGGTGGAATATATTAAGCAGCACTTCAAAGGAAAGCTCAGAGCTAAAACATGTGCTATATATTAATAATACGCGTTATAACAATCTACTACTTTCTGAAGAATGTCTTTGTGATTTGCATAAAGGGGTATCTTCTGATCTACAACTTGCCAGCGGACAGATATTTCTTGTTCATTACTTTGAATATTCTGAAAGAAAAAATAAAGAACTAGTTTATAAATTAACCAACCAATTTGAATTTATTCACATTAGCACTCTCCCTCCTACAATTAAAATAAGCCATCCACTGGCAAACGCTAACATTCGTGTAACATAAAATAATACATTTTTTTTATTAGGACTCCCTTTACTGCTGTTTATTTGTATCCATCAATGCAAAGATGTTCTTACTAAGCCTAATTTGTAAGCTTTGGGTGGATAAAGGAGGACCGAATAAACCATGTAATGGTTAGTCGTGTCTATTGGAGTTTCTGGCTCTGACAAATAGCCAATATAAAACCTACTAACAGAGTCTAACTCCTCCTGGTTAAGAAAAATGGAAAGGTCTCACTTGTGGAGTCTTTGACATTATATACTGTATTAGGAAAAACAGATATGGCTAATTTCCATCCTGCAAACTTTAATATTTGTGTTACCTCACAATTTCATACTTTTTATGTTTCAAATAGTATTAATCCAAATCTTAATCCAATTAATATAATTATTAAGTGATGTGAATTCTATACTGTGGTCGATGAAGTCACTTAAAATATCTCTTAGCTAGCAGTTTTAATATACATACAGCTATGAAAGGCATAATTTAAATCCATATATCACCTCAATAAATATATCATATGCAGGGATAAGTGAAACTGGCAGATTTTATTTCTATAAAAGTTTGACAAAAATCAGGATCGTTCAACAAAATTTTGCGATTTAGTTTAAATGCACTGGAGGCAATGGGGAAGGTGAAACTATGATTGGTATTGGTGGTTCCTAAGGGAAACATCAGCTTTAAAAGGCTCCAGAGGGTATTGTAAGTTCTTTTCAACTAACCTGGAACTTTTCTTCTTCCAAAAAAGGATAATTAACCTATATATTGTATGGTTTCTTTTTTGCAGAAAGTGAAATAAAAACTAAAACCAACAGTACAAAAAAAAGTTTAAAATCCCCAATACCAAAATTAAAATTAACTAAATTTGCCTAAATGCAACCCGCATTAAAAAAAAAAAAACTCCCTAAACAAAGAAAGCAAGAAATTAGTAAATCTATATTTAAATCTATATTTAAAGCAAATTTCGGCAAAGATACTCAATGACCAAACTTTGCGGCAAAATAAACGTAGGCAACATAATTCCTCCCTGTTAATATGTAATGGAAAATCAGAAATTTTTAAGGTGTTTCTAAATAGGTAAATTAGATTGTTCTAAAATAATTTTAAGTTATCTGAACTTAGAATCCACAATAATCATAACATTGCTTCGCATTCTGTATATTGATCCTTTTTAATCAGGGGAATCAAACTTTTGTGTCCTATTGGATAGTAAGAATTCTACTAATGACATTCATTCACAAAGATAACCAAAAGCCTCCTCTTACAGATGTTGCATGGGGAGGCCCCTAAATAATAACTCCTATGAGATTATAGGTCCCTGGCAGTATTGACTAGTAAGCCTACTGGCCATACAGCTGTAATATTAAAGTGTATCTGAAAAAATTGTAATACATTGCAGCTTTCCAGTCCTTAGATGTAGCAGCTGCAGTTTCCTTTTATTTCAGGTTTCTTTACCCTTTATTTTCACCTGGTGATTCTGCCAGTAACACATTTCCTGTTGTAGGTGACAACTCTCATTTACCATACTGTATTTATGGAAAAGCAGTGATGTCATTCTAGGACATTAGAATAAACACATCCCCCCTCTCCTCTTCATAGAGGGCTATGAACAAGGCTTACTGATTCAGCAGAGGCAACAAGCACAGGAATTTTTATGGAAAAGCAGTGATGTTATTCTAGGGCATTAGCATAAACACATCCCCCTCTCCTCTTCATAGAGGGCTATGAACAAGGCTTACTGATTCAGCAGAGGCAACAAGCACAGGAATTTTTATGGAAAAGCAGTGATGTTATTCTAGGGCATTAGCATAAACACATCCCCCTCTCCTCTTCATAGAGGGCTATGAACAAGGCTTACTGATTCAGCAGAGGCAACAAGCACAGGCAATTTTCTGCTCAAAAAATGTCTGACAAGATCTACAGGTTTTTATGCACATATTTCAAAAACGCTTTCAATGGAATATTTGACAGATTAAAAATCAAGACGAGGAATCGAGAACTGTATTTGTCATCATACAAAAAAACCCCCATAAAGTTACATAGTTATTCTTGTTGAACAAAGACACAAGTCCATTTAGTTCAACCAATAAAATGTAAAAAAAAGTAAAATTATACGATCTTATATACACAACTCCATACCCCAAGTTGATGCAGAGGAAGGCAAATAATGCCAGCAAAGTATGATCCAATTTGCTCCAGCAGGGTTAAAATTTCCTTCCTGATGCTCCAAGAGACAATTAGATATTCCCAGGATCAATTTTACCTATAATTGTTAGCATCCATTATGTACGTTTAGGAAATAACCCAGGGTTTTTTTTTTTTTTTTTTAAAAGCAAAGTTAAATTAAATGGCGAAAGGGGGGGGGGGGGAATAAAATAAACAAATTCTTTAAAAATATGTTGACTAACTAGGATATTATTTTTGATAAATATTGATATTATGTTAAAGCATATCTAAATAAAAATGTTCTTACTTGCTTTAACTCTTGTAGTATAGGATCATCTTGTCTATCAAAGTGCAGGCTTACTGCAGTGGTTTCCATCCAAGCATTGTCTGTATTTCTTGGGTCATCAACATACCCTTTATATACCTAAAATTAATTGATAGAATAAGTATAATAGTCAATACAATTATGTTGGCTCTGACCAAGGTAACCCAGTGCAACAGTTTTTGTTTGTATTTTGCTGCATTAGAGACTTATGTAATAAAGTATTCACATGTGCAATAATGGTTCAATTACTAGACCACTCAGCTTTTCTACTCCAGTTCTTCATTTCTTATCATCACTTTTGGAACTCATTTTTAGTGAGGTATGTCACAACAGCAAGCCACACATTCAATTCATTTTTCTCATATTAGTGTTTAAAGGATTTGTAAAGGCAGAAGGTTTTTTATCCTACCGCATTCTATGCATTAAGATAAAAAACCTTCTGTGTGAAGCAGCCTCCCCAGCACCACCTAATGCTTTCCTGAGGCCCCTCTCAATCCACCGATGTCCAGGAGTCCCTTGGTCGTCTGGGACTCTCCCTCCTAATTGGCTGAGACATTAGCTCCTGTGGCTATCAATTAAAGTCAGTAAGCCAATCAGAGAGAGGGGCAGGGCCAAATGGCAGCTCCATGTCTGAATGAACACAAGGAGCTGCAGTTTAGCTCGGGTGCCCCCATAGCAAGCTACTTGCTGTGGGGGCACTCAATAGGAGGGAGGGGACAGGAACAGCAATGAAGGAACCGAGAAGAGGAGAATCCAGGCTGCTCTGTGCAAAACCAAATGCACAGAGAAGGTAAGTATAACATGTTTGTTATTTAAAAAAAAAAAAAAAAAACAGACTTTACAATCACTTTAAAATCTCACTTGGCAGCTGTATAAGTTACATTGTAGAGCTGAACACCAGGTCTTCATCCTCTTCCCTCTCTGTGTTTTTAAAATAGACTTTAAAACACTACTCACAGGAGAATGCCACAGAAAACAGCTCTCACACATTGCAATGTGAGTACAATGCCCTGTTACATTGAGAACTGCCCACCCCTAAGCTGAAAACTCATATAACTGTCCACAAGACACCTAGAATTTAGGTATGAATACTAAAAAAGTAAAAAAAAAGAAATGTGGGACTAAGCTAGAGATTCAAAAATAGAGTTGGGCAAACACCTGGATGTCCGAGTTCGGCAGGTCCAGCCGAACTTGAAAAAAAAGTGCGGGTTCGTGACCCGGACTTAACCCGAACTTGACCCCGATCCCGAACCCCATTGAAGTCAATGGTGACCCGAACATTTGAGCACTAAAATGGCTCTAAAAAAACATGGAAAGGGCTAGAAGGCTGCAAATGGCAGCAAAATCTTGTTAAGAGCATGGCAAGTGCTCTGCAAACAAATGTTAATAGGGAAATAACTTAAAATAACATAGAAAATATAAAAATAAAAAATTATCATCTTGATCTAGGAGGACGAGGCCCATATGGAGTAGGAGGTAAATTGGTGATTTTTGAATAGCAGATTAGAACACAGCAGTGTCTAAAAGCTTTATCTGACAGTAACATATAAAGGAAAAACTACAAAAAAACGGAATTTTTGTAAAATCTTACCTGTAAAATTCCTTTCTCTGAGTCCTCCGACAGTCGCCGCCTCTTCATATTCGTCACTAATGGGGGTTATTGACCTTTGCTCCGTAGGAGTAGCTAGGCAACAGAATATATTAATATCAAAGCTTTTAGCATATCCCACCCCCAGGGGGTGGTCCCCTCAGTCAATGCCTCCCTGCTTCCTGCATTTCCAACTCAGTTTCAGTAGCATAGCAGTAGAGTACATAAACAAACCCCAAAAGAGGGGCGGGGGCGGCGACTGTCGGAGGACTCAGAGAAAGGAATTTTACAGGTAAGATTTTACAAAAATTCCGTTTTCTCTTACGTCCTCCGACAGTCGCCGCCTCTTCATATTCGTCACTAATGGGGACGTCCCAAAGCAGTGTAGACATGAGGGGTGGGAAAAAAGCAGCCGAGCCTAAAGCAACGCAGTACCCACATCAGAGAAAGAAACCTTACCAAAGTAAGAGAACCAACTGGGCAACAGGAAAAAAACATGCTCAACAGGAGCAACAACCCAGGAAAACAAGCAACCTAGGGATAAAGACATCCCAAAACAGCCAAGGACCCAAAACAAGGGGCCCTAAGGCACTGCCGCACTAAGAACTTTGCGGCCAAAGGAAGCATCCGCCGATGCCTGAACATCCACCTTGTAGAATTTTGAAAAGCTGTGAACTGATGACCAAGTCGCCGCCTTACACACCTGGGCCACAGAAGCCTGATGACGATAGGCCCAAGACGTACTCAGAGACCTAGTAGAGTGCGCCTTCACAGGGAAAGGGGGAACCTTCCCCTTCAAAGCATAGGCTTGCACAATGGTCTGTCTGATCCATTTGGCGATGGTCGCAGCCGAAGCCGCCATGCCCTTCCGAGGACCCTCTGGAAGAACAAAAAGAGAATCCGACTTGCGAAAGGATTTTGTCGATGACAGGTAAACCCTGATCGCCCGAACAACATCCAAGGAATGCAAAGTCACCTCCCTTGGATGCTTAGGCTTCGCGCAAAGCGAAGGCAAGACAATGTCCTCATTGAGGTGAAATTCCGAGATCCTCTTCAGAAGAAAAGAAGGATTAGGACGCAAGACCACCTTATCCAGGTGAATCACCAAGTAGGGAGAGCTGCAGGACAAAGCCGCCAGCTCCGATACCCTGCGAGCCGAAGTGATCGCCACCAAAAAGGCAACCTTCTTAGAGAAGAGAGGCAATGAGATCTCCCTGATCTTCTCAAAGGGAGCATGTTGCAACACGGACAGAACAAGGTTCAAATCCCATGGAGGTAAAGGATTCCTCCGAGGAGGAGCCAAATGTCGCACCCCTTGAACAAAGGTGCTAACCAAAGATTTAGACGCCACAGGGCGTTGAAAGAGTACGGCCAGCGCAGAAATCTGACCCTTAATCGTGGCCAACGCCAAACGCTGGTCCACGTCCGTTTGAAGGAAAGCCAACACTATCAACACCGAGTACGAGCGAGGGGAATACCCCCTGGACTCACACCAGGCAAAGTAAGCCTTCCAAGCACGGTAGTAAATCTTCCCCGAAGAGGCCTTCCTAGCCTTGATCAAAGTGGGAATGACCCCAGGGGAAAGACCCCTATCCTTCAGGACCTGGCTTTCAACAGCCAGGCCGTTAAAGCCAGCGACTGTAAAGCAGGATGGAATATCGGTCCTTGAGACAGGAGATCTTCTCGAAGTGGCAGACGTCACGGAGCGTCGACCGCCAGATTCACGAGGTCTGCGTACCAAGACCGGCGAGGCCAGTCCGGTGCCACCAGAATCACCGTGTGCGGTTCCGAGGCCAACCTGTGAAGGAGCCTGGACAGCAGCTGAATCGGTGGAAAGGCATACATCAGGCGATACTGATGCCAGGGCGCCACTAACGCGTCTGAGGCGTCTGCCCGAGGATCACGCGTCCTTGCCACGAACCTTTCCACCTTGTTGTTCAGACGAGACGCGAACAGGTCCACATCTGGGGACCAGCACTTCGCACACAACATCTGGAAGACAACCGGGTGAAGGGACCATTCTCCCTGGTCCAGGGTCTGGCGGCTCAGATAATCCGCCTGCCAGTTCTCCACCCCCCGAATGTGAACTGCAGATATCGCCGGGACGTGCGTCTCGGCCCAAGACAGAATGTCGGCTACTTCCCGAGCCGCTCGGGCACTCCTGGTGCCCCCTTGGTGGTTGATGTAGGCCACCGCTGTGGCATTGTCGTCTGTACCCGAACTGGACGGCCCTGAAGCCTGTCCGTCCAACGCAGTAGACAGAGATTTATCGCTCGCAATTCCAGAATGTTGATCGGAAGGGAGGATTCCTCCTTCGACCAAGTACCCTGAGCGGACAGAACGCCCAGAACACCACCCCAGCCCGACAGGCTGGCATCCGTGGTGATTACCGTCCACGACAAAGGACGAAAGGACTTGCCCCCCGACACCGCCGGGGACTGGAGCACACAGGCAGCAGGCCCACACAGGAACTGACAGGGAGCACAGCAGCCACACAGACATGCAGGGTCACACAGTCCCAGACTGACACCCAAATAGACAGGTCCCCACATAGAGTTACACTTACCTGTCCGGATGGCGTGGGGAGCCTGCTCCAGCGACCAAACCGCTGCACTGAGGACAGGGAGTGTCACAAGCATGACGCAGCGGAACTGTAGTGCGAAACCGCAATGGCGTCCAGTGAGGTAGCCACCTCACCGATAGCATCCCTGCAGCGAACAGGGATGGGTCGTTCAATGTGCCAGGGCAAAACCTAAGCTAAACGCTCGATGGCAGGCTGGGAAGCCCCTGGCCCTGAGCCCTGGGAACCAGGGTGGCCAGACTGAGACCCAGCTCCGCACGATCATCTTCATCAGAAGAAGCTAACTAACGCTGAAATAAACAGCTAAGTAAAAGAAAGAGAAAAAAACTCCAAATAAAATCAAAAAGAGAAAAGAAGCTGAGACTAAGAGCCCCAGCACAGGAACAGCCAGCCTACTCCAGAGCTAGGCATTAGAAACTGAGTTGGAAATGCAGGAAGCAGGGAGGTATTGACTGAGGGGACCACCCACTGGGGGTGGGATATGCTAAAAGCTTTGATATTAATATATTCTGTTGCCTAGCTACTCCTACGGAGCAAAGGTCAATAACCCCCCATTAGTGACGAATATGAAGAGGCGGCGACTGTCGGAGGACGTAAGAGAAAAATGTTTTTCCCTTTAAATTGGTGATTTTTGAATAGCAGATTAGAACAGCACTGTGTGTAAAGGCTGTATGTCACATTAACGTATGAATGAAAAACTGAAAAATAATTATTTTTCCCTTAAATTGGTGATTTTTGAATAGCAGTGTCTAAACGCTGTAAGTCACAGTAAAATATGAAGGAAAGGAAAAAACGTTGTTTTTTTTTTTAAATCCAGATTAAGTAGACACATATGCAGTGAGCTTGCATTAAATGTCTGCTGCACGCCGCACGCCGCCCACCTAACAGACTTTTTTCTCCCTCCTACTCACTGGGCTCAGGTCAGGGCAAAAAGATTGTGCACTGCACCCCCACACAATAAAGTAGATCTGATTAAAGAAGATTCTTCTGTCCTGTGTCCTATTCTTTCCTTGAAAGCAATTTCTCCAGCCTGTCCCTACATTAATCTCCTATCTCTCCCTCAAATCAGCAGCAGCAGGAACCTGTCCCTACACTATTTAGAGCAGAGTGACGTGCGGCGCTACGTGACTCCAGCTTATATAGAGGCTGGGTCACATGCTGCACTGGCCAATCACAGCCATGCCATTAGTAGGCATGGCTGTGATGGCTTCTAAGGGCACACTAGTTAAACGCTTGTTGATTAGCTGCCCTGCAGCTGTTGAAACCGCGCCATTAAAACCGCACCAAAATAACCGAACAACGGACTGTATTCCGAATATACAGTAAAATGTTCGGGTCCGGGTACCGAAAGCCCAAAAATCCGGTACGATCCCGAACAATATAGTCCGTGTTCGCTCAACCCTATTCAAAAAGTGAAACTCAAATATTTTATATAGATGGTTACACACAGAGTGATATATTTCAAGCATTTCTTTCTGTTAATTTTGATAATTATGGCTTACAGCTAGTGAAAACCCAAAAATCCGTATTGCAGAAAATTAGAATTGAACATAAGACCAATATAAAAAGGATTTTTATTACAGAAATGTTGGCTTACTAAAAAGTATGTCCATGTACAGTATAGTATACACTAAATACTTGGTCAGGGCTCCTTTTGCATGAACTACTGTATCAATGCGTCATGGCATGGAGGAGATCAGCCGGCGGCACTGCTGAGGTGTTATGGTAGCCCAAGTTTCTTTGATAGTAGCTTTCAGCTCCTCTGCATTGTTGGGTCTGGTGTCTCTCATCTTCCACTTTACAGTATCCCACAGATTCTCTATGTGGTATAGGTCAGGCGAGTTTGCTGGCCAATTAAGCACAGTGATACCATGATCATTAAACCAGGTATTGGTGCTTTTTGCAGTATGGGCAGGTGCCAAGTCCTGCTGGAAAATGAAATCAGCAACTCCATAAAGCTGGTCAGCAGAGGGAAGCATGAAATGCACTGGAATTTCCTGGTAGAGGGCTGTGCTGACTTTGGACTTGATAAAACACAGTGAACCAACACCAGCAGATGATATGGCTCCCCAAATCATCATGAGCTGAAAGCCACTATCAAAGAAACCTGGGCTTCTATAAAACCTCAGTAGTGCCACAGGCTGATCACCTCCATGCCATGCCACATTGATGCAGTAATTCATGCAAAAAGAGCCCCGACCAAGTATTGAGTGCATACTATACCGTTCATGGACATACTTTTCAGTAAGCCAACATTTCTGTATTAAAAACCTTTTTTTTTTTATTGGTCTTATGTAATATTCTAATTTTCAGAGATAGTGGATTTCGGATTTTCTCTAGCTGTAAGCCACAATCATCAAAATTAAAGAAAGAAATGCTTGAAATATATCACTCCGTGTAACGCATCTAAAAAAAAATATGAGTTTCACATTTGGAACTGAATTACTGAAATAAATAACTTTTTGATTATATTCTAATTTTATGAGATGCACTTGTATATTCAATTTTATGCGAGTCCATGTATAATTTTGATAATTGTATTTTGACTGTGTTGTATTTTCCTTAAAGTGTTTGTCCAGAAAAACAAAATAAAAAAATGTTGTTGTTATCGTAAAATCTTTTTGTCGAAGTCCATTGAGGGACACAGGAGGATTCCTAATTCTTAGAAATTTGGGCTATTCTACTGCATTCATGAGATCTGGCAGACACAAAACTTAAGCCAACTGCCATATAACCCCATGTCCATCCATCATGCCTGGGGTTTAGTGAGCAATCAGCACAGTGGAGCTGGACCAATGTTGTTCAATGGACTTCAAGAATACCATTTTATAGAAAGAAAACATTTATTTTCTTTATTGTCCACTGGGGGACACAGGAGAAAAATAATTTTTAGACGTTTTGGGACATCCGAAAGCAGTTCAAATGAGGGGTGGGCAACAGCCAATTAAAGTCCCAGCAGATGTGGAATCTATTACAAGGAAGTACAAAGCTTTTTATGCCTGATAAAGGCTAGTTCCAAATGGGGTATAAAGGCAAGTGTGTAAATTGACAAGACCAGGGAAAAAGGACACAGAGAATTAGCCTGGTATTCTTAAACAGGAGAGGTTAACAGGAAACTATTACCTAATGGAATGATGAGCCCCTAACTAACAATGTTAAGAACAACCTAGGTGTGCCAGGGATGTGATAGCCACAGTTAGACTGCCTGGCTGTTTAGTAACTACATAATTTTACAAATTATGAAAAAGAGCATTGAAATGGTATCAAGATCTTACCTTGCCCTCCTGTTGGCAGCCATCTTGGACATGTGAAGACTGCTGCCTCTTATAAACTCTGATTGCATAATCATTTGCCTGCTGCCTGTGTCGCACAGTGATGATCCTGCACACCTGACTATATCTATCACCTGATAGGTTGCAGTCCTTGCCCTTGTGTTTGCGCTGCAAGGTGCATCTCTGCTAGCAGTCTCCTGTTCTCCGTGTTCCTCCGTGTATGACCTGGCTTGGCTGATGACTCTTCTGGCTCTTGACCCCACATCGGCAGACGACCGAGCAACGGTAGACTACCTGCTTCTGGACTCAACCCCGGCTTGAATGACTACCCCCTTCTGGACTTGACCTTGGCTTGTTCCTGTTCTCACTTCCTCACTCTTGCTGTGCATTTATTGTTGTTTGCTCTAATAAACTGCTTTATTTTACCTGCATCCCTGTGTGGTCTGGATTCCCGGCACCCTGACAAATGGGCAAAAGGACTTTCCCAATAGGAACCAGTGATGGAATTCAAACTATTGCAAAAAGATCCCCTGGGGGTGGGACTTTGAATGGCAGAAACCAGAGTTTGAGTAAGCTTTAACAGCTTTATTTGTACAACTTTGAACATTCATAGACAAAATGTGGAAGTGATAGTGTACGAAAATGAAAAACATATATTGATTAAAAACAAGTGGCCAAACAATACATCACAGATAAGAATGGCTGGGATTTCTTGAGGCAAAGGGACCAGACGCGTTTCGGTTGGTAACCTTTCTCAGTGGTCCAGCAGAAAAAATCTCAGACTAGAGATGTGAAACAAATTACGGTCATTAGAAAAATGGCATAATAGAGGAATATTGCATATAAAGAGTGACAGAATTCATGTGGAGCAATTAGACTTAATAGGGGTGATAAAAAGCTAGGTCTCAAAAGGTACACTGCAGTCTTTACTCGAGCGGGGTTTGGGTATAGCCTTTGTTGCTGAGGTAACACCAATGCAGATAGCTACTGCAAAGAGACTAACTCAAACTGAAGAAAAAATATCCATGTATATCAATATCCTAATGCAAGATAAAAATTACAGAGCTGAGAAAAAGGCATCCACCCTTCAAAAATGTAAATATCTTCAAAAAATGAGGCATGATGGAGAGATGGGGGTAATATGATGGCTGACTTAATGCTTTTTGTAGTGTACAAACCTTCTGAAGGCAGCTGTATCACCAAAATGTCTAAGAATTTTCATCCTGTGTCCCTTAATGGATGATAAAAAATGTTCTTATTCACTTTGGATAGAATGCAGAAATATTAGAACCCCTGCCAGGTTTTTACTACTTTCCAAGGTTCTACTTGAGTGGCTTACCCTTATTTACCATTTACCCTTATTACCTGTTTTACTGACAACAGTTTTTAAAGACAGAAAAATGGAAAAAAATCTGTAACAGGGACACAGACAGCAATAACAATCACAAGGGGGTTCTAGCCCTTCCCTACTCTAATAAAAAAAAAATGTTTTCTTCTGACAAGTTGCTGTTAGAGAGTTGCCTTCTAGTAAAGTGTTGTTAGCAGAAGAGGAATTGAGGGAAAATCTCTCTAATAGAGCCCTGAATAACTTTAAAATCTGACAGGAGGTTTAATCCTTCTCCACTGTATCCTATATTTAAAAACATGTTTTGGGCTTGACATACACTTTAATGTGGAACTCCAGGCAGAAATTAAAAACACTATTTAAAACAATTTTCAAAAAAATCCTTGAATGCATTTTATGTAACTAGCATGGGTCTTTAAATCCATCTTGAAAAAGTCACCTGTAAATATCTGGGGAGCAGCACTCAAGGTCAGCGCTACAAGTCAATCAGACTGTTTACAGAGATGCTCAGGACCTGGCTGTGCTGTCCTAACCAGGGCACCAGCTGACCAGAATTTAAAAAATGATTTGGTCAGTACAAATGTTGTCTGTCAACAAAAATAAAAAATAAAAACGTTGCCGTGCCTAGCTGTTTTGCCTGGTAATTTAGCTTTGGATTCACAAAGTAAATTACAGTAGGTTTCTACTTACTTCACTGCCATTGTTTAACAGTTCTTGAAATTTATCTAGAAATCTGTATTTTAAGATCTTCTTTAGTTTGCGTGGTAGTGTTTCTCCTGGTTCCAATGTACCCTGTTTAGAGAAATATAATAATAATAATAACTGTAGATTATTGTAACTTTAAAAATCCGTAATAAACCAAACTCCTTTCATAATGAATACACAAGTTACATTTGGATATTTACTGACCTTTATATAAATATTGCTACAAACCTTCAAATTCTCAAATAGATTTTAGTGTAACTCTTTTTTTCCTGCAACATACTGTATGTGTTCATTTATGTAAAACAGTTCAGAAAACGATGTACCTGGTATAAAATTCATTATTTATTTTTCGGAATCTGGTTACTATAAAATGTAATTTGTGCATGATTAAGGTGAGTGTTTTTTTTTTTTCTTTCAGAAAAGAGAGTTTTAAAACTTTCTAATTCCTTTGGACCTGTACTTCATTTCTCTGTATTAGGGATCTTTGACATGAGGGCTGGGAAGATTGCTATGCTGAGCTACAGGGTTGCTTCAACTGAACTACACAGGGAAGAACTGTCAAAGCACACTTTACTGTATATAGTCACCCTATATAATAAAATAATCCAATGCAAATACCCTTTAACATTTGAAGAACCACTGCCCTAAATGGCTCAGATGTGAATATGTTTTTTTAAGATTAGCAACAAAACTTAAAAAACAATAATTAAAAATTAAAAATGGTTGGTATGTTATCTGACATAAAAGTATCTGTGAAATGTGGACATTATAAGAATGTACATCACTGCCAAGTATAATAATCAATACAAAGTTTGTATTGATTATTATACCTTCTGATAATAGCCACATTTTACAGATACTTTTATGCCAGTTAAGATACAAACCATTTTTAATTTTCAGTTATCGCTTTTTTCAAGTTTTGTATTACACTGTTTAATCCCCATTGAAACTGACAGCATCTATAAACTGGATACTATAGGGTTACTTGTGGCCAGTATAAAACTAGTTGCTAAGCTGATAAAGGAGGCATAGTCTGGCCTCCAAACCGAGTTCCCATTGGCTACAGAGTCCTAGGATTTTACAGCTCTTCTGACAGCTCCTGGCAGCTCTCTCCTCATGGTGGCTCCCCAGTTGTTTGTCCAGACCTCTGCACTGCTTCCCTCAGCGACTTTGACATCCAGTGGCTCCAGCATGGATTGCTCTTCTCCTTGTTGGACCCACTTTGAGCTAATTTATGCCTGTTACCTTGGATGTCTGTGAGTGTATTGTGAATTGATGCTGTTTGAAATAAACTGTGCTACACTATCAGCAGCTTGGAATCTCTCCTTCCCTTCCCTTCTTCTATATCCTTTATATTAGTATTTTTTTTAACAAAGGAAACTTACTCCAAGAAGAGCCCAGTGCTCAGATGAGATGTGTTTAATGGCCAAAACCTCTAGCACTTTCTTTGACTTTTTTCTGCCAACAGAGCCATCTTTGTTTCTTTTCCACCTGTGAAAGATTAAATGTAAACTATAAAAATAAAGAAGTTTATCCACTGTGTTTTAATTCCAGAAAATACTTTTGTATCATCTGGTTTTGAAAGGTATATAAAAATTGAAAGAAAACAGTTGTTACAAGACCACAGAGCATGCTATAGTATTTCTAAATCCAAATCCAAAAATGTAATCATTTGCAGTTTACCAGTCCTTAGAGGTGGTGCTGCTTTAGTTTTCGTTTTATTTTTTCCTTTAGTCTCACCCTGTCTTCCCAAGAATCAAACACTTCCTGTCCTTTCACAACTATGCTAATTTACCAACTGTACCTATCGAAAGGGCCATGGTTGTCACACAGGTTGAACTTCAAACATATTTGCTTAGTGGATTAATGGGATTAGTAATTTTACACAAGAAAGATAACAATGTTTGTGTTGTTTTTTTCAGCCCACAAGTAATAAAGTGTAGCAATTATCCCAGCTATATGCTGGACACTCACACAGGTTTAAATTTTGGCTTAAGAAAAATGTAATGATGTAAATGCTATGTATGTACTCTGCGAAGCTGTGCAATATGTTGGTGCTACATAAAAACTGTAAATAAATAAAAAAAATATGAAAACTCTCCTTTATACAAACGCCACTTCTTTGACCGGCCTAGAGCTGATTATTACTGTGGTATAACATTGATTACATAAACTGCCTATTTGACCATGTACTTGTTTTTTGCAATCATATTCTATATACAGTAAGGTTTTGCTTATTTAACATAAACAGCTTTTTACAGAAATCAAGAAAAGACGTTTGACTTTAGGGTGATACCATTTATTGGCTAACTAAAAAGATTGTAGTACAAGCTTTCAAAGCATGCTGGCCTCTTCTTCAAGCAGAAAGAATGGAAAGGGAGGGATTGGACTTTATAGGCACCAGTATTAAAATTGTATACTTTATTAAAGGATTCACAAGAGCATATAAGACAAAATACACAAAAGAAAAAGGTAAAAAGGCCAACATATAATGTACATATAATGCAATGAGGCGATAAAGCCTAAAAACAGTATACAAATCGCATAGCCTATCAAATATTAATATTAATATTAATAGGAACAAGATAGTAATGGTAAATATCCTAATACGTAAACATACAAAAAATAGGATTTGGCATATGTATGTAGAGGTTGTTGTGCAGTCATCCAACTGGGTAGAGCTAACAACCAACCAAAACATAGTTACATTTAGGGCTATATAGTACCCTTGTCACACCAAAAAGAGGAAAAGGGTAAAAGATGAGAAAGGGGGTAGGGATAAGGAACGGAAAAAGAAGAAGGGCCAAGAGGAAAGGGGGGGAAAAAAAAAAAAAAAAGAGGAATGAGAGAAAAGAAAAGGGACAGGGGAGGAAAGGCCTGAATGCTGGGAGTGCAGAAACAAACCCACAGGCACAACTGGAGCCAAACGCAGGGACCAGGGCTACATACTCTGGCATAGGAAGACATAATAGTGGGAAAGACCACAATGATCACCATGTGTTGAACAAAATTGCATACCTGAGAAGAATTTTCAGGTCATCAGACCTTGTAATAAACCAAGCCTGGTAAGTTAAAATGATAACGAGGGGGTCGGTACGCTGTAGTAGGAGCAGACTGCCTAACACAATTACCGGTGTAAGCATGAGACAAAGTAATTCATATAACCTGAAATGGATAATGTAATGATAAATGGGATATACAATCGACCAAGTATTGATAGAATAAAAAAAGGGGAACTGAGGTAAAGACAGTAACCCATAACCTCACCTACCGTGCATATGGGGAAACCACTAATACAGGAACCCCAAGTACATGCAAAGGTTCATAACATGTGTCTAGGCTATCAAAGGTAGTGATGGCAAACTAGAACAGGATGAAAGTGGCAGAACAACATGCATGAGTAGGTTAAAGTGAGAATAGAATGCCTGAAAATAGAGTAGAGATTCCTATTATATTCAGTAGCCCCCAAACACCAGAGTGTGCTAGAGCAAAAGTAGCAGTCATGGGTACAAGACCTAACAAGGGCTCAATGTCATGGAATTCCAATCGTTTCAAAAACGTTTAAGTAGGGAGGCCGGAGAGATGGAGAGCCCCGACCTGAAAAACCAACCAAGGGCAGGCGAGGTAAGTATACCTCATATGCCTAAGACCTGTTGGATAATAAGGATAGTGATTCACAGACAGCCAGCAGTATATTGGTAAATTGTCGCTCCAAAGAGATCAGGTCTCAAAGTGCACTTACCCAGGTGTGTTAGGTGTAGGTGTGCTGCCGACAGAGCGACCAGATGAAACCCCCCCCGGATGGGGATACCGCCATATTTTAGAGCGAATAGCGCGCTCTATTTGAGTACCGTGGTCCCGGGTGATGAGTCATGGAATTGACGTCATCAACCCCGGCCGGTATTCCCTGCGCATGTGCGGGCCGCAGCATCACCAAGGTGACCCAGCAACAAGGCTGGCCGCGTCATGGCTGGGAAAGGAAGTCTCTGAGTCAGCCGGACTCACAGCGCTTCCTAGTATCCACGCCAGCGGGGGCGCCGATTGGCAGCCCAAACGCTGGGCGTGGCTACCCGGCCGTACGTCCGCTCCAGGCAGTCAGCGGGGATGGAGTGCACATCCATGCATGCACGGCGCCATCCTGTGGACAAGAGAAGGGATAAACAAGTAAAAATGAAAATCGAACAAGTGGGAGGCGGGGTAAAGAGCAGCAAGAAGAATAAGGAACCCCGACAACTAAACAAGACAGACAATATTACATCGATAAAAGTGTAACGCTGATAAAACCATATCAGCGGGACACTTGAAAGCATTACAACATAATAGTAGAAGCATACATATAAAGTACATAAAATGGATCGAGTGCAACCCCGACCAAAGGCTGAGCCACAGGTGTCCCCAGTAGGCGACAACCGGGGGCCCAGCCCATGGGCCACGGTGCAGTCGGCCGTTATAACAATCATAAACAAAATTAAAATACAAAATAATTATTTACTATTCTGTGTGTAACACACAGTAATACATGTCTACAAAACCTTGAACCAATTGAGACAGGAAAGGGACAGGACTAGGGAGGAAGAGAGGGGGGGGGAAAAAAGGAAAGGAGGTGAGAAAAAGAAAAAGAAAGAAGGAGGGGGAGGGGGGGGAAAGGGAAAAAGGAGGAGGGAAAAAGAAAGAAACCCGAAATAAACAGTCCTAGAGGGAATACCCAATGTTACTGTTAGTTCACAGGAAGCATTTGTACGAGTGCGCCTCGTTAAGACCAGGGCGGGTGTTGGCATTTAAGCGCTCAATCCAGAGGGATTCCCTCTGGAGGATGCGCTGGTTCCAATCACCGCCCCTTGGGTCACGAGGTATAATCTCCAAAACAATGAAATTGACATTGGTAGTGTTGAACCGATGGTGCAGGTCAAGGTGCCTACTCACCGGGGTGACCATCTTGCCACCCGATGAGTAGTAGATGTGATCATTTATTCGTCGTCGGAATTGACGAAAGGTCTTTCCAACGTAAAACATGTTGCACCTGCAAAACATGAGATAAACCACCCCCTCAGTGCTACAATCTGCTCTGAAGGTCGGAGCAAATGTCTCACCATTGGGCAAAATGAATCTATTGCCCTCGGCCACCCAGGGGCACATATCACAGTGACGGCATTTGTAAATGCCTCGCGGCCCAGGGGCTGTGGTCTTCTTATGGCTATAGAAACTATGGGTGAGATGATCTCGCAGAGAAGTAGTCCGCCTGAAGGTGATCTGTGGTACTGCATTCACGTATTTGCCCACTATTGGATCTTCATTCAAAAAATGCCAGTGTCGGTTAAGAATATTACGCAGTATGCCCTGATGGCTGGAAAATTTTGTAATAAACTTGACAGATTGATTGGAAGAAGTAGGTTTAGTATGATAAAGCCTTTTTTTTATTCTATCAATACTTGGTCGATTGTATATCCCATTTATCATTACATTATCCATTTCAGGTTATATGAATTACTTTGTCTCATGCTTACACCGGTAATTGTGTTAGGCAGTCTGCTCCTACTACAGCGTACCGACCCCCTCGTTATCATTTTAACTTACCAGGCTTGGTTTATTACAAGGTCTGATGACCTGAAAATTCTTCTCAGGTATGCAATTTTGTTCAACACATGGTGATCATTGTGGTCTTTCCCACTATTATGTCTTCCTATGCCAGAGTATGTAGCCCTGGTCCCTGCGTTTGGCTCCAGTTGTGCCTGTGGGTTTGTTTCTGCACTCCCAGCATTCAGGCCTTTCCTCCCCTGTCCCTTTTCTTTTCTCTCATTCCTCTTTTTTTTTTTTTTTTCCCCCCTTTCCTCTTGGCCCTTCTTCTTTTTCCGTTCCTTATCCCTACCCCCTTTCTCATCTTTTACCCTTTTCCTCTTTTTGGTGTGACAAGGGTACTATATAGCCCTAAATGTAACTATGTTTTGGTTGGTTGTTAGCTCTACCCAGTTGGATGACTGCACAACAACCTCTACATACATATGCCAAATCCTATTTTTTGTATGTTTACGTATTAGGATATTTACCATTACTGTCTTGTTCCTATGCAGATGTCCTTTGTCACCACATGCCCCAGAAGAAGCTTATTAAACTAAGCGAAACATGTAGGGCAGCTGGGATTCAATCTAATATTTATCTACTCTGTACAGACGACCGTTAGAGACGGGTATCATTCCTCTCTTTGGCCGCCTTATGAACATAGGGTATTTTGTAACACTTGTGATTATTATATGTGACTGTTGTTACATACATTAATATTTGATAGGCTATGCGATTTGTATACTGTTTTTAGGCTTTATCGCCTCATTGCATTATATGTACATTATATGTTGGCCTTTTTACCTTTTTCTTTTGTGTATTTTGTCTTATATGCTCTTGTGAATCCTTTAATAAAGTATACAATTTTAATACTGGTGCCTATAAAGTCCAATCCCTCCCTTTCCATTCTTTCTACTACTAATTTAGGATGTGGCACCCTTAACTCTACTCCCCCCCCCCTTTTGTGCGCCTGGACATCCTGCGACCTAGGAGCGCACATACCAAACATTTGATTGAATTTAGGGTGGTAGCACCCGTTGGTGGTTTTCACCAGCTAGCAGGATCTCTATATGTTTCTCTACCTCTGATTTCTATTTGTTGGTCTGAATATACTATAACCTTGAACCCATTAGCAATAACCAGCTTTCTTTATTATTTTCTTTGTATTCCTTCAGGTTTATTTTAGACCTGGGGTATTAACAAGTAACATTATTTTTTTTTTTTTTTCTAGGTTTGTGTCTATACCTTGGGGCTTATTTATTACCTTAAGATCTGGGTTTGTAACCAATAAGTCAAACATGGAGTTTGTAGGCAATTCATGGACAGGATACATGGCTGAGATCCAACTTAGTTGCAATACCCCTGTCAGAAATGATATTGGCCTAAATCAATATGTCAATACTGCCAAGAAACTGTTGAAGAGCAAATCCAATCTCTATTGGCACATAGAGTTTTTTCTAAAATATATTAAGGAGGGGATCTGTCCATTGGGTCTTAGGATTCAACTTTTCCCCTCTTTTGATAATGCTTCCAATGCCTTCAAAGCACAGTGGGAGAACACCCTCACCCGCTGTAGCTTGGAGTTATGTCAGCTTCTAGTTGTCCAATACCAATCGGACCTTCTGGCCCTAGATTCTGAACTGGCCACATTATACACCAAAAATGAGGCAATTAAAACCCACGAATCTTATGCAAAAAAGTGGGATGAGGTGAAACAGTACCTTACCAAAATAAATAAGGACATAGTTAATAAGAAGCAAACCAAATTTCTCAAAGATCAACTTGCCTTCTCAGAAGGCTTTGCATACCGATGGCAGGGTCCACCCCGCTCTCAAAGACCTCGGAACCCACATGGTCCACCTGATTCTACTGCTGCCTCCGACCAGAGAGATACTGAATGGGAATCCGACTCATCATCAGTATCAAATACTTCACATCAATCCATACATTCCAACATCATTATGACACGTTCTAAAACTAGGGGTGGCCCACGTACACGTACACCCCGTGGGGGTCACCATACATCACATCCCAAGCGGGGACAGGCTCCAGCTGGCAAACCCAATGCGTCTTCCAACCCACGGGATATACAGCCTCCTACACAGGATATATACCTGGGGAATGTGGCCTTGCAAGCCCTACAGATGATGCAACCTAGCCTGGCTGGGACCCAAGCCAGACCACCCAACACCAATGGATTAGGACAGGCAAATAACACAGCACCTGGCCCTATACAACATATACAGGGGGCAGCAGCACCCTTGGCACCTGGACTTCCAAACACCGGTACCAAACAGACTACCCTTGATACACATTTCAACCTTGCTTAATCACAGTCTATAAATTTTCCGTTGAGCCAGACTCCCACATCACCGACCTAAACTTGTCAATTATTAATCTTACTCCATTTATTTTATCAAAAGAGGAAGATGAAGTTCTAAAACTCGGTTTAACTTTCTGCCCAACAGCCCCCCTGGACAGGTATGATGTCATTAAAGACTTATACCTGTTCTGCAGGAACTTGACATATAAATATATTTTTGATCCTACAAACATCAGAGCGAACCAAGAACGCCAAATTTCTGAAAAAGTTAAAAACTTCACAATGAAGCAATTCCGCGCACTCCGAGATCTAATCCTCCTCCTGGAGGAGAGTGATCAGGAGGGGTGTAGCGTGTCAGCTAACGAGATCCTGACCAATACACCACCTACAGCACAGCCTTTGCCATCGGTACCCAAAAGACAATTCAAACCCAAATCCACCCAGTTCCCGGACCTTACTACCAATCCTAAGATCTGGGCATTCCTTAATGCATGTGTTAGCGAACTCAAACGCTGCTCTCTACCCCCCTCTCGCTCTAACCTCTCTCCGGAACAGAAACGCGTCATCGATAGGTTACAAAACCACCCCGATCTGATCATCAAGGCATCAGATAAGGGTGGGAACATAGTCTTAATGACTAGGGAAAACTACGAGAAAATGTGCATGGACATACTTAGTAATGAATCTTGGTATAAGAAAATTCAACCATCCCAAACGGCCCAATTTAAGTCTGTCTATAAGGACCTGATTGGACAGGCCTTTCAGTCCGGTCTCATCGACCAAGACACTTATAATTTTCTTAATACCCGCTTCCCTAGGGAGGCGACGTTTTATGCCCTACCCAAAACCCACAAAAATGTAATTTCTCCCCCAGGCCACCCTATTATTTCTGGAATCGGTAATCTTACTGAGAACGCAAGCCGCTTCATAGATTTTTTTCTAATGCCCCATGTCCAGGCACTTCCATCCTATAATAAGGACACCCTTGATTTCCTTAAAACCCTGGATGATTTGGTTCTCCCTCCCGACGCCCTGCTCGTGACACTGGATGTGGAGGCTCTTTACTCAAGCATCCCTCACGAGCAGGGTGTCGGGATGGTTAAAACCTTCCTCCAGGAGCAGGACGATCGTACCTGGCCGCTCAACGACTTCCTCCTCAAACTGTTATCATTTATCCTTACCAATAACTGGTTCTCGTTCAATGGTTCCCACTACCTCCAGGTGCAGGGCGTGGCAATGGGCACTTGTTGTGCCCCTGCCTACGCCAACCTATACCTGGGGGGGTGGGAACGCTATATTTTTTCTGACGAAACACTGGCCCAATATATTCAATATGTTGAGATTTGGTTGAGATATATTGATGACGTATTTTTGGTGTGGACGGGCTCCCGTCAGCTTCTGACGGAATTTGTCCAACACCTGAACGTCAACCACTTTAACTTACAATTCACTTTTTCTCTAGACGAACATGAAGTCAATTTTTTGGACCTGACTGTGAGGAAGGATTTGAGCGGCCGGGTTACGACGGACCTGTTCCGCAAGACCTCGGCAGGAAATACCATCCTGCATGCGACCAGTGCACATCCACCAGCACTGGTCCGTAGCATTCCGTACGCCCAGTACATCAGGTTACGGCGAAACTGTACATCACTTGCGGACTATAAGAGACAAGCTAACCTACTGCGGACGCGTCTGTTGAAGAGGGGTTACAGCAAGAGTACCCTTCGCAAGGCCTACAATCAGGCCTTGTCAAAGGATAGACACTCCCTGCTTTATCGTACTAAACCTACTTCTTCCAATCAATCTGTCAAGTTTATTACAAAATTTTCCAGCCATCAGGGCATACTGCGTAATATTCTTAAACGACACTGGCATTTTTTGAATGAAGATCCAATAGTGGGCAAATACGTGAATGCAGTACCACAGATCATCTTCAGGCGGACTACTTCTCTGCGAGATCGTCTCACCCATAGTTTCTATAGCCATAAGAAGACCACAGCCCCTGGGCCGCGAGGCATTTACAAATGCCGTCACTGTGATATGTGCCCCTGGGTGGCCGAGAGCAATAGATTCATTTTGCCCAATGGTGAGACATTTGCTCCGACCTTCAGAGCAGATTGTAGCACTGAGGGGGTGGTTTATCTCATGTTTTGCAGGTGCAACATGTTTTACGTTGGAAAGACCTTTCGTCAATTCCGACGACGAATAAATGATCACATCTACTACTCATCGGGTGGCAAGATGGTCACCCCGGTGAGTAGGCACCTTGACCTGCACCATCGGTTCAACACTACCAATGTCAATTTCATTGTTTTGGAGATTATACCTCGTGACCCAAGGGGCGGTGATTGGAACCAGCGCATCCTCCAGAGGGAATCCCTCTGGATTGAGCGCTTAAATGCCAACACCCGCCCTGGTCTTAACGAGGCGCACTCGTACAAATGCTTCCTGTGAACTAACAGTAACATTGGGTATTCCCTCTAGGACTGTTTATTTCGGGTTTCTTTCTTTTTCCCTCCTCCTTTTTCCCTTTTCCCCCCCCCCTCCTTCTTTCTTTTTCTTTTTCTTACCTCCTTTCCTTTCCCCCCCCCCCCTCTCTTCCTCCCTAGTCCTGTCCCTTTCCTGTCTCAATTGGTTCAAGGTTTTGTAGACATGTATTACTGTGTGTTACACACAGAATAGTTAATAATTATTTTGTATTTTAATTTTGTTTATGATTGTTATAACGGCCGACTGCACCGTGGCCCATGGGCTGGGCCCCCGGTTGTCACCTACTGGAGACACCTGTGGCTCAGCCTTTGGTCGGGGTTGCACTCGATCCATTTTATGTACTTTATATGTATGCTTCTACTATTATGTTGTAATGCTTTCAAGTGTCCCGCTGATATGGTTTTATCAGCGTTACACTTTTATCGATGTAATATTGTCTGTCTTGTTTAGTTGTCGGGGGTTCCTTATTCTTCTTGCTGCTCTTTACCCCGCCTCCCACTTGTTCGATTTTCATTTTTACTTGTTTATCCCTTCTCTTGTCCACAGGATGGCGCCGTGCATGCATGGATGTGCACTCCATCCCCGCTGACTGCCTGGAGCGGACGTACGGCCGGGTAGCCACGCCCAGCGTTTGGGCTGCCAATCGGCGCCCCCGCTGGCGTGGATACTAGGAAGCGCTGTGAGTCCGGCTGACTCAGAGACTTCCTTTCCCAGCCATGACGCGGCCAGCCTTGTTGCTGGGTCACCTTGGTGATGCTGCGGCCCGCACATGTGCAGGGAATACCGGCCGGGGTTGATGACGTCAATTCCATGACTCATCACCCGGGACCACGGTACTCAAATAGAGCGCGCTATTCGCTCTAAAATATGGCGGTATCCCCATCCGGGGGGGGGGGTTTCATCTGGTCGCTCTGTCGGCAGCACACCTACACCTAACACACCTGGGTAAGTGCACTTTGAGACCTGATCTCTTTGGAGCGACAATTTACCAATATACTGCTGGCTGTCTGTGAATCACTATCCTTATTATCCAACAGGTCTTAGGCATATGAGGTATACTTACCTCGCCTGCCCTTGGTTGGTTTTTCAGGTCAGGGCTCTCCATCTCTCCGGCCTCCCTACTTAAACGTTTTTGAAATTATTGGAATTCCATGACATTGAGCCCTTGTTAGGTCTTGTACCCATGTGAGTGACGCTCCATTGAATTTCATTAATTATCAAACTGCTACTTTTGCTCTAGCACACTCTGGTGTTTGGGGGCTACTGAATATAATAGAAATCTCTATTTTCAGGCATTCTATTCTCACTTTAACCTACTCATGCATGTTGTTCTGCCACTTTCATCCTGTTCTAGTTTGCCATCACTACCTTTGATAGCCTAGACACATGTTATGAACCTTTGCATGTACTTGGGGTTCCTGTATTAGTGGTTTCCCCATATGCACGGTAGGTGAGGTTATGGGTTACTGCCTTTACCTCAGTTCCCCTTTTTTTATTCTATCAATACTTGGTGGATTGTATATCCCATTTATCATTACATTATCCATTTCAGGTTATATGAATTACTTTGTCTCATGCTTACACCGGTAATTGTGTTAGGCAGTCTGCTCCTACTACAGCGTACCGACCCCCTCGTTATCATTTTAACTTACCAGGCTTGGTTTATTACAAGGTCTGATGACCTGAAAATTCTTCTCAGGTATGCAATTTTGTTCAACACATGGTGATCATTGTGGTCTTTCCCACTATTATGTCTTCCTATGCCAGAGTATGTAGCCCTGGTCCCTGCGTTTGGCTCCAGTTGTGCCTGTGGGTTTGTTTCTGCACTCCCAGCATTCAGGCCTTTCCTCCCCTGTCCCTTTTCTTTTCTCTCATTCCTCTTTTTTTTTTTTTCCCCCCCCTTTCCTCTTGGCCCTTCTTCTTTTTCCGTTCCTTATCCCTACCCCCTTTCTCATCTTTTACCCTTTTCCTCTTTTTGGTGTGACAAGGGTACTATATAGCCCTAAATGTAACTATGTTTTGGTTGGTTGTTAGCTCTACCCAGTTGGATGACTGCACAACAACCTCTACATACATATGCCAAATCCTATTTTTTGTATGTTTACGTATTAGGATATTTACCATTACTGTCTTGTTCCTATGCAGATGTCCTTTCTCACCACATGCCCCAGAAGAAGCTTATTAAACTAAGCGAAACATGTAGGGCAGCTGGGATTCAATCTAATATTTATCTACTCTGTACAGACGACCGTTAGAGACGGGTATCATTCCTCTCTTTGGCCGCCTTATGAACATAGGGTATTTTGTAACACTTGTGATTATTATATGTGACTGTTGTTACATACATTAATATTTGATAGGCTATGCGATTTGTATACTGTTTTTAGGCTTTATCGCCTCATTGCATTATATGTACATTATATGTTGGCCTTTTTACCTTTTTCTTTTGTGTATTTTGTCTTATATGCTCTTGTGAATCCTTTAATAAAGTATACAATTTTAATACTGGTGCCTATAAAGTCCAATCCCTCCCTTTCCATTCTTTCTACTACTAATTTAGGATGTGGCACCCTTAACTCTACTTCCCCCCCCCCCTTTTGTGCGCCTGGACATCCTGCGACCTAGGAGCGCACATACCAAACATTTGATCTCTTCTTCAAGCAATCTATTTATTGTTTCTATGTCTGTTGATAGTAAACACAGTACAACACTCTGCTTCTAAAGAAATAAACTATATCAAACTATTAAGAAAAGAAGCAACTGCCTTCATAATAGTTTTATTTAAAATAAGTATGAAATTATTTATATATGGCAGTTCAAGCAGACAAATTTACCCAGTACTCAAATATCATCTTTTTAGTTTTTTCGAATCAACTATTAGTGGTACAGATGTAAATAACCTATGTGTACATACTGTGTTATTATAGGATGAATAGCATGGTTTGGACCAAAAAAGCATAAACTGCCCCTGCCTTTCAATCCAGTTCGACCAATGGGATTCCTGTCAAAATAAGATTCATGACTATTTAGTGTACCTTCCTTCATTATAACATGCATAAAATTAGCATACTGCAGCAGATAAACATGCAATTTTCACTCAAGCTTCTGGGTTATTTGGGGTATAATCCTAATGAAGGGATATTTTATATCCCACTTTATGGAGCCAACTCCAGAATTAATACTGTAGGTTTAACCTTCTTAGACACACTTTAAAACAAAAAATACAAAAGAAAAAACTAGCAGGTGTGCTGATCAACAGTTTAGTATAGCCCTCCAGCTGGATATTGATGATAATTAGACAAGTCAAAGGGGATCTGCTGCTCTCTATGGATCCTCTGGGTGGCAGAAACCCATTTAGACAAAAACACAAAAAAAGAGAGCGCAAAGCCGTCCTAGTGTGATTCCGGTTTTATATGGTAAAGTTGAAAACACTACAAGGGTCAAACTCACATTGTGTAAATATAGATACAGAATAAGGATTCTGCAGTGGCTGCACTCCTAAAATCACTTCAAGATCCTGACCCGCTCTCTTCTTTTGTGTTTTTGTTTAGGTGCACTTTACATTTTCTTCACTAGGTTGAGTTAGCATTAGCGACTGCAGTAAGGAAAAGCTAACAACATGAGCACAATAAAGTAAAAAGAAAAGAAAGTGAAAATAAAAAAACATATACTTACAGTGGCAGACCATCCTGTACCACATAGGTTGCACAGTAGCTTCGACGATTTACTGTACCATCTAATGTGTTGTAGTTGATTTTCATCAGAGAATCTGTGGAGCTAAAATAAGGGGAATTTCCTGTTCATACAGCTTGCATAAACTGTTTTTAAGGATTCTATATATTTAAAATACAAATGTCTCTGGTCAGTAGAATAAGATAATAAAAACAGCACAATAAATTAAAAATGAAACATCTACTGCCATAGGGTCGTTCACTTCTCCAGTACATTGTTGGAGTTCCCTGAAGGTCCCATGCAAATACCAACTTACTTAGAAGTTGGAAATTATATAGAGCTAGGCACAGATCACACACTCCATCCCACCTGTCACTCAGGCCTGGCAATAGGCACCACACTCTGCATTGGAAGTGGAGGGAATGTGCATATGTTACCCATTTAGCTGTTGACATTTGTGAATTTTAAGAGGGACTAGTTCTGTCAAAAAAGGCAGGCAAAAGGCAAAGGTCTAGTCACAAGTTCGCCCTGCAGCAGATCTTTCCCATTTACTGACTTACCAAATCTTGTTCTGCCCTGGGTTGATTTACTAAAACTGTAGAGTGAAAAATGTAGTGCAGCTGTGCAAGGTAACCAATCAGCTACTAACTTCAGTTTGTCAGTTTGTTCAATTAGGTTTTGACAAAAAACCTAGTAGCTGATTGGTTTCTTTGCAGAGCTGCACCAGATTTAGCAACTCCTGTGTCTCTATATAAATGCAGCCATCTTAGTAGTGGCAGAAGTAGCCTTAAATTCACACTGCAGATATACAGCTATGAGGCTGTGGTTACAGGAGTGCCTAGCCCCCCTCACATACTAGTGCACTGATATTTTTAAGGAATTTAAGACAAAAGGCAAATATTCCAGGGTACTTCTTAGGCACAATAAACATTTCTAGATGTTCCCCATAACATAGAAAATCTTTACTTTTTGAGTGCAGGTCCACAATCAATGTGGTGCAGTGTGGTGTAGATGTGTTGTGCATTTTACATATTTTACCATTGCACTCTATGTACACATATATTTGCTGTAAATCACAACAAAGGGGCAGCAATCAGGACTTCCAACACATCTTACATGGAAGGCCCCTTAAAATAGAAGGAAAGGCTACACAAAAATAATGACACTTGCTCCCCATTGACCTGCATACATTTAGCTATAAATTGCAATAACAATACTTTTATTAAATGTTTTTCTAAGCAGAATGTAACCTCAAAGCTCTGGCTTTTCTGTGTCTGTGGAGGGCCGACAACGCTGCTGAATCCCAAACAGTAGTGACATCACCTGCCGGCATCCTTAGTTCTAAGGTGTTGTCGGGCAGGAGAGAGTTCAAACCCACCAAATGCACAGAAAGAAGATAGAGGCGGTGCTTTGTGGTCATGTAACTGCATAGAAAAAAAATATAAAAAAGGGGATTTACTTTGTGATTTATTAGAAAACATATGCAGGGAAACAGAAAGCAATGAGGAGCCAACATTTATAAATTGGTTTATTGTGTAGCCTTTACTTATGTTTTAAGTGTGCAGATTTGATGTGTGAGACTCTAAAGACAGGAGCAGCCACCCCAAGGGGCCTACTGTGTGCCAGCTGAATGGTGTTGATTCAATTGAAAAGATTATAGGTTGTCATGACAGAAACAGGGGCTGACAATGAAGTCCTCTCCATCAGACAATGCTAGTTTCCAGGCAGTGGGTGCCTCTGTATTTCTCTAATAGCACAATAACTTTATGTTAATCAAAATATAAATATTAAAACGTTTTTAAATGCTTTTGATTTGAATTATCTTTAATCAGAAAACTGTGCTTGAGTAAATTTGGGGCCTGCTATTGATGACCATCTTCTAAAAATACTAGTTTCCTGACTGTCTTTTGCTTGAATACTTTCTGAGGAGTCATTGAATTGGCATAACTATTTAGTAACTGAAGTCAGAATTCTATTTATACTTACTATACTTATATTCCTTTCATACTTTCTCTATATCAGTGGCTTTTTTGAATATTGAATATATTGGACATAAATAAGTATTTTAACTAATGTTTTATTTCAATACATTTTTCTTGAAGTTTTATACATATAAAAGAAGAAACTACAAGTACAAAAGGGTAAGAAAGTTGTAACATATACCATGATATATTTAAACACATACCAGTGAGGTACAAACAGCAGCCTGCAAAACCTTGCGGCCAAAGATGGCATTGCTTTATTGCCATTACAATAGTGATTAGATTTCGGCACCATGTTGTGAAATTAGAAGTAATCTCAGTCTAGCATTAAACAGCTGAGAGCTGGTATCAACTGTGGCCATTTGTTGGCTTTCTCCAATGTTTGAATAGTATCAGATCGCTAAGCCTCTGTGTCCTGGACTTTTTCGTCATCTAATTCATCTGCAGAAGGATCCCCCGCATGTATGCCTTGTGAAAGTTCTAAGGCAAAGGGATCTGACACAGAATGGTAGTTCATGACAAAGAATTCACGGATGTGATTTTGCACTTTAACTTTACTTTCTGTGGTTGATATTAAATGGACATCATTGCGCCATCGATTGGCTCTGGTTTCAACAGCCTCTCCCTTTATAATGATAGAAACAGGTACATGATCTTACCATGTAATGTCATGAATCTTTGAATCACTCACACTTTGTAAAATAAATTTGTCCACCAGAAATAGATCAATGCGAGAATATGTCAAATGAACAGAGGAAAAAAAAAGTAGTCTCTTTCCGAAGCGTGTTGGCAGCGCCAAACATCGAAAAGATTGGAAGATGATATGAAATCCTATAAAATGGATCTGCCAAATCGGTTGCGGGTGGGGTTCGACATGTCGAGGGCTCTGGTTGGAATGGCATTGAAGTCTCCACATAAAATTATATTCCCATGGGTATTTTTTTTAACCTTTTTCCAGATCTTTTTAAGAAATGTTAGAGGTCTGTTGTTAGGCAGGTAGACATTCACTAAGGTTTGTTGTTCAGGTCATATCTTAAGATTAAAAAACAGCCCAGGTTGTTGGCTTCCTTTGAGATTACCTTGAATGCCACTGTATCTTTTATAGCGGTGAGCACTCCTCTTTTCTTGGAAGTGGTGTTAGCTTGGAGTATGTGTGGAATGTTCTTATATGATATCTTGGGAGGGTTGTTGAGGCTTATGTGGAGTCTCCTGGAGGCAGAAAATGTCTTCCTGAAGATGTTTGGCTTCAGCCCAAAGCATGCTGCGTTTAGTAGGGCTATTTAGTCCTTTAACATTAAAAGAAACAACTTAGAACATCATCTTGGCGTTGTAAGAAAATAAGAGGTATAAGATGGGTCTTTCTTCATGTGGTCTTAGTTCGAACAGGGTTAGTTGAATACGTCGCTAAGGAGCCACTTTAACAAAAACAGACAAACAGTAAAAAAAATTAAATAAAATAAAAAATAAAAAAAAGGATCAAAAAAGAATGTTGAGACTGCACTATTTGGTAATAGAGATCAAGAAATAGTGGGGCAAAAAGGACGATCCTCAAGAAATCTGAGCAGATAAATATCTGCTAATTCGGTGGTATTAACAAGGTGTGGTAAGAACATGGAAACAAATATTGTGAACATTAAGCGGCTACTGGAGCTTGCAGTTGTAAGCTGTGAACTGGGGGGGGGGGGATTTGGCCATCCCAAATCCTCTTCTGGCCATTTTGTAGATTGAGAAGGAAGCAGAGATGTTGGGGGATCTTTAGCCAGAATCTGCCATTTTTTCACGAGTGTAAGGCCTTCTTCCACCATATTGACTGGAATCATTTTGCCGTCATAGTCGATGAGTAGTTTGGCTCGGTAGTTCCATCGGTGTGGTATTTGATGATTGCAAAGCAGTTTTGTGATGGCCATTAGATTTTTCATCCTCTGCAAGGTATAGCGCAATAGATCTGTGAAGAGCGTTAATACTCTGAGAATTGGGCATGTGGTCATGCTTCCTTGTTAAGGACATTAACTTCTCTTTGATATGGTAGAAGTGTATTTGAACTATAGTGTCCCTGGGAAGGTGATCGGGAATATGCTTAGGCAGTCTGTGAATGTGGTCAATGATTAGCTCTTCTGGGGGGAATCTGGTAGGGCCTCCCTGAGAATATTGGCGAAATGAGCTTGGATTTTCAGTGGTTTAATCGATTCTGGTGTTCTGCGCACTTTAACATTGTTGTGTCTGCGTGAGCTGTTTTCCAAATCCGCTAATTTAGATTGGATCCAGGAAATGCTGTCTTCGTGCTCGTTGTGCGCATGTACCAGATCATTAACGGTAGCTGCGAATTCTCCCATCTTGTTTTCAATGTGTCACACCCTCTCACTCACTTTTTGTACATCTGATTTGAATTGCTGTTGAAAGGAGAGTATGTCAGCGTGTATTGTACTTCTTAAAGAGACTAACATGTCTTTGAGCATAGTGCCCATGACTGGTTGGTTAGTGGTAGGGAAAGCCAGAATTGAATCTTGTAGCTCCCTTGTGTCATTGAATGTAAAATCAGGAGCACTCACCTCTTCCTCATTTTGTCCAGTGGGAGACAACTTCTGCATAGTTTTAGCAGTGCTGGCAGTGCTGGAGGAGGATTGGTAAAAAGGACTGCTGTGTTGAGGAGGCTTGGTATTTGGGCCTCTACTCTGATGCTGTGCTTTGCTGGAGACCTTGGTCTGCCCATGCAGTGTAGCAGTGCAGTGGCCGTCACCATCTTGCCTGTCAGCTCGGAGCAGTTGAGAGAAAAAATCCATCATGTGGCCCGGGTGATTCCCCTCTTTTCTTTTGCGTGACATCTCCTGAAGGTGTTCCAGAGGTCTGGGGCTGAAAACTGTCTCCCCTGTTGCTATATGCTCCTGTGGTAAGCTACGGTGTTCGGACGTTATGCAGCGCTCAGGGCTTAAGCTGCCATCTTCTCTGCGCGCCGGCCAGGCCCCACCCTTCAACTAATGTTTTAAAAGCAAGGGTTAGCAAAGACAGCCTGTATACTTCCCTTATTATAAGTTGCTTTTAAGGTGTTATTAAACCCACAACAGTAAAATCAGTCTGTATATGCAGTAAAGCATGCTTGTTTACTCACTGTGGAACCTAAGGGGTTAATTCTCCGCATTGTGTAAAAAGGCTGTATGATTCTGTCTTCTCTGATCCTCCTGATGGAAAAGAGCCTTGGGAACACTCTGAACATGCTCAATTTGCTGTGTATTGCTAGAAAGTTTTTTTTTTTCTTGGGAAGGTGCATGTGATCAGCACAGGGCCAATCAGCACTGTCCAGACAGAGGGTCATGGGGCCTGCAGCCTCAAAGAACAGTCAGCGTAGAAGGAAAACTCCTCCTACAATCTTTAACCAGACACTGATAGAAGTCACAAGACTACTATACACTGCTGATGAGAAAAGGTATTTAGCAGTAACATAGTTGGCAATCTTATGCAAACATAGACTAGATCATGAATTGTCTAAGAAAAAAATCTGAAATCTTACTCTGTATAAGGATCATGGAAGGGTTTGTCCTTTCTAACAGCAGTATAAAAAGGAGGGTTATAAATATGGAATTCTACCTGAAATAAAAACCAATGACAATTAGTTACAACTTTGTATAGTTTTACATTTTACTGTTGAACGTTTCTATTCCCCCAGACAGAAATATAAAAATGTGTCATATTAGTATCTAAAAGCATTTAAAAAATACAATACTAATCTGAAGTAAGTATGATGAAAAATGGAAAAAGCAGTTCTGACTGTTAACAGCAATCAATGAGAATTTTCCTTTATGTTTCCAAAATGTACTAGCAAATTAGAATCGTATTTAGCTATCAAAAGGAAGCTGCAAAGAAAAGGTTGTTTCATGTTGTTGTTTCATGAAATCTCTGACTGAAGTGCTTTGTCCTTTGTGTATGACTTGTGTATAGCTTAGCTAAACTGCAGCAAATGTTTGGAAAATTAGAACATAACAACACAGTTAGGGTATTTATTTTGGTGGGCTATATTTGAAACTATAGTCATGAAACAAAATGTATGCAATTGTCATTAATACCAATTTACCAATAATAGGATTTTTGTTAACCAAAATGAATATAGGGAAATGGTATCATATAATTCAATGCTAGGTCATACAGTCAACTCCAAAATAGAATTGAATATACATACAAAAAGACTAGAAAAGGTCAAAGAAGATGTGGTATGCAATGAAATTCCTTTTTTGCAAACGATTGTATCAAAAATTCAACCGAGAGTTCTCTACCAAAAATACATCCGAGTGTGTTTACATAAAATACAACTGAAGATACCAATCTCTCCTGCACATAACAGTCATACCAGCAGGGGTAAAGGTACCATGAAAGTGTATAACAAGTGCTAATGAGATGGGCAATCTAGATATAATCAGATATCTCCAAACTTACTAGGGACTAAAATGGAGTAAGCAGCATGTAAGCAATAGTAAATGCTGTATTGTGAGCTGAAGCATAGCTGTGGTCTAACTTCCTCCAACCTTTTGTGGTACCTAAATTTAGCAATATAGCAAGAGGTGGCAGGTCCACTTGACCATCAAGGATGCTTCCAATTTCAGTTCATGACATTCATGTGTGCTCAGATAGAGTGAGTATATGTATGCATCACAGTACATTGGTAAAAGTGGAGGAATCAGCACATACAAGCAGACCCACATGTTAAATCAGTTAATTAATGTAGCTTTAGAACATAGAATATAAGCAGCAAGCCATCCATGAGTAGACAAACACAGATACTGTAGGTGCAAACGAAAGTTAGTAAAGTTGTGAAAAACAGATACTAAAATCACTAATTTAATGTTGCAAATTCAGCAGCAATATATAAAGCTTATGACTGAGGGTACAGCTGCAGTGGTAACACAGTATCAATGCAGTTTTGGATGATTCATAAGGCAGAGCATAACTTCCTCTTCATTGCTACTCAGATCCACAGGAGCTTCTAAGTAGGTTAAATAACATGGCAGTCAAGAAGGCTAGAGAGAGACACCTGGTACTATGACATCATGAAGCCCAGGCACTGCTAGGGCGCAAGTAATGAAGGCAGGTGGCAGGCATTACAAGGGCATTTGTTGCATTTGCCGCCAGGGTCATGTGTGCTGGAGGCAAACCTGTCCGGCTTTTTGTTTTTTGTTGAATAGAGATGCTAGTAAATCCAATTCGGTCTTTCCCCCATTGCAGACATATGCCCCACACACATCCAAATGGAGAGACCATTCTGGGTTACCAGTGGATTCTAAATACACCTCACATAGTCCAGGGGTTATAGGAAACACAAGCCAAGAAAGGCCTTCATTGCATACCTCTTTAATAAATTATATGCATTTAAAAAAGGGAAAATAAAAAAATGCACTTAAAATTATTGTGGCTTGATTCTGCACCACATAATCCAGACAACTGAATATTTGTTACTATGGTAGCGGTGCTGCACTGCCCTCTTCCTGGAACCAGTGTGTGCGCCAATCAATGGATGTGACATCAGACCAGAAGTCCCGCCCCTACCTATTTCATTATTCGCCAGACGTCCTCAGGAAGTCCTTTCTTCTGGCTTCCTGAGGATGTCTGGTGAATGATGAAACGCGTAGAGGCAGGCATCTGTTGGCTTGTGTTTCCTATAACCCCTGGAATATGTGAGGTGTATTGAGAATCCGCTGGTTACATATTCTGGTTCCTGTGACAAGTGGAGAATGGTGGAGAAAAGTGTGTTTTGACCTGCTTATTTAATTAAAAGAGGTCAAATATATTGACTGAGTGAGCATTTGAGGGGAGGAGCACATGTGTATTATGTAGGTCCTATTGATCACCAGATTGCATTTTGAAGTGGTCACTTTGAATGTGGACATGGTGGACATGTTGAATAACACAGTGTATAGAAACTGTGAAGAGACAATTTAATGATAACTTTTACACATGCGCCGTTTGCACATGCGTTCTGGTGAAGCACCTTTTTTGCATTTTTTTTATTTGCACAAATTTCTAGGTTGTTAGTAGGAATAAATATTAGATTTGTCTGAGCGCTGTTCATAATTTTAGAACAACTGGTTCATATCAGGTAGGAACACATAGAAGTCATAGCAGCTGGGCCATGCTTATCTGATCATGTATTTATTTTTGATTTTTGGTGTAGATTTTACTGTTGACACAATTAATGAATTGTTGTTTTTTTACACACAGCAAAGCAGGTTGGTTGATTTATACAAAATTTTGGTGTGGTTATATGCTACTGCTATTGGTATTACAAATAAATAATGAAGAAAAAGTAGATTTCAAAGGAAGAAGGCAAGAATAAGTAATGACCAGGATCAGTACTTACCTCCCAGGGAACTTTTTCATCTGGCACAGGAAAACGTACTACATTTGAGTCAGGGTAGTGGATATTTCTTGAATTAACATGGCATGGAGAGAAAAGTGTTTCATCTTTATCTTTAAGGTCTAAATCACCAAGCAATTTGCTGGATACTATCAAAGAAAAGAGAACAAGAGTAAGCAAGAATTGTGATTTATTTAACCAAATAAAAATCACATTTTGAGGATTCTTTAATGTTGTTATTAAATAGCAGTTCTAAGAAACAAGTGAACAAAGTTAGAAGCTATCATACAGTAGAACTAAAATCATTAAAATTGATTAAACCTTAGTCATTCTATGAATAGCACAGTTTTAACAGTTAATAAAGACAATTACCAAAAAATGCTGTGCACATAGACCAGATAGACCAATGATTGTATATTATTTATTTATTTTTCAATACTTTTTATTAGGTTTTTCAATAAATACAAACTTTTACAAATTGCGGAAGCAGCCACTAAATGTATCATGAGATATTTTAGAAAGCATTTAGCTCTACCAACAGGGCAACATAAGATGTAAGACATGCTGAAATGTAGTTACAAACATATACAAGGCACTTAGGAATTATATAGACATCATAAGTGCTCTGCCTCCCGTGCTCTGCTCTGATCCAAAGCCCACAGTTTTTGACAATTCCTTTATTAAAAATAAAAAACAATGTCCCCCTATGTAGATCCTTTATCAATAACGATGTTGATGGGGACAAGGGCCTCTTCCCCATAACTCTGGGCGGTGGTTGTGAGGGTCTGTGGGCAGGGGGCTTATCAGAATCTGGAAGCCCTCTTTAACAAGGGGGCCCCCAGATTAAGGTTCCCCTCATGTGAATGAGTAATGAGAAAAGTGTAAAAAAGAAAAAAAAAAAAAACACATGCCCCCCGCACCGCCGGACCCGGAAAAAAACTCTGCCTGTAATGAAGGCTACCGTCATCTACCTGCTCTGCCGTGTAACAATTTTTAAAAGGTATGGGGCAGTTAGCTGGTAGCGTCGCCCCCTTGTGATGTCACTGACCCAGCATGCACCGGTCGGTGGCATCACACAGGGGCAGTGCCACTAGGTCACTTCGGCAGATGGCTCCACCCCTTAAATATTTAACAACTGTCAGAAAGCAGAGTAGGCAGTCGGTGGGCATCGTGATTGACGATGGATCTGTATCAGGGGGACATTGTTTTTTTTATTTTTTATAAGGGGATTGTCAAAAACTGTGTGCTTTGGGGTGGGTGGGGAGGCATAGCCCCCTGCCTCAAAGCACCCTCCCAAGTTGAGGGCATGTGGCCTGGTATGGTTCAGGAGAGGGGGGGCACTTGCTCACCCCCCCCGCTTTCCTGGCCTGCCAGGCTGCATGCTCGGATAAGGGTCTGGTACGAATTTTGGGGCAGACCCCACACCATTTTTTTTTTCACATTTTTGTATTTCTGTCAATGTTTTTTTTTTCATTCAGCTGTCAGTGGAGAAGCCCCCTGACAGCTGATGACTCATCCATTGTTAGGGACACGGCTGCTGGCTTTCCGAGCCCGCTCCTTAACCTTAACAACCAGCAATTCATTATGCACTGGTTGGGCAAAGCCTTGCTCCTGACCAGCAGTCAGGTGCACTGCTTCAGCCAATCAGGACTTAGAATGCACTGTGCAGTACACAGTGCATTGTGGGGTGCTCGATGGGTGAACATTTCGCAGAGGGCACTCGCAAATTTGGGTGTTCGGCGAACACCCGAACGGGTGCTGTTCCAGGCCAAACTGATGCTCAACCCGAACTATTCGCTCATCACTATGTAAAATTTCAGCATCTGTCAGATGCCTGGAGTAAGACCAGAACAATGCATATGTCATTTGTGGTGGAGCAATGACTGAATACAGAAGACAATGGGGTTAATTAACTAACACCGGGGAGTGGAAAATCTGGTGCAGCTGTATATGGTAGCTAATCAGTAGGGATGAGCTTCGAGGTTGAGTCGAACATTGGCTGTTCGCTCATTCGTTGAATAACGAACAAATGATCTTCTTCGTAGCAACTTCAAGTTCCCGCATTAGCATGGACTCTGACCTCTGAATTCCAATAAATCACCTGCTGGCTGGGGGATTCGAACCCACAGCCCTCTGATTGCAAGCCTGGTATTTTACAGTCTACGCCACCGTTAGGGCTGCTTAAGCTGAACACACTCTCCCTAACTTTTATCTCAGCCACTGTAGGGTGAGATAGGAGTTAGTTAGGCAGGAAAAGTGTGTTCAACCTAAGCGTGCTTGACGGTGGCGTAGCTGGTAGAATACCAGGCTTGCAAATGCAAGGTTGTGGGCTTAAATCCCTTGGCCAGCGGGTGATTTATAAGTGGAATACTATAGTTAATAATACAGTACATTGCTGGCAGGGAGAGATATTTTTGCTTTTTAGTTAGTTGAGATCAGATAGTGCAGTGTATACCACAAAGTTATATAGATATAGATATAGATATATATATATATATATATATATATATATATATATATATATATATAGGCACTATAGTTTATGTCAGTATTGCTGAAAAAAATGCACCAAAATTTTTAAAAAAATGGCGTGGGGTTCCCCCTAAGATCCATACCAGACCCTTATCTGAGCACACAGCCTGGCTGGCCAGGATGGGGGTGGGGGCGAGCGAGCGACCCCCCCCCCTCCAAAACCATACCAGGCCACATGCCCACAACATGGGGGCGGGGTGGGTGCTTTGGGGTAGGGGGGCTCTGCACAAAGGGCTCTGTACAAAAAAATATAGACAAAAGCCAGTTTTGGAAAAGTCCTTTATTAAAAAATAAAAAAATAGTGTCCCCCGATGATCAGTCACCCTGATGTCATGTTATTTATTCACTGTACCTGAGTAGTGCATTGTGGGGCGGCTCGTGAGGTCCCCATAAAAGAGCTGTCAAAATCAAAACAGCTCATAGCGCGGGAAGCCTCCGTAGAAGCAGGAGCTTCTTTTTTTTTTGTCTATTTTTCGGGCAGGCGGGCGGCTGATCATCGGGGTACACTATTTTTTTATTTTTTAATAAAGGACTTTTCCAAAACTGGCTTTTGTCTTTATTTTTTTGTACAATTTTTTGGTAAATGGGTAGGGGATCTGGGGCCCCCCGTGTTAAAGGGGGCTTCCAGATTCTGATAAGCCTCCCCCCGCAGACCCCCACAACCACAGCCCACAGTTGTCAGGAAGAGACCCCTGTGCCCATCAACACGGGGGCAAGGTGCTTTGGGGTGGAAGGGCAGAGCATCCACCCCCCCATGTTGAGGCCATGTGGCCTGGTATGGTTCAGGAGAGGGGGGTGCATGCTCGCCCCCTGTCCCCAACCTGGCCAGCTAGGCTGTGTGCTCGGATAAGTGTCTGGTATGCATTTTAGGGGAAACCCCACGCCATTTTTTTATTTTATTTTTTTTGGCGTGGGGTTCCCCTTAAAACCTGACCCGAGACCAGAGGGGTTTGGTATGTATTTGGGGGGGGGCGTGCCATTTTTTTTTCATTTTTGCATTGATTCATGTCCCCCAAGGCAGTACCCAGGTCCCCATACACTTTTTTTGAGCCAATAACTTGCATTTAAGCCTTTAAAATGAGGACTTTTGATTTTTCATGTTCATGTCCCAAAGAACTTTAATGGAGTTTGCATGTTTGCTAGAACATTTCCCCTTTTCGAGATGTTCTGGTGCGAACCAAGCAGGGGGGTGTTCGGCTCATCACTACTAATCAGCTTCTAACTTTAGTTTGCTCAATTAGACTTTGACAAAAATACTGGAAGCTGATTGGTTTCTGAGCAGACCTGCACCAGATTTTCAACTACCCAGTTTTAGTAAATCACCCCCAATGGGCCCAGAGGAATACAGGTAGAAAATGGCAGCAACATTTAATTTTCATTGTTTCGCTGTGCATACTTGAGCATAATAGCAAGAGCACTGTAGGCCCCAATTTAGTACTATTCCACTACAATATATATACACGTAGACACTTTTTTTACATTACAATTCAATAGTTAACAGCAAATTGTATTCTAATACACAGTGGTCTATAAAACATATTCACAAAATTTGAGTTGTGATTTACGCTGCCTTGTCCTAAAGCACTGCAATTCAAACTATGCATATGGTGAGAAAAATACAGACGCACAGGCTACTAGATGTCAAACTAATCAGTAAATCCTGAACCAGAGTCAGCTAAATGATTTATGCATGGCTCAAGTTGTTCAAACCAATCAGTGGATTATCAGAAACAAACTGCTAAAGATATCTTTGTCTAACCTATATCTGTGGATCTATTGATTATTTTTACATGTAAATTCTGCTTATACAATTTTTCTGACCTGCTCAATTTTAAAATCATACAGTACCTATTTGTAATAGATTTACCTTAAAGGGTGACTCCACTTTCAGGGGAAAAAAGAAAAAGCAAATAAAAAAAAATAACATAGCATATACAATTACGAAATTACCTTTCTTTTCAATCTTCAGCTCTGTTATTTTTTGTAAAATGCAATGCAATATGGCTACTTGGAGGTGTTCTGTACACAGAATGTGTACAGAACGCCCCCCCAGAAACATAATTTTCTGCTTGTGTGATTGGCTCACTGATTTTCCGAGAAGTCTGCACTAAGATACAAATTAGGTTTTTTGGCATCCCCTGCAACAAAAATATCATTTTTGGTGAGATTCTCCCAATAGGAAATCAGGTCTAAAGGGATGCACCCCTACAATTTTCCTTATTAGAGCGCAGCGCGTGCAGCAGCTGATTAATAATTACAAAACCACTCCCATACAGATTAACTTTCCACATGAACACAGAGGAACAAACAATGGTTTCTTCATAATAACAAAAGTTAGGAATCTGCAACAAAGTTTGTTAAAATCCTTGTAATGTTTTCTTAAAGCGGGGAATGTTTTTTTCTCAACAAAATTGTCATTACTCTTCACGTTAAGTTAAAACATTCAGGAGCTAAATACTGTAAGTACACCTTCGGTACATATATATATACTGAATAAGCACAAAGGTATAAGTTTAAGTTATTCAATTGAACAGTAATTGTCATACTGTATTTTCATTAGTTACGCACCAGCGACAGGAGCAGATTCTCTGGAGCCAAACCCATTATCTAGGAGTGTGTTAACAATCCAGTTTAAGGCTTTAGCAGATCTTAATGCCTGAAAAAAGTCAAACAAAGAACCAAACAATAAATCTAAATAAACAGGTATAATTAAATGCAGCACTGTGTTGACAGTATAAGCAAAAATATTTGTGTATTTGTTTATTTGACATGATGTAATAAAATGAAGGCAACAAGCATTTGGGCACCTGAAGAGCACAACAGTGCCTACTCTACACTGAGCCTGTATTTTATAAATTACTCACAAAATGCAGAGTGCGTGGAGCGTATGGTGTAATTCAGTGCATTCTCTGCATAATGCTGCAGAGAAAACTTTCTGATTTGGAGGAGTAATTTGGTATATCTTTTTTAACAGATGACTAGATTCTAAGTGTATTCCACTAGATTCACATTCTTAGGAGGCCACACTTGTAAAGCACACTGACGTGTATTATAAAAGCGCTAGTAGATTTTTTTTCTTTAAAAAGCATTGATATGCCTTCAGAACAACATACTGCTGCTTTCTAAATTGGCCACTCAGTATCGGCAATAATTATTTAGTTATTGCAACTGGTAGGGGCCTTGACCAAGGCACCATAAAGGCAATAAGGCCATTCTGGCAAAATTTATGGATGGGTAAGGCCACGCGAGCAGAAAAAAATGCCACTTTTAGAATAATTGAATACAGCTCTATATTAGCCAATGGGTCCAAATGCATTAACACATAGAGAATAATATTTTAAGAAGTGAAGGATGTTGCGCTCAACATGTGATAAAGTGCTTGTGCAAATATTGAATTTCACATAAATTATAAAATCATAATAAATAGATGTGGAGATTTTCAATCAAAGCTAAATATCAAAAGTGTATAATCCATATGCAGCAACAGAAACCCAAAGTCCATATAGCATTGGTAACACTATGTAAAGCAAAGACTTGATAGTGGTGTAGAAAAGCCTTCACCTCCACACTTCCACCCAGTGCTCAAGCAAGGTACTTCTTACCGGAGATATATGACCCCTTGATTATAGGGGGTCACATAGACATTAAAATCCGCTCAGTAAACAATCCTCAACTCCTCAGCTCCAAGGTACATGTTCCTAAGGTGAGCTCTCAGAATGAAACCCGGATCTTCACACCATCTTCTTCCACATTCTCTTATGCTGACAGTACGTGCTGAGGGCAGACCTGGAGTGTTTTAGCCACCCACGTGTGCATAGGCATAACATAGAAGCATTGCCTATGCACACTAATAATATTTTAGATCAGCGTTTAGGGGTATAAAAAAGTGCTTGAATGAGAATGGCATAATTTATGTATATAAGCACCTAAACATGCATAATTCCATTTCTAGATCTAAGGAATATTGTAGCCACTACAATGAAAATACGTGAATATGCCTGTAAATGCCATATGTGTAAATTTGTGCCAGACTGAGCTTTCTTTATTCTGGATTTTTCTGCCAGTAAGATCCAATGTAAATGGGATTATTTTTGTTTGTCTGTGCTGTGCAAAACCCTTCCATTTTGATAAAAGTCCTTATGATAAAAGCTAGTTATAAGTTGCACTTCAGGATTTGAGGTGCATGTACCCTTCTACCTAAATGGTACTCCTGGGTATAAACATATGACCTTCTTCCCTTCCACCAATGATAAAATGAAGCCAGGTGTGAGCACTGTAACATGGTGAAAAGGGGAAGGCCATTTGTTCCATGTGGTCCTGACAGAAGGGTGGGATAATGTGGAGATGATTTCAGTTGAAGTTGGGTGAAGGGGTATTAAACAACAGAATCTGTCACTTTAAATTTTGCTTTAAATAGATAAAGTGGCAGATTCACTTCAAAATATATATCTATTGTTTGTATTATTTACTCCGCAAGTTATTGAATGCACTTGATTACAATTATCTATGGGTGGCTCTCCCTTTTTCCTCCATGACTAGTTAGTTTATTCATGTGACTAGATATGTCATATTATATAGGCAGAAGAGCTGAACATTCAAGTACAGTTGTATTTTGTGCTTTTTTTTTAACTGTACTTACCCTGAAGTAGTGCAACCAACTGCTTGAAACTGGCTGAGCATAAGTCAGCCACTTGTGTTTATGTAATGCATCTTGCAATAAAACTCTAATTTTTTCTGTCACTGAAATTGTATTAAGGTTTTTCAGTATAACAACAGAAATAAGGCAGTACAGAAACAAAGTGAAATTATAAAAATATCAGTACACTTGGTACAAGACAAGTATTGCTCCCTAAAACCAAAATGAGAGCGACAACAATCGAATACTGTAACAGAACATGGATAAGACAGGATGTTCGAGACATCAATTTGTGAGAATAAGTTGAGCATTTAAGACATAAGGGTCATTTGTTCATGGAAAATGGCAAAAGAACAACATTCAGGACTGGCAAAAAAAAATCAAGGGGGGGGGGGATAATATAGACCGCTTTGGCCTACTGTTCATCTGGAGCCTACAGGACCTTAACATTGAGGGAGGGAAGCACGGAAGGGCAGTTGGCAAGGAAAATAGAAGAGAAAGGGAAGGGAAATAGAGAAGGGAGAAAGATGGGTACCCCAGTAGTTTTTGAGCTGTACCACATAGAACTCTTACAGTTCTAAAAATCGGGAGGTCCTTTGAGAAGGCAGGAAATGGTCTATCCATGGCTGCCAAGTCCGTTGGAATTTGTCATACTTGTCCTCAAGCATCACCATCAATCTTTCGTTAACCCGGTTCTTAACCTCCTTAAAACTAAGAAGTGTTGTCTTCCATGACCGCGCTATAGTTTGCTTCATTGCCGTAAAAATATAAGTGATTAGAGTGCGCTCCCGATGGTTAGTGTCTGCGATAGGTTTTTGTAAAAGTGCCTCCCATGGGTGTCTCCATATGTTCACGTGGAGAGCCGTATCGACCAAAGTGTATACCCTAATCCATAACCTCCAAACTTTTTGACAGGTCCACCATATATGTTTCATATAAGTAAAACAAGACTTGTGCGCTAAAACGGGGTAAACGACACCCTAATGCCCCATACACACGTGCAGATTATCTGCAGACTTTTGTCTGCAGACTTACCTTTTCTATGTAGTGCAAGGGCCTGCCGGATTGCATACAAATTGAAAGTGTTTAGGTTTGACCTCATATTATATGGTTTTGGTAAGTCTGCAGACAAAAGTCTGCAGATAATCTGCACGTGTGTATGGGGCATTAATCACAAAGACAATCGTGGAACACCACAGAGAAAGCTGCTGATTTGGCAGTGTCACCACATATCCAAGTATTATTAAAAGGTAGAAATCAGCGCTCTCCTCTTAAAGTGAGCCACTCTAATTATTTCAATAACGGTAATACAACTGAAGATTCTAAAAAAACTGCTGATGCATAAAAAACGTAAATTAATCTAAAATCAATATTCCTTGAAAGCCAGCTCACTAAGGGAGACAATGGAGATGAAATAATTCTTCTATTCTAATAAGTCACAAAGCACGGAGGTGTTGCAGACACAATGGGACAAAATTTCCCAATACAATTATTATTTGAAAACCAATGTGAAAATAAGTGAGTAAAATGAATGAATAAAAGTTGATGTCAAAAAGTGGTGCGTAAAAATAATGAACTAATATTACATAAAAATAGAAAAATTGATCAATATCACTGTGGAACATAAATAAGTGTGCAGATCAGAAAACAATATTGAGTAATGACTCACAACATAAATGTTCAAAAAATCAATGCAGCTTGAACAATTGATAATAGAATAAATTCAAAGTGCAATGGTGCTAAATAAGGTGCATAATGTCCATAATTCCTTCTAAGAAAAAAGTTTTTGTGATGAAAAGTGCAATGCAATCCGACACCGAATGCAATGGCCGCTCACCTCCACCACACTCGGAGCGAGCGTTTATAAGATGTATTACTTAGACTCCTCTCCAGCCTCTTAATCTTCAGCATAAAATTCGGTATATCTCCAATATTACAAATTCAGTATTGTAATATTGCTGGGGTAAAATTGAGACATAACTTTGGATGAATTTTCAAGAGCCAGGACATTTAAAGAAGATTTAAACAGGGCCTCCCACATTTTACACCAGTCGCCTGGCTGTGGGTCAGGACCAAAGTCTTTTATCTATTTGTCACAATACGTAGGGATTTGTGGTCTAGTGTTATTCAATATGGAGGAATATAATAATGAAATCAGTCCCTGCGTAGTAGGGTTGGTTCGACATCTAGTCTCGAAGGCAGTGGATAATAATGGGTGTTCGTGATGCTTCGTAATGGACTCCATGAAGTGACGGATTTGTAGATATCGAAAACATTCGGATTTGGGGATCTCGTGAGAGTTCCATAAGTGTTGATATAAACAGACTCCTCTCGCAATGAGAAGAGTACAAACCGTAGTAAGACCCTTTTGCTGCCACCTTTGAAAACTTTGGGGATTCTCCCACCCAGATGGGAACATATTTTTTTTATATTTTATTTTTATTTTCTACTCTATTGTTTTCTAATATATTCTATTCTTTTCTATTCTACTCAAATTCATATTTATTCTTTTTGAAATTAGAATTTTGGAAAATGGTTCCAATGTTATATTCTTTCTATTCTATTCGTTTTCATTGTTTATTCTATTCTTTTATATTTGATTTTATTGTATTGTATTCTATTCTTTTCTATTCTATTAGACATTTGAATTTTGGAAGATGGTTATATTCTTCCTATTCTATGCTATTCAATTCTATTGTTTTTTTCTATTCTATTATTTTCTATTCTAGTCAATTCAATTCTTTTCTTTTTCTAATCTTTTCTATTCTATTTTATTTCAAATTTATTCTATTTGAATTTTGGGAAATGGTTATATTTATACTATTCTATTATTTGTTTTAAATTCTATTCTATTCATTTATTTTATATTCTTTTCTTTTCTATTATAGTATATTATTTTTAATTCTATTGGAGTTTGAATTTATTCTACTCTAAATTCGAATTTCAGAAGAAGGTTATATTCTTTCTGTTTTATTCTATTCTTTTCTATTTTTTTTTATTCCATTCTATTTTTTTTTCACTTTTTTCTATTCTTTTCTATTCTATTATTTTCCTTTGTATTGACATTTCTAATTTATTCTATTTGAAATTCCAATTTCAGAAGATGGGCCAGTTCTTTCTATTTTATTCTATTATATTCTATTTTTTATTCTATTCCTTTTATTCAGTTCTTTTTTTTTTCTATTCTATTTTGTTCTGTTGTACTCTATTCTTTTATTTTCTAGTGTATCCCTTTTTTTTCTATTCCATTTTTTTCTATTCATTGTTTTCAGTTCTTTTATTTTGTATTCTGTTCTGTTTTAGTCTAATAAATATTTTATTATTTTCTTCTCTATTCTACTATATTCTTTTCTATTTTTTTCCTTTATTTTCTAATCTATTCCTTTCTCTCCAGAAATTTGAATTTGATTACGATTTGAATTCGATTTGGAAACTATGCAAACTCGATTGGAAAACTATTCAAATTTCATTCAAAATTTTGTTTCATTATTTTGAATTTGTTTAGATTCGTTACTATAGTAATCTGGCAATTCGGAAATATCTGAATTTCTGAATAACAACATTTCGACACTTTACAGCACCTCATGCATTCTGTTTGACAATCCTTTGCCCATAAGCTTGAAAATAAACATAATTGATTTTTTAAGATTTACCTCCTATTAACTTCAATGGGGTTCACAATAAAGTTCATAGTTTGCAGATTTTTGGATGTTTGCTGAACACATCCAATAATTTAACCCTAACCATTTCTAGTGGAAACATAAAGCCAGTCTAACTAGCTAATATATCCTTACCAGTAACTATTTTTTTAACTCCACTTTATGTGCCTGTGCAGATACTGTACAAAAAAGTTTTAAGATACTATCAAAATTTTTTACCTGTTCCTCCAAGAAAACTAATCTGTTTTCCATCGATCCATTTCTTTTCACTTGATCCAATTCCAGCATCTCCACAACTGTATTTACTCTTAAAATGAAAAAAAAAAAACAAAAAAAAAAAACACATGAAATAAAATAGTATATTACTACTTAGTAATCATAGTTCAACATCTGCAAACTTACCTTACATAAAATATTGTAGCAACTAATGCTACCTTTAGGGCGTGTCAACAGGTGTTTTGTTCACTTCAAATGGGCTTTACATTCCTATACAAATCAAATGCACCTGTTGATCAATTTTGCATGATTTCGGAAGAGTCTCAAACTGATGTCATCAATAAAAGCCCAAAGCCTGTGAAAACAAGCCCTTATAAACAAGCCTCAATGACTATTTTAACACAACATGTTTCCAAAAAGTTAGTTGACTCAGAACTCAGAAATGTATATCATTCTTGATGCACCAGCTCATCCCTCTGCAGTGAGCAAGTGCAAAAACATTTCTGATGTCAACCCTAAAAGATACCTGCATCTGTCTTCAAATATGGTTGATTAGTTTCCTAATTTAAGCTTAGACATTCTGGTGCATGTTTTCTGGCAACAATAGGTTTGCACACATCATTATATTTTCAAAGCTTGGTTGAATTGAGTGGCATTCAATGTGGTATTTTGCAGTGGAATTCCTTTAGAATGGAACCCCAATACTGTGCAAGTACAGTAGATGCTAACAAACACTTCAGCACACAACAACTCACACACTGGGTGACGTAGTAAACATTATTAATTAAAAAAAAAAAATGCAAATCATATTTTAATGGCTGTGTGTAGGCCTACATGAATGGGTTGCCTTAAAGTGTATCTGAATCCCCAAACAGAAATGTAATATAAAGCAGTATATTAGTGTGCGAATAACACAATTCCCTTCTCTGGGTGGGCGCACTCACTCCTTTAGTATACCTATAGAAGGAACCATGGTAGCCACCTACTGGGCTTCAAATATTTCTGTCTTTGATCATCTTCATTATATGTGGGGTGGTGAGATTGGTCATTTACACATAAAAGATGTTTTTGTTACCAGTTCATCCCACAAAAAAGTTAAAAGGATATTGTTATTCTGATAAGATCAACAGGTATTTTCTGTACTTACTAAAAAGGATCTTAGCCTGAAAAAAAAAGACAAATGCAGCCACCACAATTAGACTTGTAAGCCACAATATATTACATTTTGGTTATTGGGTTTAGATATGCTTTAAGTAACTTGTGTGTGGTAAAAAACCACAATGGTATATCTAGGCATAATGAAGACCCTAATGTTTTAATATGTGGAGGGAAATGCTTTGTATTTGTGATTGTATCCCTTAGAAAAAGCTAGAAGATAGATAGTTGTTTGAGGTTGGAAAAGGGGTATCCCATCTATAGGACGCACACTACATTATGCACAGAGAATTATTGACATATTAAGCTTAGTGATGGAATGCTAGGCTAAGAAATGTTGTCACTACTGTGCTTTCCCAGGAAGAACTGTTTTCATCTGGGACTTTTTACTTTGTGTTCCTCTGTAAGGGACTGTAATGTAGTCACCTACACCAGAACTGTTCTCTGACTAATACCTATTGTGGCTCTACAGCACAGAACCACAAAGTTTAATTTATCATTCTTGTTGAATGCATTGTTTACATTTAGAGGGTCCTTACTGTTTTTTTTTTTGTAAGTGATTGTAAAGCTTTACATTTTTTTATTTAAAATAATAAGTCATACTTACCTCCTCTGTGCAGGGGTTTTGCACAGAGTGGCCTGGTTCCTCCTCTTCTTATGTCCCTCGATAATGCTCCTGGCTCCTCCCTCCTGTCAGGTGCCCCCACAGCAGGCAGCTTGCTATGGGGGCACCCAAACGGAGCCGCTGCTCTGCTTGTCCATTGCCCCACCCCCACTGTCTCCTGATTGGCTCACTGGCTGTAACTGACAGCAGCTACTGTCAATAGCCAATAAGGAGTGCGAGTCCCTGGAGAGGCACTCATGGACATCGCTGGATCGAGAGGGGGCTCATGTAAGTATTAGGGGGGGCTGCTGCACACAGAAGGTATATGGATAGAATGCTTGACATTAAAAAAACTTTCACAACCACTTTAAAATTTTTAATGTATGACAACAATGAAATATATAGTGTCTAACACTATGCCTTGCAGAGCAGATGCAGGTTATAAACATCATTGAAAAGTAATTATTGGCAGAATGTATAATTTAAAATAACTCAAGCTTAACCACTGCCCGTGAATCGACGTAGGTCTACGTCGGCTGTAAGAAGTGGTTGTACTGGGGTGATGCCTTCAGCTACAGGCATCATCCCAGTACCATTTTTTAGAGGCAGCGGTCAGCTTTCTGGTGGTAATGGCCGATGCGGCTCGGGAGCTGCTCGGTTGCTACCCCAGCGAGCGGGAGGGGACGCCTTCTGCGGCTCTGCCCGGGTCTCCCGTCCTACCATGAGACCTGAGTCTCGAACAAAGCCGGATTCCGCTTCGATCGGGTCTCCGATGATGTAACCCGAAAGATGCATCCATGACGTCACGTCCGGGTTACTCAGCGGCTAAAGGTGCCGAATTTGAAAAGTGACAGTCTTCAAAAATGCAGTTTTTGACATTCTGAATACATTCAAGTACAGTGGAGGGGTCTAGGGTCTTTTAGACCCCTGATCCATCCAGAAAGAGTACCTGTCACTGCCTATTGCTGTCACAAGAGATGTTTACATTGCTTGTGACAGCAATAAAAGTGATCAGATTTTATTTTTTTTAAAACCTGTGCTAAAATAAAAAATAAATAAATAAATAAATAGGAAAAAAAAATGTTAAAGCACCCCGTCACCGTGAGCTCGCGCACGAAAGAAAACGTATACGGAAGACACGCCTACAAATGAAATCTCTGTTTAAACCACACATGTGAGGTATCGCCGCGATCTCCAGCGCAAGAGCAATAATTAAGAAAAAAGAGCTACTCTGTTACTCTAAACTGATAACCGTTAAACATTTTAAACCATCGCCTATGGAGATTTTTATTGACCGTAGTTTGTCGCCATTCCGCGGGTTGTGTGCAATTTTAAACCATAACAGGTTAGGTATCTGTTTACTCGGCGTGACATCATCTTTCACAATATGCAAAAAAAATTGGCTAACTTTAGTTTATAGTTTTTTTTAAATGCAGTGAAATGTATTTTTTCCAAAAAAATGGCGTTTGAAAGACCACTGTGCAAATACCACGTGACAAAAAATATTGTAAAGACCGCCATTTTATTCTCCAGAGAATTTGCTAAAAAATATATATAATGTTTGGGGGTTCTAAGTAATTTTCTAGCAAAAAATACTGATTTTAACTGGTAAACAGCATTTGGCAGAAATGGGCTAGGTCCAGAAGTGGTTAAATTTACCACCAATGGATTGTACTTCTTGCCACCTTTATATGTACTGTAGAGTACAGCTTACTAGTGCTACTGTCTGTATCCACAGATTCTCATTGCATTCTCTTTTTTATTTCTGGCAGCACTGAAAATGGGACATTATGGCCACCCAAGCTGAGGCTAGATTAGAAAGTCTCAAGGAACAAGCTTGTATAGCAGGCACGCTGTCCCTGAATTATGTGAAAAACCCATATAGACTATAATGTAAAAGTATTCATTATGGCATTCCTCATTTTGGCCACAAGATGGGAGTATGGAGATGTAGTCTTTCCCCCTAATGCTCAGTGCTAGGACAGTAACATCATTTCTTGCCAGCAGAATAGGATCATTTCTTTCAAATAATTTTCAGCCTGATAGTAAAATATTTATTTGATCTGTTACAGTCTGATGTCCTATTACCTTATGTCTGCAGTAGAATTATATTAACTGAGGCTGTTCTTTGGGTTGAGGGGCAGAACATAGAACCTAAAATTATCAAGTGGCTCCTACAGGGGTGTAGCAGAACAATTGTAATGTAGGACAAATTGTCTCACTAGCCTAGCAGAAGTTTGGTTCTTAATGTACAAAGCCAAAGCAGGTGAATTTTGAGTAAACTGTGTGACCAACTATACAACTAGAATCAGTGTGGCACTGCCATCATTTAGTGTATTTTCAGCAGCATGATGTGTGTGCCACAGTGGGCCCTGTTTGGCTGTTCTACAAAGCCAATGCAAAAGTTCTGCCTTAATTTTATTATGTGTCAGTATGGTTTTTCTATTAGGCTTTCACACTCTTTTTTAGAAAGTCTATAGTGCAGTCCTTACTTCTTAGAAGTATCTCTAATCTTCTGCTCTGTGCTTTGCTTCATTTGCTTTTGAAGATGTTGTAAGTAGTTTTCTTTGAGATAAGTTTCCCAGGAAAGGAGAGCAGTTTCTTCATTCTTTTCTAGTTTTTCTTCTAACAGAAATGAAAGTAAGAAACAATGATTAGATACATTTTGTGAGGAAACTACACCCCAAATTGATGATATGTATCTTTGCTTTTTGACCTATAGAAACCATTTTATTATCCAGACTAATCATCAGGTACTGTTATGCTCCAAAGAGGTAGAAATACAAGTGATAAGGGATGGACCAAAAGTACAAGGGACAAGGTACAGCTAAAAACAATCAAGGGTCAGACAAAGGACAGTATTAATGACAAAAGGTCTAGGATGATAAAAGGCTTTAGTGATGAGGCAAATTAAATATTGACCATGTAAGATTTCTGTTGGGAGACAAAGTGGCTTATATTTAAAGATCATTGACTGATGTAAATTCATAAACCTGTTCATTGGGCTCTATTTATGGCAATGAAATCCATGTAAAGTACCTTAATTACTTACCTGTCCAGCTGCCATCTCTCCTCCTAGCGCCAGATAACATCTTTGTTGCTGGGCAATGGGACATAGTGCATGCCTCCTGGCTGGCTTGCATGTCTGTTGCTGAGCAATGAGCTGTGGAGCACACATCCTCACTCCTACTGTCAAGCCTGCCACCTGTACTTCCCCCAGCTCCTGCCAGTTGCTGGGCAATGGGGCTTGTTACACCCCTCTGGCTCAAGATTTGGCTCAAGGCACAGGAGGCACTTTACTTAAACCCTGCAAGTCCATGCCTGCCCGAAGACTTGTGTTCCTGCTACTCAAATGCACCTGATCTGTTTGTTTATCCTTGTCACTGTCCTCTGCTACATTCTCAGAATACACATAAGGTTGATTTACTAAAACTGGAGAGTGCAAAATCAGGTGCAGCTGTTCATGGTACCCAATCAGCTACTAACTTAAGCTTGTTCAATTAAGCTGCACCAGATTTTGCACTCTCCAGTTTTCATAAATCAACCCCTACTGTCTTCTGCATGCCCTGACCTTTGCTACATTCTTGGATTGTGCCTACTGTCTGCGGCAAGCCCTTCGTTCTGTAGAATGATGTGTGTATGGAAGATCTCCTCTGCTGTTAAGCCAAATTGCTCCTGCTCTACGTCTGGGTTTAGGTGAACTACAGAGCCACATTTCTAACTCATAAATAAAAAGGAGGAATTCACTTCACTCCGAAAGCATCACACAAACAATCACTATAACTGTCCCCACCTTGGGACCTTCCTTCTAACTAATTTCACCCAAAAGGGCTTACTCACCCTTTCGGGTGAAACACATTAGAGGGGTAAGCCTTTTCAGGTGTAACGTATTAGAGGGGAAGTCCTGAAGGCCGGGACAGTCATAGCGATTGTTGGCTTTAATAAATTAGAGTCTGTTTGTTGCTACTGGAGTGCAGAGAAGACCTGACCTCTGCTACATTTTCTAGTTCTCCAGTCTGCCCTTTGCCTAACTAGCTCCTCCCTGTCCAGTGGTGTGTCTGCCATACTATACAGTATGTCTCCATCGCTGCAAGGTACATTCTTCCTTTACTTTATGTCTGCTTGTTGCATTTTACTAGTATTGGTAGGCCTGCCCCCCTTAAAAGAAGGTGGCTGCCAGAAGAATAACTAGAGCCTTCAGGTCCCCCGTGCAAGAAACTATGAAGGGCACCCCTGACCCCCAGCTGGGGCTTTTCCCTCTGAGCCTGAGCCCTTCCTTCCCAGCCCTGACCTTTCCCTCGGAGCCTGGGGTCCTTTACTCCAGTCACGGGGCCCTTTATTATGGTTCCACAGTAGGACCCTTTCACATGTTCTGCAATGAGTGTAACCTTACTTGTTCTGCCACTGGTATCAGTAGTTTTTTCATTTTTTTTTTTAACATTTGTTTTTACCATTGTGTTATTATTTTATTTTTTTTACAATTAAATTTTTTATTATTTTTTTTATACAATTTTTACAGGAGCCCCATTAGGGGCTTTGGTGCAACATCAGGAGTCTAAACAGCCCTCAATCTCCATCTCTGCAGCCTCAGCTACACAGAAGGAATGGACAAGAATAGCCCTGCCCAAAGCTTCCCATTCATTCACAAACCTATACTTACTAAACACAGTTTACTAAGTCTCCATCTTGAACAGCCAGCAGGAAAGGGGAGGGGGAAAGCCACTGCGCAGGGGGGACAGGGAAGCACACATGGCCAGAAGGCAGTAGGATAGGTAGGGGAGCGGGGGTGGTATAAAGAGGAACCAATGCCCTCCATCTTTCTCCTGCAGCCTCTAAATGCTTGCAGGAGGGAGAGGATGAGAAGTAGGCTTTTAGTGGCTACAGGAGGAAGATGGAGGGTATTGATTCTATCTATTTGCCGCCCCCACTATCCCTCCTATCCAGGTGTACAAGTGTGGGGCTGGATCGCAATTGCAACCCCTGTAGTTATGCCTCTGGTGAATGCTATAAGGGAAAGTACACTAGCCCACCAGTTACTCAGACTGGAGTGCCTGCATCTAGACATTATAATTCAGAGATAAAATAAAGGCAGAATAGCCCTCTAAGACATGCGGAGTATACGCAGAACATGAAATAATAATAAACAAATATATACTACTGACAAATATTTCCACATGTACAGCATATGCCATAGACTAACGTCTGTCATTCAAAGGTAAACTCCAGGCACATACAGTTTAATAACGGTACCCCAGGAGGACGTCAGTTTTGACGAAATGCGTCAGAGCGTGCTGACGTCACCCACATTGAGCCCAGAAGGACGGGCAGATCTTCTAGCCGGCCGCGGCTTTGTTTTTATGCTCATTATTCGATATTTATGTAAGTGTCTTTTCATTTTTTAGTAAAACTACTTTGATGGTATGCACTATGGAGCCCCTTATGCTTTATTTTTCCATAATGGTGGTCACCCATCCGTGAATCTGAGGTGTGTAGCCGGCAGTGGGCGATACACAACGTTCTGCGGACATCCAGGTGTATTTATTCTCTGGTGGTTCTTCCAAGCCATCTTGCTGATTGAAAAGTCTGCCATAATTTGGCTTCTGGTAAGCAGATTCACAGTTGGTGGTGGCATTGAGCACTGGTCTGGGACACTATTAAGTTAATTTTTGCATGGTTTTCACTTCATTTGGGACTTTTTTGGACTATTTACATTTATCATTTATTAATCAGTCCATAATTTCTATTTTATTGCTCACATGTATGATTGACAATATTCATTTTTGATTTAATTTGTGTTATATACTTGCATTATCACGTCACTTTAGCGCAGCTTATTTGATTTACATACAGTTTAATGCAGGTAGATAATGATTAAAATTGAGATAAGGAACATACTAATACTGGGTAAGAGGAAAGTGATAACTTCATCAGTCTATTGCTGTTCCTACATTATCCAATCACAGGCTATAGAGAATAGGAAGTCTAACTCAGGGCTGTGTAAATCTCAGTTTGGTTGGGCAAAACTTCAGCTACCTTGACAAGTAAAACAGTTCCATATATATTAAAACTTTGTATTTGTTTGTTTGTCTGGAATTCAGCTTAAAGACTACACTAAGGTCAGACTAATGAGAATGAGCTCTTACTAAGTTGCTTTTGTCTTCCTGCAGGTTCATGAAGAATGACGTTTTTGACAAACTGATGCAGATGATTAAGGAGAATAAAGGGTGGAGGGGCAGGTGGCCGACCATGATACTCCTCAATTAAATCATGTCGCTGGAATTTCCAGATCTGATCTGTATGTTCCTGGACCTGTTGAAAAGTGTAGCTAAAAAATACAGGTAGATAAATTAACAGAATAAAAAAACATGATTGAATAATTGAGTATAAAGATCATCTAACAAATGATTATGCTGCATTTAACTATTATTATTATATTTATTAATACAAAACTGTAGAAAAAAAACAGTACAATTTAGAACACAGTGAATGATGGAGATGAGCAAACCTTAAAATCTGCTTCACTGACATTAAGCGGATCTTCGCTACATCTGTCACCACAAACCAAAAACATTATATCATTCATTTTTATTATTCAAAGCAAACATCCCCATCCATCCATGGATGAAGATCCTTTATTTTGGTGAGAAATTACTTTGAAAAACACCCCCTAGCATTTCTGGCTGTGGCCATCTAAGGGAAAATGATTCATGTAGCATTTACTTTCTGCCCTTAGCTCAAGTATGCGTGCAGGAGATTGTGCTTAGCTGAGAACACCCCTCCTCCTCTCCTGAAGCCTCCTGGGATGTATGACATAATTTGCCTAGGCAGGAAACCAGGAAGTAACTGAAGAAATGTAAAAAAAAAAAGTTTAAAACTAGTAAATATTATACACTTTCCTATCTATTTACTAATGCTAGCAGCATGAGGATTAAAAATAATCAATGTTGATTGGTAGAGGGAAGTTCCACTTTAGCTCCCACAAGCTGATTTACAAAGTCTATATCTCACAGTTTTTCAAAGTTCTGTTATTTTTTCAGATTTGTTTTGTGTGTGAACTATAACTCAGAACATTTCTCCTTGAAAAGCAAAGAAAAAACTTTTTGTTAATCAAATTTTTTTTGTCAGTGTACGCATATTTCTGAGATGGGGCAGTGGATAGTGTTGAGCGAACACGGACTGTATTATTCGTGTTCGTACCGAATAATTGGATTTTTTGTACCCGAACACGGACACGGACACTTTACTGTATGTTCGGGTAAAAATCCGTGTTCGGTCGTTTTATTTCCGGGTTTTGCATGCTTTGGCGCTCTTTTCATGGCGGGCTTTCAACAGCCAATCAACAATCGTTTAACTGGTGTGCCTTAAGCCATCCCAGCCATGCCTGCAAATGTCTCAGTAGCTGTGATTGGCCGTCTGAAGCATGTGACCAAGTCTTTATAAGTTCGAGGCAGCCGCAGCGGCGTCATTATGCTGCTTAGATTCAGGGACAGAGCACACATCAACGTGCTGGCTGCTGATTAGGGAAAGATAGGCAGGAAAAAACCATTTGTGTCCGGATAGAATTGAGGGACAGGTCGGAGTGTTTAGGCAGGGCGAGTTGTAGGCATTTTAGGGATAGAGTCTGCTGAATTATAGGGTCAGTGTCTTCTACAAACTACAATCGATATTGCTGTGTGGGGGGTGGGGTGAATCTGCACTCAATCCTGATCTACGATCTCTTCTCAATCCTGTTAGGGACAGAGTCTGCTGAATTTTAGGGAAACTGTGTTCTACAAACTACAATCGATATTGCTGTGTGGTGTGGGATTGGAGATAGGCAGGTGTCAGTGATCCACATCCATTTTTCTGTGTGTGAGCTGCAGTGAACACAATCTTTTTGGGCTGCAGTGAACACAATCTTTTTGGGCTGCAGTGAACACAATCTTTTTGGGCTGCAGTGAACACAATCTTTTTGGGGTGCAGTGAACAAAATCTTTTTGGGGTGCAGTGAACACAATCCTTTTTGGTGTGCAGTGAACACAATCTTTGTGGGGTGCAGTGAACAAAATCCTTTGTGGGGTGCAGTGAACACAATCTTTTTGGGGTGCAGTGAACAAAATCCTTTTTGGGGTGCAGTGAACAACATCCTTTTTGGGGTGCAGTGAACACAATCTTTTTGGGGTGCAGTGAACAAAATCCTTTGTGGGGTGCAGTGAACACAATCTTTTTGGGGTGGAGTGAACAACATCCTTTTTGGGGTGCAGTGAACAAAATCCTTTTTGGGGTGCAGTGAACAAAATCATTTTTGGGGTGCAGTGAACACAATCTTTTTGGGGTGCAGTGAACACAATCTTTGTGGGGTGCAGTGAACACAATCTTTTTGGGGTGGAGTGAACAACATCCTTTTTGGGGTGCAGTGAACAACATCCTTTTTGGGGTGCAGTGAACACAATCTTTTTGGGGTGCAGTGAACACAATCTTTGTGGGGTACAGTGAACAGAATCTTTGTGGGGTGCAGTGAACACAATCTTTGGGGGGTACAGTGAACACAATCTTTGTGAGGTGCAGTGAACACAATCTTTGTGGGGTGCAGTGAACACAATCATTGTGGGGTGCAGTGAACTCAATCTTTGTGGGGTACAGTGAACACAATCTCATACTTCTGAAGGTTTGAGGGTGCTGCCTGTTCCATACTCCCCCTACTCCTAGCCTTTTAGGGGTACAAACAATAGTAATTGGGGCCTAGTGTGGTTGTGTACGTGTGATATACATACACTTTTTTGGGATCATATTTTCTATTCCGCTATTTAATCAAAAACCTTTGGGGATCAGTTAAATTGGGGGATAGTCTGTGTTGGTACGTGTGAGAGAGATCCACCTTTCCAAGTTGTTGGGGTTCATCTCATACTTCTGAAGGTTTGAGGGTGCTGCCTGTTCCATACTCCCCCTACTCCTAGCCTTTTAGGGGTACAAACAATAGTAATTGGGGCCTAGTGTGGTTGTGTACGTGTGATATACATACACTTTTTTGGGATCATATTTTCTATTCCGCTATTTAATCAAAAACCTTTGGGGATCAGTTAAATTGGGGGATAGTCTGTGTTGGTACGTGTGAGAGAGATCCACCTTTCCAAGTTGTTGGGGTTCATCTCATACTTCTGAAGGTTTGAGGGTGCTGCCTGTTCCATACTCCCCCTACTCCTAGCCTTTTAGGGGTACAAACAATAGTAATTGGGGCCTAGTGTGGTTGTGTACGTGTGATATACATACACTTTTTTGGGATCATATTTTCTATTCCGCTATTTAATCAAAAACCTTTGGGGATCAGTTAAATTGGGGGATAGTCTGTGTTGGTACGTGTGAGAGAGATCCACCTTTCCAAGTTGTTGGGGTTCATCTCATACTTCTGAAGGTTTGAGGGTGCTGCCTGTTCCATACTCCCCCCTACTCCTAGCCTTTTAGGGGTACAAACAATAGTAATTGGGGCCTAGTGTGGTTGTGTACGTGTGATATACATACACTTTTTTGGGATCATATTTTCTATTCCGCTATTTAATCAAAAACCTTTGGGGATCAGTTAAATTGGGGGATAGTCTGTGTTGGTACGTGTGAGAGAGATCCACCTTTCCAAGTTGTTGGGGTTCATCTCATACTTCTGAAGGTTTGAGGGTGCTGCCTGTTCCATACTCCCCCTACTCCTAGCCTTTTAGGGGTACAAACAATAGTAATTGGGGCCTAGTGTGGTTGTGTACGTGTGATATACATACACTTTTTTGGGATCATATTTTCTATTCCGCTATTTAATCAAAAACCTTTGGGGATCAGTTAAATTGGGGGATAGTCTGTGTTGGTACGTGTGAGAGAGATCCACCTTTCCAAGTTGTTGGGGTTCATCTCATACTTCTGAAGGTTTGAGGGTGCTGCCTGTTAAATACTCCCCCTACTCCTAGCCTTTTAGGGGTACAAACAATAGTAATTGGGGCCTAGTGTGGTTGTGTACGTGTGATATACATACACTTTTTTGGGATCATATTTTCTATTCCGCTATTTAATCAAAAACCTTTGGGGATCAGTTAAATTGGGGGATAGTCTGTGTTGGTACGTGTGAGAGAGATCCACCTTTCCAAGTTGTTGGGGTTCATCTCATACTTCTGAAGGTTTGAGGGTGCTGCCTGTTCCATACTCCCCCCTACTCCTAGCCTTTTAGGGGTACAAACAATAGTAATTGGGGCCTAGTGTGGTTGTGTACGTGTGATATACATACACTTTTTTGGGATCATATTTTCTATTCCGCTATTTAATCAAAAACCTTTGGGGATCAGTTAAATTGGGGGATAGTCTGTGTTGGTACGTGTGAGAGAGATCCACCTTTCCAAGTTGTTGGGGTTCATCTCATACTTCTGAAGGTTTGAGGGTGCTGCCTGTTCCATACTCCCCCTACTCCTAGCCTTTTAGGGGTACAAACAATAGTAATTGGGGCCTAGTGTGGTTGTGTACGTGTGATATACATACACTTTTTTGGGATCATATTTTCTATTCCGCTATTTAATCAAAAACCTTTGGGGATCAGTTAAATTGGGGGATAGTCTGTGTTGGTACGTGTGAGAGAGATCCACCTTTCCAAGTTGTTGGGGTTCATCTCATACTTCTGAAGGTTTGAGGGTGCTGCCTGTTCCATACTCCCCCTACTCCTAGCCTTTTAGGGGTACAAACAATAGTAATTGGGGCCTAGTGTGGTTGTGTACGTGTGATATACATACACTTTTTTGGGATCATATTTTCTATTCCGCTATTTAATCAAAAACCTTTGGGGATCAGTTAAATTGGGGGATAGTCTGTGTTGGTACGTGTGAGAGAGATCCACCTTTCCAAGTTGTTGGGGTTCATCTCATACTTCTGAAGGTTTGAGGGTGCTGCCTGTTCCATACTCCCCCTACTCCTAGCCTTTTAGGGGTACAAACAATAGTAATTGGGGCCTAGTGTGGTTGTGTACGTGTGATATACATACACTTTTTTGGGATCATATTTTCTATTCCGCTATTTAATCAAAAACCTTTGGGGATCAGTTAAATTGGGGGATAGTCTGTGTTGGTACGTGTGAGAGAGATCCACCTTTCCAAGTTGTTGGGGTTCATCTCATACTTCTGAAGGTTTGAGGGTGCTGCCTGTTCCATACTCCCCCTACTCCTAGCCTTTTAGGGGTACAAACAATAGTAATTGGGGCCTAGTGTGGTTGTGTACGTGTGATATACATACACTTTTTTGGGATCATATTTTCTATTCCGCTATTTAATCAAAAACCTTTGGGGATCAGTTAAATTGGGGGATAGTCTGTGTTGGTACGTGTGAGAGAGATCCACCTTTCCAAGTTGTTGGGGTTCATCTCATACTTCTGAAGGTTTGAGGGTGCTGCCTGTTCCATACTCCCCCTACTCCTAGCCTTTTAGGGGTACAAACAATAGTAATTGGGGCCTAGTGTGGTTGTGTACGTGTGATATACATACACTTTTTTGGGATCATATTTTCTATTCCGCTATTTAATCAAAAACCTTTGGGGATCAGTTAAATTGGGGGATAGTCTGTGTTGGTACGTGTGAGAGAGATCCACCTTTCCAAGTTGTTGGGGTTCATCTCATACTTCTGAAGGTTTGAGGGTGCTGCCTGTTCCATACTCCCCCTACTCCTAGCCTTTTAGGGGTACAAACAATAGTAATTGGGGCCTAGTGTGGTTGTGTACGTGTGATATACATACACTTTTTTGGGATCATATTTTCTATTCCGCTATTTAATCAAAAACCTTTGGGGATCAGTTAAATTGGGGGATAGTCTGTGTTGGTACGTGTGAGAGAGATCCACCTTTCCAAGTTGTTGGGGTTCATCTCATACTTCTGAAGGTTTGAGGGTGCTGCCTGTTCCATACTCCCCCTACTCCTAGCCTTTTAGGGGTACAAACAATAGTAATTGGGGCCTAGTGTGGTTGTGTACGTGTGATATACATACACTTTTTTTGGATCATATTTTCTATTCCGCTATTTAATCAAAAACCTTTGGGGATCAGTTAAATTGGGGGATAGTCTGTGTTGGTACGTGTGAGAGAGATCCACCTTTCCAAGTTGTTGGGGTTCATCTCATACTTCTGAAGGTTTGAGGGTGCTGCCTGTTCCATACTCCCCCTACTCCTCATCTAGCCTTTTAGGGGTACAAACAATAGTAATTGGGGCCCAGTGTGGTTGTGTACGTGTGATATACATACACTTTTTTGGGATCATATTTTCTATTCCGCTATTTAATCAAAAACCTTTGGGGATCAGTTAAATTGGGGGATAGTCTGTGTCGGTACGTGTGAGAGAGATCCACCTTTCCAAGTTGTTGGGGTTCATCTCATACTTCTGAAGGTTTGAGGGTGCTGCCTGTTCCATACCCCCCCTACTCCTCATCTAGCCTTTTAGGGGTACAAACAATAGTAATTGGGGCCTAGTGTGGTTGTGTACGTGTGATATACATACACTTTTTTTGGATCATATTTTCTATTCCGCTATTTAATCAAAAACCTTTGGGGATCAGTTAAATTGGGGGATAGTCTGTGTCGGTACGTGTGAGAGAGATCCACCTTTCCAAGTTGTTGGGGTTCATCTCATACTTCTGAAGGTTTGAGGGTGCTGCCTGTTCCATACCCCCCCTACTCCTCATCTAGCCTTTTAGGGGTACAAACAATAGTAATTGGGGCCTAGTGTGGTTGTGTACGTGCGAGATACATACACTTTTTTTGATCATATTTCCTATTCCGCTATTCAATAAAAACCTTTGAGGATCAATTGAATTGCGGGATAGTCTGTGTCGGTACGTGTGAGAGAGATCCACCTTTCCAAGTTGTTGGGGTTCATCTCATACTTCTGAAGGTTTGAGGGTGCTGCCTGTTCCATACTCCCCCTACTCCTCATCTAGCCTTTTAGGGGTACAAACAATAGTAATTGGGGCCCAGTGTGGTTGTGTACGTGTGATATACATACACTTTTTTTGGATCATATTTTCTATTCCGCTATTTAATTTAACTGGGCCTCCATGCGAGACCTGTGTGCCTTGTTGCGCTGTTTTGAGTACTCCACCAACATGGCCAGTGGCAATGACGCCGTTCTCAGCTTAACTATCCCACTTCTATGCCTCCTTGAAAAAACAATTCGGGCGATGATGGAAGAGGATGTGGCACAGGATGAGGAGGAGGAGGAGGATGAAGAGGTAACATTTCCAAGGCTTTCAGGGCAGTCATTCGCAAGGGGCTCCGAGGGTGGGTTCCTGCACACGCAAACGCCAGGGACGCAATTGTCCAGCAGGGGCACAGTTCTGGAGGATGAGGAGGATGAGGAGGAGGAGGAGCTGGAGGAGGAGATGGAACCATGTTCACAGCAGGGTGGCACCCAGGCCAGCTCATGGCCATCACTGGTGCGTGGCTGGGGGGATACAGAGGACACGGACGATACACCTCCCACAGAGGACAGCCTTTCGTTGCCTCTGGGCAGCCTGGCACACATGAGCGATTACATGCTGCAGTGTCTCCACAACGACCGCCGAGTTGCCCACATTCTAACTTGTGCTGATTACTGGGTGGCCACGCTGCTGGATCCCCGTTACAAGGACAACGTACCGTCCTTAATTCACTCACTGGAGCGCGATCGCAAGATGCGCGAGTACAAGCGCACGCTGGTAGACGCCATGCTGCTGGCATTCCCATCTGACAGCGGGGCCACAGTGGAAGCACAAGGCAGAGGAGGAGGAGGAGGAGGTCGCCAACGCAACCAGGGCACCGCCAGCACCTCAGAAGGCAGGGTTAGCATGGCCGAAATGTGGAAAAGCTTTGTCAGCACGCCACAACAAACAGCAGCACCAGCAGCTCAGATGGAACGTCTTAGCAGGAGGCAGCATTTTACCAACATGGTGGAGCAGTATGTGTGCACACGCCTACATGTAGTGAATGACGGGTCTGCCCCCTTCAACTTCTGGGTCTCCAAATTGGGCACATGGCTTGAGCTTGCCCTTTACGCCTTGGAGGTGCTGGCGTGCCCTGCAGCCAGTGTATTATCTGAACGGGTATTTAGCACGGCTGGGGGCGTTATAACAGACAAGCGCAGCCGCCTGTCCAGAGACAATGTGGACAAGCTCACGTTCATTAAAATGAACCAGGCATGGATCCCACGGGACTTTTCCGTACCTTATGCAGAATAGCAATGGATACCGACCTTGCCCACCCATTGTTCCATTTTTGCTCTTTCTCACTCTTTTGGGGTGTACCCTCATTTAAAATTTTTGAAAAGAAGCAGTGTTGGCTACCTCGTCCTCCTCCTCAGGGCCAGATTAATGTAGGGGCTATTGGAGCTGCAGCTCCAGGCCCCTACCTTTTATATAGGCCCCGGGTTGGCCATATTCACTGTTACCGCTCTTCTGTCACTTGTAAACACAGAAGTCTGGCTTCTATGCTCGCTTCCCCAGGCAGCACCCTCAGAACCTCCCCACACAGCGTGAAGGCCGGACAAGGAGGGACAGTTGGCGATGCATGGATGTGTTTATGGGCTTCAGAGACAGCATCCCATGTTGAATTAGGCATGCATGGCTGCACCCTTCCTCCTCTGGGTGCATGGCAAGGCACGGCCCTTAAGGCCCTTCAAAATCCTCAGCACCAAGCCCATGATGCTGTTAATCCGGCCCTGGTCCTCCTCCACCGCCGCTTCCACCTACACCGCCCATAGGTGTGCGCAGCCTATTGCATTAAGGTGTGCACCCCAAAGTTGAAATACACATGCATGTGTTTGCCAGCAGGGAGAGTAATGTATCGGGGCCATGTACCTGTAGGCAAGGAGAAATAGAGCAGAGCAGGTCCCAGGGAGATCTTTCCCATCTCCTCACTGGCAATGCTATGTGCCCTAGGTGATTAGGGTGTGCCCAGGCACACCCAGCACACCCTGTGCGCACGCCTATGTCACCGCCACATCCACCACCACCTCAACCTCCCTCCTACTCCATATGGGCCTCGTCCTTCAGAGATGAAGAAGAACATTGTTTTATTTTTCTGTTTTTTTTTTGTTGTTTTAAGTTATTTCCCTATCCACATTTGTTTGCAGAGCACTTGCCATGCTCTTAATTACGTTTTGCTGCCATTTGCAGCACTCTAGCCCTTTCCTTTGGTGTTTTAGAGCCATTTTAGTGCCTTAAAGTTCGGGTCCCCATTGACTTCAATGGGGTTCGGTGTCCGGGAAAAGTTCGGTAAAAGTCCGGGACACGGACCCGGACTTTTTTTTAAAGTTCGGCCGAACCCGTCGAACACGGACATCTAGGTGTTCGCTCAACCCTAGCAGTGGAATATAGGTGAGTCAATCCTCTGACTTATTCAGCTATGTGTGTAACTTCAAATTCAGCTACATTACATAGGGGTTAATTTACTAAAGGCAAATAGACTGTGCACTTTGCAAGTGCAGTTGATCCAAAGCTTTGTAAATGAGGTAAAGCATTATTATGCAAAGAATACCCAATCAGGAGCAATGAAAATAAAATAAAAAACTGCATTTTTGATTGCACATGTTTGGATGATGGAAGTCGGCAGAGCTCCCCCTAATTAACTAAGCTTTGGAGCAACTGCTCCTACAGAGTGCAACTGCACATTGCAAAGTGCACAATCTGTTTGCCTTTAGTATAGTTAATCAACCTCCTATAGCAGTGATGGCGAACCTTGGCACCGCAGATGTTTTGGAACTACATTTCCAATGATGCTCAACTACACTGCAGAGTGCATGAGCATCATAGAAAATGTAGTTCCAAAACATCTGGGGTGCCAAGGTTTGCCATCACTGCCCTAGAGTCTTTTTTTTTTTTTCAAAACTGTTTTTATTGAATTTTTGAGAAATTGCATAACAAGTAACAGACAAGTGACAAGTATGTAGCATCCATAGTAGTTATAAATACAATATAAAAGAACAGTAGAGATCTAGCAGTGTCAATCTGTAATCAAGGCATTACATGTAGTATGCAGTAACAACCGACAAGAACATGCAGCGTGTAACCATATCAGTAAGATATATGTCATACAGTGCCTTGCGAAAGTATTTCCTTTTCCACCTAGACATCTCCCCGGGTGTGCGGTAGGGTGTGCGGTACGTGAAGGAGTGTCGGTAGTTGCTGTGCTTCTCGTATGCTGGGTGTTTTGTCGGCCGGGTACGGAGAGCTCTCAGCTCAGGCGTCCATCCAGCACGTGCGCAAGCCACGCCCCCCCCCCCCCCCTAGAGTCTTTTTCAGCAAAGCATATAAGTTTAGACCTATTCTCAAATATGTGCCTGGAAAAGTAGCAAGGAAGGCATGCCCAGTGTCCAAAAAATGCTAATTTGAAGGTAGGTAGGTAGGTAGGTAGAGATAAATACATCAAGAAAATGCTTTTCGAGGGAAATGACTCCCCCTTCTTCAGGGCTATTGAGTAAACATGAAAGAATGCAAGGGAAACAGATACAAAAAATGAGGTATAAGTGCAAGAATGCCTTTTGATGTACACATACCTGTTTTTATAATATAATCTCAATTGTTTAGTCATTTCTTTTTATTTTTCTCTTTGTTTTGATCTGAAGGATTTCGGGTGCTTGACTTACCAGGCTCAGGGTAGGTTATTTTGGTTGGACTGGATTGGAATTACTCCTTCTGTGCCCCCCCCTTCTGTGGTTGTGGGGGCACTTGGGGTGATTTTTCGCCCTTGCTGTCCCTCTTGTGGAGCAGGGTTGGTGCCCCCTGGCCTGATTTCACCACATTTTGCCCTTTGGAGACATTAGTCTTCAATATGGCCACCAAGTGCTTCCGCACTGGGAGGGAGATCCAATGGGGCGCCGCTCTGAACAACTGTGAGCTGCAGCTTTGATGGCCCTTTCAACAGGGCCAGGGCCAGGCTTGTTGGTTTGTAGGGGAGGGAGGTTTCCTCCCCTCCTGTTTCTAGTGTAGTTAATGTGGCCCATCCAGCATCATGGCTGACACTGCTGGCTTGTTGCTGGTCGGTTGTGTGGCCGTGCCGCCAGATGGGTCTTGTACTGTATATGGTTAAGATTAGGAAGGTTTGTCTATTTTTTTTATCTTATTTTCATCTTTGGCATTTTTTTTTTTTGGGGGGGGGGGGTATTTTTTTTTGTGTTGTTTGTTGGTATTTTTTTTCTCTCTTTTGGTGATAATAGGTTACATTTTGGCACAGCCCACACACATTTCTGCTGTCTGGCCCTGCCTTCTGGACCCTTCCTGTTTTTGGCTTGATTGAACACCTGTATAATCCACAAGTGTTTTTAACAATTCCATATGTGATCATTATCATACCTTTGAATGTCGTTAGCAAGAACTTTTCCAGATTATTGTCACATTTAGGGGTTTTAGATGTGCATGTATAGTCAGTTAGCCCTTTTTGGGTTATTGTTCAATTATTACAACAATCTTTGAGCCTGTGGTTCCAGTGTTTTTTACATGTCTAATAAAGCAATTTTGTATTTTTATACATCTAACATCTCTGTGTGTTTAAAATCCCTGAAATCCAGAATTTTTTTATTTGCATTATGCAACTAAAGTGAAGCGCACAGTAACCCTAATTGCACTGTCACATATGATACAGTGGGACAGTGACTGTGATCAGCTAATTGCAGGTGCTATGATCATGCAATGCTCTAATATGAAAATTGTACCTTATGAAACAACATTGCCTGACTAATGCAAAGTGGTGGACAGAGCGAAGAATGGGGAATATGCAAGGAAGCCTGGGAAAAATCACTAGGAGCAAAAAATGCAGCAATCTCTTTTGGCATAACCCACCGCAAAATGTATAGATATCCTAATAAACCAAGAGATATGGTTTAGGAGATCTTGAATCCTGGTGCACAAATGGTTTTGGCAAGTCTTTCCTTGAGTAGGTTTGTTTTTTCTGTCATACACAAGATAGGGTAAACTAAGGGAACAATGACTATGTTATGGTAATTGAACAAAATGTAATAATAAAGCAAAAGTGACCTATGTGGCTTAATGAATATCACGACAAAAGAAAAAAAATGTATAATTGACAGAACTATTTAGGAAACAAAGGAAAAATCACTTAATGTTGAATAACTGAAAGTAGGGCAGTTATGTTTGATAATGCCTGAATATTCACTAGTTTAGGACCGGCCATATACAGTTCAAATCTTAGCCGGTTCAGCAGGAATCAGTTGAGATTCAAACCAGTAATGAGCAGGCTGAATGTATCAAGTTGATCGATCAACTTGGGTAAAACCAGCCTGCCCAATCCTCTTGCAATTATTGCTAGCGGCTGCATTAGGTGCTAGTGATAATCACTGTCTTTTCCTGGCAGGGGCGGATTACCCTGCCTGCCCCCCCCTCCCTTCTGGGAGAAGACAATGACCCAGCAGTGCTGATTCCCTTGTTAGCACTGTCTGTGTTGATGGGGGAATCAATTAAAAATTCCCTCCATGTATAGCCAGCCTAACGCATTTCTGACAATGGGCCATTAATAAGAAGTTGCCCAGGCTAAAATTATTAGCATCAGCATGAGCACAAATGACTCCTTTACTAACCCCCAGGGAGCTTGTGTAATAACCTACAATTAGGGATGAGCTTTGGGTTTGGGACAATGGAGTATTCAGCCTAAACAGTAACGGTTTCAGGTTTACTGAACAGGTGACCTAAATGGGCAGATTTGGCCTGTTTACCTGTGCCCAATCTCCAGCTGCTACTGCTTGTTGGCATGCTATGGTTGAGGGGGTTGGGTTGCGTGCTTGCTGCCTATCTGTCACGTTTGCTTTAATACATTGTGCAGGTAGTCCACTTCACATGCAGGTTTAAGGCATTATAAACGACAACAAACACAAGGGCGCACCGGCCTAGTGCATTATCTCTTAGACAGGTTTATTAAAATAATAGATTAAAAATACTCACAAACGAGTTACTTGATAAAAAGCACATCAAATAGATATAAAATCCTCAGCAACAAGATCGGGATTGAATCGTCCCCCTGAAGCTGTGCAGGTTTACGCATTTCAAGGCGGCACCTCTTCCTCAGAGCCTCCTATATCTATTTGATGTGCTTTTTATCAAGAAACTCGTTTGTGAGTATTTTTAATCTATTATTTTAATAAACCTTTCTAAGAGATAATGCACTAGGCCTGTGCGCCCTTGTGTTTGTTGTCGTTTATAGCATTTCCGGACCACCCTGGTCCAGCGAGGGGCTGCAAGGCTGAAGTATTATCAAGTTGCCATGTCATCTGTTCTCATCTACAAATCTACAGTCAGGTTGGATAGAGGACTGCACCACTCAGAGCGCAGGGAATAGGTGCTGCACAGACAGTACATTTGCAGGTTTAAGGCATTCCCTGGGAATGGTATTTAAAGTAATTGTATATTTTTAAAGGGTAACTCCACTTTCGTGGGGAAAAAAATAGCAACTAAAGAAAAAACAATATAGCTTATACAATTGCGACACAAATCCTATTGTAATTGAATATTAATAAAAATTCCCTTTCCTTTTCAATCTGCAGTCACTGTAATTTTATGAAATGCAATGCAATATGGCTACCTTAAGCTGTTCTGTACACAGAATGTGTACTGAACACCCCCCAGAAACATCATTTCCTGCTTGTATAATTGGCTCACCAATTTTCCCAGAAGTCTGCCTAAGATACATGTCAGATTTCAGGCATCCCCTGGAACACAAATATCCTTTTGGTGAGATACTCCCAATAGGAACACATCTAAAGGGATGCAGTCCCAGCAGATTTCTTCATTAGCGCCCTTCACCTGCCACAGCTGAATGATAATTATAAAACTACTCCAATTAGACTCACTTTCCCACAGAGCACAGAGGAACAAACAGGGATTTCTTCAGAATAACAAAAGCTAGGAATCTGCAACAACGTTTGTTAAAATCCTTGTAATGTACATATATCTCCCAGAGGGGAATGTTTTTTTCTCAACAAAAGTGGAGTTACTCTTTAATGTTGCCCTTTAGGCCTTTTTTTAAAAAAAACCTGCTCCATGCTGAATAGCATTTTTTTATTTTTATTTTTTGAAATGGTACATATTCCCTATGGTGGTGCCCAGCTACCCATGCACTTTTTCCAAACAGTCTGAAACCTGCATTGAAATAATATTTGGCTCCCATAAACTTCGATAGCGTTTGGGTGCTAAGTTGTTTGCAGATGTCTGAAATTGTTCAGCGAACGCCCAGTGAACCAAACTGCTCTGTTTGCTACTTACAACCTCCACAGTAGTACAGAAAAGTATGGTGTTCATTAGCACTGTGGCATTCCACTTTGGGGGTCTCCATTCTGGAAGCACCCACCAAGCACAAAATGGGATACATAATGGTAACAGCATGGCAATGAGCTCAAATGCTTGCTGGCTTTCCAATTATAAGGATACCAAACTGTATGGTAAATCGTCTAGCATTTGAAGTGGGTAGGAGGCATTTTTCTGTGTTGAGTTTTAAAAAAGGTCTTTTAAAAAATGAGAATACAGAATAAACAGATTGGCAGACACAAATTCATTGTAATGGGTTTTGGGAATGGATCAGATAAGTTAAAAAGAAAGCAGATTTCAAGATTTACACATGAGTTAGAGTTAATAATAAAAATGTCAGAAAATATTACTTGTCACCATAGCAACTAATAATTTGCTACCTTACATTTTGTTTGCTAAGGAATACAAATTAAAAAATACACAAAGACTATCCACAGTTAATTCCTAATACTTCTGTTGTTCTGTAGTACTTTAATTGTGAGTTGTGATAATGAATAATTTGTTGTATTATGGTAAAAGTACTACCACTTTTCAGTTCTTGAGTTTACCATGCATTTATTTTTAGCAATATTTTTTTGTAACTTGATTATCAAATCTGCCCAAAGTAAATACCAAATTTTAATTTTAAAGGACAAGTCCAGTTTCTAAAAAAAAAGCCCCCAGTCTGCACTCCCTACTCCTTAACCTACCATAGGCTAAAACTTCTCCACCCAATTGCTTTTCAAAATATCTGCATTTTCCATCACACTGCTGTGCCTGTGCTATAACTTCCCTTACCCTTAAATAGCTGTACCCATATCATTGGAGTAAGACCCTACTTAAGTCTATGGGAAGTTAATGCGTAGGAAGCACTAAAATGGTTTTTGCATATAGGTTGTACAAATAGCGGGATACATCCACTATCATAGAAATGTAAGAGAGCATGTGGGTGGGGGATGTTTTAGCTAAGTATATTAGAGGGGTAGGGAGTGGCAACTGGGAACTTTTTATCTAAACCTAAACCTGCCCTTTGACGAATGTGAACTAATAAGCATGTGCTATCTGTATGTTGGTAATGTTTGTATGACAAAGTAAAAATATTAGATGAGCTAAAGCCAGGAGTTATGCATTTAAAAGGGAAGCCTAAAAACAATGTGAAGGGTAACATGGACCTGGGGGATCTGAAGCTGAACACAAATATTTGAGAAGACTGATGAAGCACTTCACTCTGCCTTGGCAGTTGTACTTCACTATGGCACCTCGGTAAGAAAAAAAAAGAGATGACATGAGATGACAGAAATAGTAAAATTCCCTAACAAATAAAATGTCAAAACATTAGATGATCAGATGTACTGTATGTATCATAAAAAGTATTTGTGATAAATACCCTTTCTGCACTTACAACTAAAGCAGGGTATATAAGCAGAGTTTTTTTTTTTGTTGTTTAACCAGTGGGTTGAACAAAAAAAGCCTCAAAGATCCCCGCATTCACACAAGCAATGTGACTGCAGAAATCTTACCCGCTGCACTCCTGTATTCTGACAGTGGGGAATCCCCTCATCAGAATACATTGATCAGGGCTGTATCAGCTGATCTGGTTTTCCAAAAGGACCGTTTGACAGATGCCAGTCTAATGACCAGCTTCTGTTGAACAGACAGGGCTAAACAAGTACCTAAATTTGTCCTGTTCCTGCTGAACCGGCCAAATTTTGATATGTGTATACTCAGCTTAAATGTGAGTTATCAGATTTTGCGTAAAAAGTGACTTACTTAAACATGGCAATGAGGAGGTTTAGGAGAAGAATGTTGGTGAACAATAAGTAGAGGCACAGTAATAAAACAGTCAGCCACTGTGGAAATACTGGCTGGTGATTCTCCTTATTAGATTCAGGACATTTCTGTTTGTTTGGATCTGTCCCATTTACAGTGCATTGGTCAAGACTAAAATTCACTCCTACAATTAAAACAAAAATATAGTTCAATAAGTTAGCACTTTTTTTTTTTTTTTTACTATGCTATTCATTCAGAATTAATACATATTGGAATTTAAGCAGAACTAAACCTTCCTATTTTTTAAAGCCAAGGAATCTGCCATCTTAGCCGCTGTTTGATCTGCAATTGCCATGGTGCTGCAAATGTGATCAGCTACGACACCAGCCCTTTTGACAGTTATCATTCACAGCATGCCCTGAGTGTAAAGCCTTTGGGAAACAGTTACATCAATGGCTTAGTTCTGCTTTATCATGAAAAAATGTCTGAGAACTGGACTCAAGACATGTCAAAGCACAATTTAGTTCATTTACAAATTCAGTAAAAAATTAATCTGAAAAAAAAAAAATGAAATTGTTAAAGTTCGCTAATCAGTTTTCAGTATATTTCCGCACAGTTTGTATAAAACAGGCACTTTTCTCAATCCCATATAGAGGTGCGCTAAGTCCCAATAAAGAAAATGTGAAAATAAAAGTAAAAATAAAATAAAGTAAATAAAATGAAAAGTCCAAGTTGTGATGAAACAAAATCCTTCGTACGATATGCACACCATCCGAGTGCCTCGAGTGTAAAGGTTTTGGGAAACAGTTACATGAACTAGGTTTAGTTCTGCTATAACATGAGAACATTTCTGAGATCTGGACTCAAGACATGTCTAAAAATACAATTTATTTATTTACAAATTCAGTAACAAATTCATCTAAAAAATATAAAATAGTTAAAGTTTGCTGTTTAGTTTTTAGTAAATTTATGGACAGTTTGTAAAAAACAGGCAATTTTCTCCTACATCAATCCCATATGTGACTTTCTTGCGACTGAGTTATGACTTTCTTGCGACTGAGTAGTGTGTGACTTTCTTGCGACTAAATAGTGTGCGACTGGGAGTAACTGTCTGTCAGGGAGTACCTTGCCAGTGGTGAGCACCTTGGAGGACTGGTGAGTATCTTAGCGACTGGTGAGTACCTTAGTGACTGGTGAGTATCTTAGCGACTGGTAAGTATCTTAGCGACCGGTGAGTACCTTAGGGTTAGTACCACGGGAGATAGAGGTAGTGTAGGTAAGGAATATCAGGTCATTACTAATTATCACCATAAAGTAGAGGGCAATAATGTCCGACAGGATTGGGGATGCCGCTCAGTGCACTTCTTGCTGCATGTATGCGTTCCTTGATGAACCAATCGAGGGCGAATACTGCTGTGCAAGATGTGAGCGACTTTTTTCTCTGGAAGCCCAGATCCTGGCTCTAGAAAACAAAGTGGCAACACTGCGTAGCATCAACAACATGGAAAGGAGCTTGGACATTACCAATCAGGTGCTCGCAGGGGCCAGCATAGAGGAGGGAGGAGTAGAGGAGACGCAGGCATCAGAGGTAGGCAGTTGGGTGACCGTTAGGAAGGGTAGAGGGAAGAGCGCCAGGGAGGCCAGCCCTAAGTTGGTACACCCTAACAAATTTGCCAAGTTGCATGATGATGGGGATTTCAGCTCAGGGGTGGCAGTGCTAGAGCAGGCGCCCTCCTCCAGCTGCCAGGGAAGCGGCGGCTCCAGGAAGGAGGGGGGCAGTGACTCAGGAAAGGTTAGACAGGTTGTGGTAGTCGGGGACTCAATTATCAAGAGGACAGAGAGGGCAATCTGTCAAAACGATTGTGGTAGCCGAACAGTATGTTGTTTACCGGGCGCTCGAGTTCAGCACATCGTGGATCGGGTAGACAGATTATTGGGCGGGGCTGGGAGGACCCTGCGGTCATGGTGCATGTGGGCACCAATGGCCAAGTAAGAGGAAGGTGGAAGATCCTAAAGAACGATTTCAGGGACTTAGGGAATAGATTGAGGAATAGGACCTCCAAGGTGGTTTTCTCTGAAATACTGCCTGTACCTTGAGGCACACAACAGAGGCAGAAGGAGATAAGGAAACTTAACAGGTGGCTGAGGAACTGGTGTAGAAAGGAGGGGTTTGGGTTCCTGGAGAACTGGGCTGACTTCTCAGTCGGCTACCGGCTATTTAGTAAGGATGGGCTGCACCTTAATGGGGACGGTACAGCTCTTTTGGGGAGAAAGATGGCAACCAAGTTGGAGGGGCTTTTAAACTAGGAGATGGGGGGGGGCTCAGAAGTAGAGTCAGTCAGGAGGGAGCAAAGGACAGAAGGTATTATTAGGGTCAGCAGTGACAGTAGATCCATAACGTCACTTGGGGGACTGTGCGGGCAAACCTCAGACCAAACAGTAAGAAAAACAAGCACCATTCACTATCAAATTCCACAAAACTAAGAGAGTCATATGCAAATGCCAGGAGCCTAGCTAATAAAATGGATGAGTTGGAAATGTTAGTACATGAGGTGGACATAGACCTTGTGGGAATAACAGAAACTTGGTTCAACCCCTCACATGACTGGCTGGCCAATATCCAAGGGTATTCTGTGTATCGGAAGGACAGGGTAGGAAAAAGAGGGGGAGGTGTATGTCTCTATGTCAAGAATAATGTAAGGGTGGTAGAGAGGAGTGATATTATGGAAGGGATGAGTTCGAGTTAGAATCAGTGTGGGTAGAACTCCATAGGGAAGAAGTAAAGGGAAAAGTAATTGTGGGGGTTTGTTATAGGCCACCCAACCAAAGGGAGGAGGTAGAGCTGGAATTTATATCACTGTGGGGTAAAGTGGCAAAGCTGGGATCAGTCATCATTTTAGGGGACTTCAATTATCCTGACATTGACTAGGAAGAGGGGACTACACACCCATAGAAGGCCTGTCTCTTCATGGAAACCTTACAGGACAACCACATGCCTCAGTTGGTGGATTCTCCTACTAGAGAAAATGCAGTGCTGGATCTATTAATCACTAATGACCTAGACCTTATCTCGGAGGTAGGAGTCCAGGACAATCTGGCCTCTAGCGATCCCAGGATGATCACATTTAGAGTAAATAACAATATAACAAGGCAAGAGGGGAACATAAGACCCCCTAAACTTCAGAAGGGCAAACTTTCCAAAATTGTGCTCAATGATGGAGAAGGTAAACTGGGACCAAACCCTAGGAGCACTGACCATGGAGGAAAAACGTGAATGCTTTAGGAACATATTAAACAAATGCATCTTGACATCAGGGAAAGGCTGGATAAAATTAACACAAATAAATAGGCCGTTCAGCCTGACGTCAATAGTATGTAAACTTCTGGAGGGGATGATAAGGGACTATATCCAAGAGTTTGCTAAAGACAACAACATCAGCAGCAGTAATCAGCACGGGTTTACAAATGGGCGTTCTTGTCAAACCAATCTGTTAACATTCTATGAGGAGGTGTGAGCTAGATAGGTTGAGACCAGTGGATGTGGTGTACCTGGATTTTGCTAAGGCCTTGTAATGTTCCGGTACCTTTGGTACCCTAAATTACACTTTCCACAAGTGTATGCGCCCTACCATTTACTTTTGGAAAGGTGCGCATACACCTTTAAGACTGGAGCTGTCATCACTCAGCGCCGGACTAGATGGCTATTTAAGGCGTCGGTTCTCACTCACATGTGTTCGTTCAAACACCCTTATCTGGATGCTAACCTTGCTTGAAGCTTCCATGCTTGCAAGCTTACTTCGCTGACGGAACCTCGCTGCGCTGATCCCTGTATCCCGCTACTGGATCATCCGCCTCTCCTGAACCACCCTTCGGCTGTATCGCTAATAGTGCTAAGTACCCCGCAGGGGAATTCTCTATAAACTTATACTAAGCTTACACTATCTAGCTCTGCATAGTAGAGACTGTTTATCACATCTGCATAAACTAGATTGCTAGCTCTTGAGACTACTGCTACTTTTCTGCACTGGGTTGATCTCTTTTGTATGTCCACCTGCTATTCTATCATCTGCTATCATACAACATTGCTAAACCTTCCTGCATCCATCTGCTACTGTCTCACCTTCAAGTGTCTATCACCTACCACCTCCACTCAACCTATCCCTCAACCTTCATCATTGTGTTACCACATGCATAAAGTCACTCTAAGAACCAGCTTGCTAATTGTGTGTATTTACTGGCTGAAATAAGACCTTCCACACATGATGAGTCATTGAGGTTGGGAATGGTATCTCGGCATATCTCTTACATGACTGCTGACGTGGAACTATTTCTGCAGCTGAAAATCCACACCATATAAAAACGCAGGAGCGTTACAGGCCTTTGATACAGTTCCCCACAAGAGCTTAATTTATAAAATAAGGTCTGCAGGCATTGACCACAAGGTTTGCTCTTGGATACGGAACTGGTTAAAAGGGCGTGTCCAAAGGGTGGTAATAAATAGCGCATACTGAGACTGGTCTGGGGTGGTAAGTGGGGTCCCCCAAGGCTCATTCCTGGGACCAACCTTGTTCAATTTATTTATAAACAGCATTAAGGACGGGATCTTTAGCTTGATATCAGTTTTTGCAGATGACACAAAATTGGGCAGGTCAATAACTTCACAACATGAGGCAGATATCTTACAGAATGACCTGAACAAAATAACAGAGTGGGCAACGACATGGCAAATGAGTTTTAATGTGGAGAAGTGTAAGGTTTTACACTTGGGGACTAAAAACATAAAAGCACAATACACTTTAGGTGGGGAACCTTTGGGGGAATCAAAAATGGAGAAAGATCTGGGAGTCTTAGTAGAGGATAGACTAGGCAATAGCATGCAATATCAAGCTGCAGCTGCCAAAGCAGGCAGAATATTAGCATACATAAAGAAGGGGATGTATTCCAGAGATAAAACTATATACCTACCACTTTATAAAACATTGGTCCGACCGCATCTGGAGTATTCTGTCCAGTTCTGGTCGCCAGTCCTCAGGAGGGATGTGTTGGAGCTGGAGAGAGTCCAGAGAAGGGCAACTAAACTAATTAGGGGATTGGAGGACCTTAATTATGAAGAGCGTTTACAATCGCTTGATTTATTCTCCCTGGAGAAGAGACGCCTTAGAGGGGACATGATAGCAATTTACAAATACCTCAATGGTGATCTCAGCATAGAAAAAAACTATTCAGTCGCAAGGATTGCATGAGGATGTGAGGACATACAATGCGATTAGAGGAGAAGCGTTTTAACCTGAGGCAATGCAGGGGGTTCTTTACTGCTAGGGTTACAATATTGTGGAATTCTCTACCACAAGAGGTAGTTTCTGCGGGAAGTATGGCTACTTTCAAAAGAATCTTGGACGTACATCTCAAGGATCAGAACATTAAGGGGTATAAGAAATGAGGTATGAGAACATTAAGGGGAATGAGAAATACGACCACACACACCTACACAAGTTGAACTGGATGGACTATTGTCTTTATTCAACCTCAACTATTATGTAACTACGTAATATAGAGCCCCTTTAAAATTCACAATAATGGTATACAAGCCGGCTGGCTCTCTGTAGCAGCCCATCCTTCCTGGGATATACAAAGCGTGGTGACCCAGGGGGGGAGCGACATGCTGACATCACTGCACTTCTTATATCCCGGAAGGACAGGCTGCTACAAAGAGGCAGCCGACTTGTATACCATTAGTGCGAATTTTAAAGTGATTTGATGTAAGTGCAACCTTTTTTACTATAAATAAATAATTCAAGGATTTTATGTTATGGCGAGTTTATATCTAGTTTATGGAACTTCTGTGATCGAGTCTTCTTGAGGGTAGATTTCTTTATTTTAACATAAAGCTCCCCTGGAAGGATAGAGGCCCTGGCTGGGTTTTGAGCCGCAAACAATACTGACTTTCTCTAATAGGAGGTCCTTGCAAGCTGACAAGCAAGCACTCTTTAACCACTTTAAGACCGGAAGGATTTGCCCCCTTTCTGACCAGACCCTATTTTGCGGTTTGGCACTGTGTTACTTTAGCGGACAATTCCGCGGTCGTGCGATGCTGTACCAAAACAAAATTTACATCCCTTTTTTCCCACAAATAGAGCTTTTTTTGGTGGTATTTGATCACCTGTGTGGTTTTTATTTTTTGCGCTATAAACAAAATAACAGCGTCAGTTTTGAAAACAAAAAACAATATTTTTCACATTCTGCTATATGACATTCTCAAAAAAAAGAATTTTAAAAATCACATTTTTTTTAACATTTTAGGCCAATTCGTTTTCTGCTACATATTTTTGGTGAAAAAAATCGCTAAAAGCATATTTTTATTGGTTTGCGCAAAAGTTATTGCGTTTATTAACTACGGGAAAGATTTATGTCATTTTTATTGTTTTTTTTTATAGTAATGGCGGTGATCTGTGATTTTTTAGCGGGACTGCGACATTGGGGCGGACAGATCGGACCCCAAACTGACATTTTTTACACTTTTGGGGGTACCAGTGACATTACTACAATAATCAGTGCTGAAAATATGCATTGTTACTGTAATAATGACACCGGCATGGAAGGGGTTAACATTGTGGGTGATCAAGGGGTTAAATGTATGTCTAATGCTTACTGACGTGTGGGGGGGGGGGGGGGTTCTGTGACAGGCAGAGAGATCGCAATTTCAGCTATGCTGAATCTGCTGATCTCTTCATGCCCATCACTGAGAAGATCCGCCTGCTTTGTTTACATAAGCAGGCGGGTCTTCTCACAGTTTCCCTGACAATCAGGGGAGGAAGGCGGCAATCGTCACCTCTCCTCCCCCAGCCCAACTACCGATGTGTCTCCAGTGACGTAGATTTACGTGGCTGGACCCAGGGGAGCCACACTGCTGCAGTAATATTACTGTGGGCGGTCGGCAAGTGGTTAAGGTGGTGGTGTTTACTAAGGATTACGTACTTTATTGGTGACGGATGGTGTGCATACCATTTGAAGGACTTTGTTTAATCACAACTTAGACTTTTCATTTTATTTACTTTAGTTTATTTTACGTTTATTTTCACATTTTATTTAATGGGACTAAGCACAAGTAATTGTTACTGTGTGTATCTCACAGAAGAGTTGCTGCTTTTAAGTACAATGTTGTATGGAAATAGAACAGTGATTCTCTCATTATTCTACTTTTCTCCTGTCTGTCTTTGAAGTCGTGGCAGTGTTAACCGGGCCTAACACTATAAGCAGATTTACAAGTAGACAGAGAACAGTGATGACCTAGTAAGTGAGTTGCTACTCCTCCTTTGTTCAACCAATGAACTTGAGGGGTGTTGGTGACTAGGAAGTATAATTGCAAGAGTGACAACTAACGCCAGTGAACTAGCTATGCAGTCTTTTTGTGTGTTATATACAATCATGAGACATATTGTTATAATTACTTGAATTCATACCATCTATATAAGAAGGAATCTGGCCAAATAATGTCATGTAGGAATGGTAAACAACTCCACGGAATATCCAGTCAACCCTCATCTCATTGTGAATCAATATTGCTTGTTTTGCAACTCCAAAGGATATCACCCAAACAGCCAAGAGGAAAAGGAAAAAGAAGACATCTTTCATCTGTGCTTGGGAAAAGAAACACATAGATTGCGTTATGTATGTTTACATACAAGAGGGTGTGAATGTACAGTAATTCATATACAACACAGATACTTCCAATCACTGGACCACAGATAAACTGACACTATACTTACTGTATATGATATAACGTAGGCTGGCCACACATTATACAATTTAATTATTCAATCACTGTACAATCTCCTTTAGATGTACAATGTAATAGGAGGACACACCTAAACAATCTAAATAACTAGTATCACGTCAGTCTGGGCCTTGCACTATAATGCTTATGGTAGATCTAAAGGAGATTGTGCAATCAGATTGCATAGCCACTATAGTCACTTTTAGAGCATTACTACATAAAAATTAAGGTAGAACACCAGTCAAGAAAAGACCTGCCTGTAAGGAGGTTTAAAATACGTGTTTAGCAATTTATTTTATCATTGTATATACCAATAAAACATTATGGAAAACAATAAACCATTTACCTGCCATTTTACTTGGCTCTAAAACCATGTGCAGAAATATCAAAATAATTTACTTCCAGTGTAAATGTGCCTTTTATTGTGTAATTTTGTCAACAATTGGAGCTGCCAAAACAGTAATTGCTGAACCTTTTTTAAGCAATACATCACATTAAAAACAGATGTAAACAGCTATATGCACAGTCCTGTCCTTATTTATTACAAGATCAGTGTGCGTTTTATCTGGGGGTCTATTTAAGACTGAACCTATCACCATATTTGTAAAACATATTGCATTTACTGCATATTTTAGTAGAACATTAAAACAAATAGGAATCCACAGCAGAATGAATAAAACATGGCATATACAGTTAGGTCACTGGGGTTGTTTTCCTAAAGGACCAAAGACTGCATTATATCTGTTCACTTTAATTTTCCTCACTTAGCTAAGTGTATGTTCAGTTTGCAAAAAGAATGTTGGTAAATAAGGTAAAGCTGTGTTCACTTTAGTTAACCAATCATATGCTAGAAAATATGCAGCTTTTTTACAAACAATTCCCACACATGATTGGGTATTTACCCACTTCAATACCAGGCACTTTCACCCCCTTCCTGACCAGGCCAATTTTCAGCTTTCAGCACTGTTGCACTTTAGGCTGCATTCACATGTCAGCGTATTGATCGCGGGCAGAATCGCCGCGATTCCGCCCGCGATCCGGAAATCATTGCAAATCGCGGGACGCCTGTGCGTTGCCCGTGATTTGCAATAGCACCCCAAACGCTGTGCGATGTTGCCGCGATTTCCGCCTGCCGAATCGCGGTAACATCGCTACAAAAAAAATTGCGGGACGCATTACGCTCCAAAGAAGCTCTTGTACTTTTTTATAGTAAAACTGCAGGAAAGAGCACTGGGGGGGCAAACTAATATGATTTTTTTTTTAATTTGAATTGTATCAGTGTGTTTGGTGTGTTTTTACATTTGAATTTGCCGCTGGTTCCACCCCCCTGCGAACGTCATGTCGCAGGAGACGGAAGCCGGGGTACGGAAATGATCGGGAGGAAGATCCGCCGCCAGACACCACCGGGACACATCGCTGGATCGCTGGATCCCGGTGACAAGTAACCCTGCTTACAGGATCCAGCGATGCTTCTGGCGGTACCCTGAGTGTGGCTCGGGGTTACCGCTTTTGGCTCTGAAATTTAACCCCAAGCCACGCTCGGGAATACCGCTAAGCAGGTTAATATCAATGAAAAAATGGGTGCTGGCAATGGTATGGGTTAATGGGAATTAATGGGTTAATGGGAATTCATTCATTAAGGCTAAAGATGTGTTTGGAAGTCTGGATGGTTTTAAATGTGTTCTGGTAGTTATGTTAGTGTTCTTTATCCAATTTAAAGTGCAACCGGTGTGTAACTCAAATACAATTATGATAATGCCATTAAATGAACATTTTTTGGTAAAATTAAAATAATTTAAAATATTTAGACACAAACAGTGTGCATAATTGGTGACTTGTTGTGAAAACAAATAATAAATGGGTGACACTGGTCATGGTAAAAAATTCATAAAATATTTATAAAACATATGCAATAAAAAGATGTATCCACAACGTTAATTGTGCAACAAGTGAGAATAGAAAATAATGAAAAAAAATTAGTTCTTCAATGTGATTTTGTGCTCCAAATGTGCTCTTGATAAAATAAGCAATCTCTGCCTCATACCAGATGGCTTTAGGTCGCCAGGATCTAAATCGCTTTTGATCCCTTTATAGGATGGATCAGTCCTACACCGAACTCCTCCACTCCTCTTTCTGGATCTCACTCAGGTGTATATAGGTGTATATAGGAAAAATAGTGGGGAAGCCAAATATAGTATAATACTGTTTTTTATTTTTTTAAATAAATGTAAAAATAAGAAATGGCTGCTTACAAGAAGTAGTGCCTTTCCTGGCATTAGGTGAAACCGCTGTTTGTATGTAAAAGGGTCTGTTTCTGGTGCTCTGTTTGTCCAGAGAATCCTCTACAGCCCTGGTAGCGTGGTAGTAGCTGCGGCGTGCGCTTCAAGCAGGAAGGATATGACGTCGCTGGATCTCTGTGTTTCCGGGTATTAGTAAGGACCACAATGCATTTCGCGTCTCAATCTCGTGTCATCAGGTAGCCACTGTTGTACTTTGAATGACAATTGTGCGGTCATGCAACACTGTACACATATGACATTTGCATCATTGTTATAACACAAATAGAGCTTTCTTTTGGTGGTATTTAATCCCCACTGGATTTTTTATGTTTTGCTAAATAAAGGAAATAACACATTTTTTTTTAAAACCACTTCCTGCCCGCACTATAGGCAAATGACGGCTGGAAGGTGGTTACATTATGCTGACCGGACGTCATATGACGGCGGCAGGATAATGCGCTCTGCGCGCCCCCCCCCCGGCGATCGGTGCTGCGGTGTGTCACTCTGACATAGGCTGACATAGGCTCTTTACCATGTGACCAGCTCTGTCCAATCACAGCTGGTCACATAGTAAAAAGGAAGTGCCACTGATCAGCTTTCCTCAGTTCGTGCCTGAAAGGCACGAGTAGAGGAGAGCCGATCTGCGGCTCTCCTGACAGCGGGGGGGGGGGGGTATGCACTGGTAATCAGAGCATTGATTACCAGTGCAGACCCTTGGGGGGGTGCCACTAGAACCACCAGGGATGCCCACCCATGACCCCAGGGTTGCCCACCATGGCCACCAGGGATGGCAATCAGGGCTCAGGGAGCCCGCCAGTGTCCTCCCCATCAGTGCTGCACGCCAGTGCCCTCCCCATCAGTGCTGCCCACCAGTGCCCATCATTGCCATCTATCAGTGCCGCCCACCAGTGCCCATTATTGCCCACCAGTGCCGCCTATCAGTGCCCATTAGCGCCCCCATCAGTGCCAATCAGTGCCTCCTATCAGTGCCACCTAGCAGTGCCCATCAGTGCCGCCTATCAGTGCCCATCAATGCCACCTATCAGTGCCCAGCAGTGCTGCCTATCAGTGCCCACCAATGCTGCATATCTGTGCTACCTATCAGTGCCACATATCAGTGCCCATTAGTGCTGCATATCAGTGCTGCCTATCAGTGTCGCATATAAGTGCCACCCCATCAGTGCCTCCTCATCAGTGCCTGTCAGTGCAGCCTCATCAGTGCAGGAAAAAACGTATCTATTTACAAAATTGTGTAACAAACAAAAAAACTTTTTTTTTAAAAAACTTTTTGGTCTTTTTTTATTTGTTTAGCAAAAAAGAAAAAACCTTGCGGTGATCAAATACCACCAAAAGAAAGCTCTATTTGTGGGAAAAAAATGACATAAATTTGGTTTAGGTACAGTGTTGCATGACCGCGAAATTGTCATTCAAAATGCAACAGCGCTAACAGCTAAAAATTGGCCTGGGTGGTAAGGGGGAAAAGTGCCCTGTATTGAAGTGGTTAAACACGTTATTCTTCATTTCTGTTGAAGTTTTGCAAATAAATAATCTTTCTTCATAAATTCAGGCCAAAGTGTATTCTGCTACATCGTGAAAATAACCCAAATCAGGGTTATTATAAAATCTATGGTATACATATAGTTGTGCTCAAAAATTTGCATACCCTGGCAGAAATTGTGAAATGTTGGCAATAATATTGAAAATATGACTGATCTGATCATGCAAAATTTAATTTAATTTTATTTAAGGATAGTGATAATATGAAGCAATTTATTGTCACATAGTTGTTTGGCTCCTTTATGAATCATAATGGTAACAAAAATCACCCAAAGGGCTCTAATCAAAGAGGTTACATGTGGGTTTTTATTGTATCCAGAATAATTCCTCTGGCAGGTGTGGCAGCAATCTTTCTTTGTCTACCTGACCCTGGCTTGGTATCAAGAGATCCCCAAATTTTCCACTTCTTAAAAGGGTTTAACTGTACTTACTTACAAATATAAGGCTTTGGATATCTTTTTATATACTTTTCCATCTTTATAAAGTTACATTACCTTGTTACACAGGTCTTTTCACAGTACTTTTTTTGCTCCTCATGGTTCAGTATCCAGGCTGCTCGGTGCATTCACAAGAGAGCTAACAAACTCATTGACAGTTTGTACATAGACACTAATTGTAATTTAACCACTTAAGGACTGGAATGTTTTACCCCCTTAATGACCAGGTCATTTTTTGCAATTTGGCACTTCGTGACTTTAACTGGTAACTGCGCAGTCATGCAATGCTGTACCCAAGCAAAATGTATGCCCTTTTTTCCCCACAAATATTTTGGTGGTATTTGGTGGCATTTGATCACCTTTTCCATTTTTATTTTTTGCGATATAAACGAAAAATACAAAACTTTTAAGAAAAAAATTCCATTTTCTACTTTTTCTTATAAAAAATATCAAATAAACTAAATGTTTCTAATTCATTTAGGCCAAAATGTATTTAGCTACATTTCTTTGATTAAAAAAAAAAAAAAAAATCTTAATAAGCGTATATTTAAAGGTTTGCGCAAAAGTTATAGCGTCTACAAACTATGATGTATATACTGAAAATTACGCAGCATTTACTTTCTGACTGCCGATCTCATTTCTTGAAGTGCTAAAATGGCAGGGCAGTACAACCCCCCCAAGTTATCCCTTTTTGGAAAGTAAACACCCCAGGAATTTCCTCAGAGGCATGTTGAGCCCATTGAATATTTAACTTTTTTGTCACAGGTGTTTAAAAAATGACAAAAAAAATGTATTTTACACAAGATTGTCATTAAAATGATATATTGCTCATGTATTCCATGGGTATATGTGGAATTACACCCCAAAATACATTCTGCTGCTTCTCCTGAGTATGGGAATACACCATGTGTGAGACTTTTTGGCAGTCTAGTGACATACAGGACCTCGAAAACCAATAACCGCCTTCAGCCTTTCTACGGTAGTAAATTGTTGATTTTACTCCTCAATACCTATCACAGTTTCGGAGGCCATGAAATGCCAAGAAAGCAACCCCCCCCAATCCTAAATGACCCCTTTTCAGAAAGTATACACCCTAAGCTATTTGCTGTGAGGCATGTTGAGTCCATGGAATATTTTATATTTTGCCAAAAGTTTTTGGAAAATACATTTTTTTTTTTTAAATAAAAAGTTGTCACGTAAATGATATTATGCTCACAAATGCCATGGGTATATGTGGAATAACACCCCAAAATACATTCACACACAATTTTTTCCAAACATGATATGCTTTAACATTGCGCATACCCGTGCAGCGGAGACAAACTACGCACATTTGTAGAAGCCTTTTAAAAGCCTAAACAGGTAACCACTTTAGATTTACAGGGGAAGTCTACTGCAAGAATTACTGCCCTCGATCTGACGTTTGCGGCGATACCTCACATGCATGGTAAGATTGCTGTTTACATATGACACGAGACCCATGCTTGCGTTAGGCCTTTGCGTGCAAACATAGGGGGACAGGGGTGCTTTCATTTTTTTTATTATTATTATTTATTTTGCTTTTTTTTTTTTTTTACACCTTCCCTTTGCAGTGCAAACAAACAAATAGTAGTCCAGTGACTTTTAAAGTGCTCAGTGCTGTGAAAAAAGTGCTTCTTAGGCGAGTTAGGGAGAGGGAAAGAAAATCCACCACCAGATGACCCCTTGGGGTCTAGCTTTGGTAAGTGGTATACTGTATACAGGGTTCCAATAGAATGGAATGCCGCCCCAGCTCTGTCCACCTGGGACTGGTAGATTCTTCCTCCAATGCCTTTCGCTCGAACACCACACAGACCGATCATAAAAAAGAGAAGGTACTTCATGGTATAGTACGTATGTTCAGTTTTAATAAAGAAGAAAGGAGCCACTTACATCAGGTTTTCAAAGGAACAGCTAAACAGCATCGCCCGCCGGTTTGTGTTCCGGCTGTGTCCAAGGAACCGGAAGTGACGTTAGCGTAATGCGCGGACCCGACCGGTTTTGTCAGCCTACGTGTGACGTCATCAGGGATCACGCACTACGCTCAGTGTCATCTCCATATATATACCTCAGATCGGGATAGACGGGCCAATGAATTCCAGTGTCATTTGCTTGCTATCCATTGGTGACAGTCTGATTGCTGATGCTGGCATTCATTGACCCATCTTTCCCGATCTGAGGTATATATGGAGATGACACTGAGCGTAGTGCGTGATCCCTGATGACATCACACGTAGGCTGACGAAACCGGTCGGGTCCGCGCATTACGCTAACGTCACTTCCGGTTCCTTGGAACGCAGCCGGAACGCAAACCAGCGGGCGATGCTGTTTAGCTGTTCCTGAAAACCTGATGTAAGTGGCTCCTTTCTTCTTTATTAAAACTGAACATACGTACTATACCATGAAGTACCTTCTCTCTTTTTTATGATCGGTCTGTGTGGTGTTTGAGCGAAAGGCATTGGAGGAAGAATCTACCAGTCCCTCTAGGTGGACAGAGCTGGGGCGGCATTCCATCCTATTGGAACCCTGTATACAGTATACCACTTACCAAAGCTAGACCCCAAGGGGTTGTCTGGTAAGTGTGTAGAACATCTGGTGGTGGATTTTCTTTCCCTCTCCCTACCTCGCCTAAGAAGCACTTTTTTCACAGCACTGATCACTTTAAAAGTCACTGGACTACTATTTGTTTGTTTGCACTGCATTTGCATTTTTGCACACAAGGATTGCTTTCATCATATGCATTAGTTGTGAATAAAAGGAAGTCACCCTTTTTGATTGCAGAGCACTCAAGTCACCGGATTATTTTTGTTTTGTTTTTTGTTGGTGACATTACATTTGCATTTGCATATAAAGACTGTTACTGGTATATAATTTAGAGACTTTTATAGAGTCTTTTTTCACTGTCACGTTTTTGCGATATTTTGCACTTTGCACTGTCACTTTATATTTATATCAAAGATTATTTGTGTATACACTATTTTTAGGCAATGAAATGCTCATAGCTTCCAGTATCTTAGGCCATAGAGATGATTGGAGCCATTCTGGTCTCCAATCAGCTCTATGGTCAGCTGACGGAACCACCAGCTGCAGCACCGGGTTACCCGGTGGGACAGGAGAGCCTGAGAAACCCGTGGAAGGCGGCGGGAGTGGGGGGGGGTCCCCTCCCACTGCTTGTACAAGCAGTCTAGCCGCTAATTAGCCACTAGGACTGTTTTTACATTAAAACTGAGATACGATACCAAGATGATGCCTAAACCTCCAGGAATCATCCTGGCACTCAAAATACAACGATGTACCAGTATGTTGTTGGTCCTTGTTGGGCATATATTGTAAGGTTCTTTTTTTTTTTTTTCCTGCAGCCTGTGGGCTGAACGGAAAAAATGAACAGATTCCTCCATTCACATCGATTAATGTGGATGAAGAAATCTGTCCCAGAAAGACCTCCCAGCATCCACCCACTCCTAATGATGGGCATACATGCAATGTTCGAAAAAAATGAACGAAAAAAAAAAAAGGACATAACAGATTCCTCCATTCGCATCAATCAATGTGGATGAAAAAATCTCTGCCAAGAAAAGTGTTAAAAAATATATGGCCCCACCAGATCTGGCATTGGCCCTCCTTAACATTGGTATAGACAAATTCCCCATAAACTATCGTGGCATAGTAACCAACATTCTTATCTCAGCAAAACTTGGCATCACAAGACGATGGAAACAAAACACCTCTCCCAATCTCTCAGAAGTCCTTATTTCCACTAATCAACACTACATATGGGAAAAATCCATAGTGATGCAATCTAAAAACCTACATAAATTTGATTTGGTGTGAAAACCATGGTCTGAATGGTACAAGGGTTAACCTGATGTCACAGTTTTACGGCAGTTCATGTGAATTTGACGTTTATTGCTGATATTTATCCATATCGTGTCTATATGAGCCTTCTTGCCTACTATCTCTCCTCTACTACCTTATCCTCCCCTTCCCCTCCCTTATTTTTTCTCCTCCCTTTTTCCCCCCTCCTTGTATCTCACTCTCTCTGCTCACTCTTCTTTTTTCTCTTATTCACCTTTTCCTTTCTATCCATTACTAAGATGCATATGATGATTTGCAATGTTACTCTATACTTGATCCTTATTTGTTACTGTATCTTGCTTAGCAACCTATATGTTTGGCGGCTGCGTCTGCATTTCTTTGTTATCTTTTCAAAATTCCAATAAAAATTATTAAAAAAAAAAAAAATATATATATATATATATATATATATATAGCGAAGCATAGGGGAGACCTGCCCTCTGTGTCCACCCTATCCAACATGCTTTGCCATATATGGTCTTTTTTTTGCAGTGGTATATTCACCTCCTACAGTGCTGCAATCATTGATTTACGTGTATGCTGAGAGCAAACGCTATTGCTGTCAGGATAAACAAATCAATGCTGCAGCTGATGGGTGTACCTGCAAAGCAAACCAAGGTTAACAATAAAACACAGAACCAATACAAAATTACAATACAATAGTATACAGTGCAGTAAAACAGTGGAATGGCGGTGTTTGCAAAGCAAACTATTGTTAACAATAAAAAACAGTAACAATAAAACATTACAGTATAGCAGTATATTATAAAGTACAGTAAAACAGTAAGAACAAAAACTTAATTCAATAAAACGACAACTATTTTTAGCTTTTTTAATTATTTTAAATTTTTTAAATTTTGTTTTGTAACTTTTTTGTAACTGTAAAAAAAACTTTAAACGTTCCAGGCTAGGGTCTCTTAAAAATGTGATAGCCATCTAACATCTTTCAAGACCCTGTGTGAAAGTTTGCCCTAGACTGTGCTGTGCTGTACTCTAATACTCTACTAGTGTGTGGTAGTGACAGAAACAGTCCCAGAGACCAGGTTGGCCAGGACAGAAGGGACAAAAAAAAGCTGGTGTCACACCTATATCCGTGTTTTCGACAGACACAACATCTTCTTTGGGGTGTTCTTTGTGTAGAGGTACCAGGGAGGACATCTGATGCCACTCATGCAGCCGGTTCACTGCATCTGGATTATGAAGTTGGGCTACAGCACCTTCTGGATACAGAAGGGCTGTGATGATCTCTTCCTGGAATTTTAGGAGGGATCGACGTCTTCCTGACGCTTTGTATAGCACATAAGCGTTTAGCAGATTCAATTGGAAGAAGTATACAGACACTTTTTTTGTATCAGCATCTGGCCTTATGGGCAATAAAGTATAGCGCAATTATCTGGTCACTGAAGTCCACCCCTCCCATGTTAAGGTTGCATTCGTGGACACAGAGGGGCTTTTTAACAAAACCAGTCACTGTTGTAATTTGGACAGTCGTATCTGGGTGAATAGAAGACAGAACAAAAATATTCTGTGTGTCCCTCCACTTCACTGCAACCAATTTATTACAGTTCAAGCAGGCTCTCTCCCCCCGTCTAAGTCGGGAATCAACGAGCCATTGGGGGAATCCCCAGTGATTAGGTCACATGGTGCCACATGCGCCAATTCCAGAATCAAAAAGGTCACTAAAAAGTGGCACGCTTTTGTAATAATTGTCCACTTATAAATGGTACCGCTATCTGAATAAGGAGGACACATCCCAAACAATCTTGCTGCTGCTCCCTATGTAGTCTAGGCAGTCGGGGGGCTCCACATTGCTATCTTTTCCCTCGTAAATCCAGAAACTCCATGTACAGCCTGTTGCCCTGTCACAGAGTTTATACATCTTGACCCCATATCTGGCAAGCTTGCTGGGGAGAATCTGTTTGAAAACAAGGCGGCTAGAAAATTTAATCGGGGACTCATCAACGCAGATAGCTTGTTGGGGCATATACAAGGCTGCAAATTTTTGGTTGAAGTGATTTACGAGGAGCCAAATTTTGTAGAGCCGGTTATATCCAGGATTGACCCAAGGACGACAGAGTTCATTGTCATTGAAATGCATGAACCGCAAGATTTGCTCGTATCTAGTCCTGGCCAGCAGAGAACACGGGCATATGATAAATCGGGTCAGTGAACCAATTTGACTGCAACCCACTCTTTTTAGTAATTCCCATAATGAGGGATAGGCCAAGAAATGTATTTAATTCAGAAACAGTGATACGTTTCCATGCAAATTCTCTGGCAAGGGTCAAATTTGGATTTGCAGCGATAAATTGATCGGCATATACGGTAAATTGCTTTTGTCCACAATAGATATGTACAGATCTTCTGTGAAAAGCAACTCATAAAAACCATGGGTAGTAAAATCCACTGTTTCTACCTGAATTCCAAGTTGGTCAGTGAATGGGAGAAGTACGGGGGCTGCAGAAGTGGTGGGCTCCCAATCAGGATTTGCAAGTGCATCAGGAAGAACACCATGGACTTTACGGGCCTATCTTTGAATTCTTGGTGGCTTCGGAACACTACTTGTGCTAGCCACTGCACCAGTTTGAACTGTACTTATAGGACTCGCCACGTCACCAAGTGTTACTGCAGTGCTGGTTTGTGTATGACCAGGATGTACTAGGCCGCTGGTGCTTGCCAGTTCACCAGAAGGTTGAGCGACACTAGTACCGACACTCTGCTACATACGAGAACCATGCGATTGTTGCATTACAGCAACAGAAGAACGGGGTTGGGTACGCCTGACCTTAGCAAGGACCATTACTCCGTCATAAGGGCACCACTACTCCCTACAGGTTCGAATACTGAGCTTGATTCTGACAATGAGACTTCCCCATTGCTTTCATCTGTCATGCTCAGCATTGTGTAGGCCTCTTTACTAGTGTACCTCTGTTTGGACATTTTGGCCAATAAATTTATAGGTACCTAGTGTGACTGACAAGTAAAAAAGCACCTGGTTGTGGAGGACTGTTTGAACCGCTACCAAAACATTTAACTGCTAGCACTAGCAGAGATCAGGCCTGACTATGCTAATGCTGTGGTTCTGTTTGCTGTGTATCGGAAGTGACAGTAATCTGCTGATACTGCACTTCTTGGGGGCTGGGCGGGAAGCTAAACGCAGGTTCTGGCAGGTGTCGGGCTGATCCTGCTAACGCTGCATTTTGGGAACACTATACTATACTATTAGGGACACCAATATACAGTGAATCTGGAAAGTATTCACAGCGCTTCGCTTTTTCCACATTTTGTTGTGTTACAGCTTTATTCCAAAATATAATACATTTATTATTTTCATCAAAATTCTACAAACAATACCCCATAATGACAACGTGAAAGAAGAAATCTTTGCAAATTTATAAAAAAAAAACAAACATGTACATAAGTATTCACAGCCTTTGCCAATACTTTGTTTTAGGCACCTTCGGCACCAATTACAGCCTTAAGTCTTTTTGAGTATGATGCTACAAGCATGGCACACCTATTTTTGGGCAGTTTCTACCATTCTTCTTTGCAGGACCTCTAAAGCACCATCAGGTTGGATGGGGAACACCAGTGCACAGCCATTTTCAGATCTCTCCAGAGATATGCAATCAGGTTAAAGTCTGGGCTCTGACTGGGCCCCTCAAAGACATTCACAGAGTTGTCCTGTAGCTACTCCTTTGTTATCTTGGCTGTGTGCTTAGGGCCATTGCCCTGTTAGAAGATGAACCTTCGCCCCAGTCTGAGGTCCAGAGCCCTCTGAAGCAGGTTCTTGTCAAGGGTGTCTCTGTACATTGCTGCATTCATCTTTCTCTCAATCCTGACTACTCTCCCAGTTCCTGCCACTGAAAAACATCCCCACAGCATGATGCTGCCACCGCCATGCTTCACTGTAGGGATGGTATTGGCCAGGTGATGAGCGGTGCCTGGTTTCCTCCAAATATGACGCTTGCCATTTAGGCCAAAAAGTTCAATCCTTGTTACATCAGACCAGAGAATTTTGTTTCTCGTGGTCTGAGAGTCCTTCAGGTGCCTTTTGGCAAACTCTGGGCAGGCTGCCATGTGCCTTTTACTGAGGAGTGGCTTCGGTCTGGCCACTCTACCATACAGGCCTGATTGGTGGAGTGCTGCAGAGATGGTTGTTCCTCTGGAGGGTTCTTCTCTCTCCACAGAGAAACGCTGGAGCTCTGTCAGAGTGACCATTGGGTTCTTGGTCATCTCACTGACTAAGGCCCTTCCCCCCTCAATCGCTCAGTTTGGCAGAGCAGCCCACTCTAGTAAGAGTCCTGGTGGTTCCAAACTTCTCCCATTTACGGGTGATGGAGGCCACTGTGCTCATTGAGACCTTCAATGCTGCAGAAATGTACCCTGCCCCAGATCTGTTCCTCCATACAATCCTGTCTCAAGGGTCTACCGACAATTCCTTGGACTTCATGGCTTGGTTTTAGCACTGAAAAGCCCTGTTGACTGTGGGACCTTATATAAATAGGTGTGGGCCTTTCCAAATCATGTCCAATCAACTGAGTTTACCACAGGGGGACTCCAATCAAGTTGTAGAAACATCTCAAAGATAATCAGTGGAATCGGGATGCACCTCAGCACAATTTTGGATGTCATTGCAAACACTGAATACTTATGTACATGTGATTTTTAATTTTATTTTTAATACATTTGCAAAGATTTAATTTCATTATCATTAAGGGATATTGTTTGTAGAATATTAAGAAAAATATTGAATGTAATCTATTTGGGAAAAAGGCTGTAACATAACAAAATGTGGAAAAAGTAAAGCACAGTTAATACTTTCCGGATTCACTGTAGTTCTGATCTGATCAAAGAGTTTGATCTGTTTAGACACTATACTAGTAAAGGAGGCGTTTAGTGTTTGTGTGTTTGTCACTTACAATCAACGGGTAAAAATGTATTACTAAATATGTGGCGGACAATCTGATGCTAACTAATGTTAACTGTAACTGATGTCAACTGTGACACTAATATAATCTGGATAATCTCACAATGTTATCAAATGCTTTTAGCACACCATTTGAAGTCTTACCCCACCAGGGCGAGATCCCTATGGGAAGTGGAGGTTGGTCCACTGTCAGATTACCAGTGGGAGGAAACCCTGTTTTCTATCACTATTTGTTCTCTTAATCTCGCCGAAAGGGTCTCGCAGCTTTACATTGTCCTTTGAGTGCACTATACCTCGTTTAGATTACATAAGATGGGAGGGCAATCAGACCCAATGTGTGTCAGATGTGGGCACCACCGCGGTGATCTCATTCATCTACTCTGGGGCTGTCCGAAGCTCCATAGATATTGGAGCGAAATACTTGGGACACTTAACCAGGTGTTCCAGGTGACCGTTCCCTTAGACCCAATTCACTGTATCCTGGGGGATCTGGAGGACGTTGTTCCGGAGGAGTTGGTTCGCATAGCCTTTTTTGGAGCTCTATTTCAGGCATGTAAGCTCCTCCTGGGATGGAAATCTACCACACCACCCACTGTGGCCTCTTCACACATGGGGAACACTTTGATTATGGAAAGGTACATTTACCAACATAGGGGAAGCCCGGGTAGATTTGAAAAAATATGGTCACTATGGCTGGACAAGCCTGGGCTGAGTCCTGGGGAACTGGTGACGTCCAGAGTTTTGCAATAACTTCTAGGAGCATCTAACAGGTTATGTTTGGGTATTGTTGGCTGTAAGATGTCATTAGAGGGTGGATTAGAGGGTGGATTTCTGGTTCATGATATAATGACTATTGCTAGGGGCACAGGGATGACCTTGACATGTATTGTTTGATGTAAGCTATTGCACTGTTTGTACATTGGAAAGTGTGTTTGTTTCTTTTTGTTCAATAAAAAATTTTCTGATTAAAAAAAAAAAAACTGTGACACTAATACAGTGTTCAGAAAAAAGATATGTACACTATAACACTGTGACAGGGCAGTGAAGGAGTTAACTGGGGGTGATAAGGGGGTTAAATCTTTATTAGAGATATGTGGTGGGTACCCTAAACTTACCTGGGACAGACACTAACTACAACTAACTGCCGCTCCCACTAACGGGCATCAAAAGTGACACTAATACAGTGATCAGTAAATTATCTGTATACTGTATAGTGACACTGTGACAGGGAGAGAAAGGGTTAACTGGAGGGTGATCAAGGGGTGACAAATGTGCCTATGTGTACTGGTGTCAGTGTAGTGCTTGTGTACTCATTGTCTGATGTTTTCTCCTCTCACGCTGGAACCGAAAAAGGCTCTGGAAGAGAAGATTGCATCATTTCCTGTGCCTGTGTTTACATTACACAGGCACAGGAGGTTCTGCCATTGGTCAGAGCCGATCATCAGGTCCAGGCAGAGTTGTATAAAGTACTTAAAACTCATACTTGAGTAAAAGTACAAGTGCTCGATCAAAAAGTGACTTGAGTAGAAGTGGAAGTGCTCGATCAAAAAGTGACTTGAGTATAAGTACTAAAGTATTCAACATTTTTTGTCCTTAAGTATTGCAAGTAGTTTTTTTAAAAATTTTGCTACTCAATTACTGAAATTAAAAGTACCAGTAGTTTTGAAAAAATAATTGCTACTCAAGTACTGAAAGTAAAAGTACAAGTACTGTGTTATGTAGTTATTAAAGAAAGAAGTCAAAAGTTTGAACATCATATTGTTTTATTATTTCAAATGCAGCTTTTAATTATACATACAGTAGCATTTATTTTCATATGCGCTGATAATACACATGTTTCGAGCTTCATGAAACCTGCCATCTACTGTTCTGGCAGTGGTAATTTTTATAATTGTAACGACTAACTATGCAGCACAAAAAAAAAATATTGGAGTAGAAGTATTGAAATCATTGAAAAAATGTAGTGAAGTAAAAGTGGAAGTAGGAGAAAAAAATTCTACTCTAGGAAAGTACAGATAATTTCGGTACTTAAGTACAGTAGTGAAGTAGTTCTACTTAGTTACTATACATCTCTGGGTCCAGGCCAAAAACCATTGGCCTGGACCTGATGACTGATTGGATCTGAACCAAAATCAGATCATTGCGGGGACGGCGGGCGCACTTGCACCCCCTACCCCTGCGCACTACAGACATACAGGTACATCAATTCGTGCAGTGGAGCAAATTTGCCGCAGTAAAACTGTGACGGGTGGTCGGCAACTTGTTAAAAGGCCACATATGTGGAAAATTAATCTTTAATTGCTATTTTAACTTGTGTGTGTCACCTTGTATGTCTATACTGAAGCCAAACATTCCAGGGTTTGTAAACTTTTGAACAGGGTCATTTGGGAGATTTATGTTGAAAAGAAAAAGCAAAACAACTATGTGATAATAAATAAATATGATCTCTATCCTTAAATAAAAGAGAGTTTTGGCATGATCAGTCATAGTTTCAATTTTAATGCCACAATTTCACCATTTCTGCCAGGGTATGAAAACTTTTGAGCACGGCTGTATATATCTGAAAATTGATCAATCCTGATATACTGACGGCCTGTCTCATTTCTTGAGGCCCATAAATGCCAGGACAATATAAATAACCCCAAATGACCACTTTTTGGAAAGTAGACAGTTAAAAATATTTAGCAAGAGGCATGGTGAGTTTTTTAAGTTGTTTTGTCACAGTTTTTGGAAAATGAAGAAATTAAAAAAAATATTATTATTTTTATTTTTTTATTTTCAATCTTTTTATTGATAACATCAAAAAAAAAAACTGATCCAAAAGTACAGCAAAGCAGGTGAACAGATACATAACATAGTACAATCTTGTTTGCAGTCTTAGGTGAAACGATATAAACCTGTAGTGAGAAATGGGGTCAGGGTAACCCAGGTTACTGTAGGTAGCTATAATAATACTGTAGGAGAAGGTCTGATTCGCAGGGGATCTTTGATCTCCCGTAAGAGGTGATATCAAGGTGTTGAGGTTAAGAATAGGGTCCATGCACCAATATGTGGTTGCAATACTTATGGGCCCCCATTCCATTTGTTCCTCAATCTAACAAAAGAACAGGGAAAGATTGTGGAATAAAAAGGCTAAGGGAGAAGAATAGCAAAATAGAAGCATAAGGAATAAAGGTCTGTAGGGGGAAAGAAGAGGATATTCAGCACTGTTTATGAATCGTGGGGTCCTCAGAGGGGTTCAGATGGGTAAGTATTGGAAATTAGCCCAAGGTTCCCAGATCTGCTCATATCTGGCAACTTTGTTCAGTAATATTCCAGCCATTTTCTCCTGTGACATAATCCAGGAGATCTTGTGTTTAATCTCGAGAATGGTAATCAAGGGCTGTTTCCAGGACCTAGCCAGGGGGATTTTAGCTCCTAGAAAAATACAGAATATCAGGGATTGTGTACTCCTGGTTGTATTATCTACCTTCTTATTTAATAAGGCTATTTGAGGGTCTTGAGGGATTTGTAGGCCTGTGACCTTCCTGGTTTGGTGGAATATTTTGTTCCAGTAGTTTCTTATGTGGGGACATGTCCACCATACATGGAACAAAGATCCCTGAAGCCCGCATCCTCAGAAGCATAGTGATGACGTGTTTGGAAACATTGTGGTAAGACGTACTGGAACAAGATACCAGTGCGTAAATAGTTTAATATTTGCTTCAATTATTGATACATTTATAATTCCATTGAAAGATCGGTAGAACATTTGATTCCAGGTGTCCAGGTCCATGTCCCTGTTCAGGTCCTTCTCCCATCCCCCCGCGTAGGACAGCTGTTCACCATTGTCCACTAGTGATGCATAAATAACTCTTTGGTCTTGGGCCTCCGTGCACCAACATTCATAAGGTGTGATCTTGAGGGGTTCTGAGTTGTCTGACCAGAGAGTCTGGAGAAAGTGTGTTATTTGTAGAAATCTGAATTTCTCCGTGCTCGGCATTTTAAGTTTGCTTTTACAGTGTGAAAGGATTAAGGGGCCTTTAGAGTTGAAGAAGTGGCCTATTCTTAACAATCCCTTGTTTAGCTACCATTGAAAAGCTCTAATATTTTGGCCCGGGGGAAGATAGGGTTATTGAATAGATGGGTGAGTGGTCACAGCTCAGAGAATACTTTGGGGTTTTTGTGAATCCGATTACATGAAGCGATAGAATGTGATAAAGTGGGTAACAAAATTGGTGGTCTTAATTTGGGGAGACTATTTTTTTATTTTTTTTTACATACTGTCACCAGTGCAGTACTGCGTCATCATATAACTGGTGTAATAGTGATCAAGGACACTGACTTGTAAAAGTATGTAAAAAAAAAAAAAATTGTAACAATATTTTTTCTTTTATATTACTTTTTTTCTTTTTGATCTTTTACACACTGTGAACAGAGCAATACAGTGTTACCACAGTACATTGTATTACTCTGGGGAAGTGATCAGGATTTTTTTTTTTTTTTTACAGGTTATGGTTGCCAGTTTATACCAGTTTTCCGTTTCACTGGAAAAAGCAACCATTTTTTACTTTATGAAATTGATTCATTCAGTGTGCATTGTGTTGATTAGCTGTGATTGGCCACAGCTAATCATATGGTACAGATGGGCTGTGTTTTGCCCTGTCTGTACTATGTGATCACAGGGACCAATCACAGCTAGCAACACAATTGTACACAATGGATAGCATGAAAGGAAGCCATCCATTGTTTACAATTGTCATGTGATCTGCTGTGATTGGTTAAATAGATCACATGGTACCCGCAGCGGGCTGGCACACTGATCAGTTATCAGCTGTGTCTGGTGGACACAGCCGTTGACAGATTGTGCCGCACTGTGGCCTCTGGGGGCTGCGCGAGGCCCGCACCAGCAGGATGTCATATGATGTCCACCCAGAATTATGAACATCCCATCCAGCTGTCATTTTACAATAGGCTGGGTGAGAAGTGGTTAGAAGTGGTATTAAACCCAAAAGCAAACATTTATTATATTGCAGCTTACTAATTCTTTGATGTGATGGATGTTTTTCTTTTTTAGGCTTTCTTTCTTTTATTTTTACCTGGTGATCCAACCAGTAAGTCTGTTGTTTTTCAAAAGAACAAGCTCTCCAGCAGAATGTGTCAGTTACAGAGATAGGACAAGCCATTTAACATTGGCAAGGGTGCTTACAATGATCATCTTTTATTTTACATTTTTGTGTAAAACCTTTTTCCCAAAAGGAAAAAAAAACAGTTTGCTGTAACTTCTTATAAAGTGTACGCTGGCGTTTGGCTTCAATTTTAGTGTATTTAAATCTGCTAGTATATCCAACACTCTCCACCCCCCAGATTAACAGTGTTGCTGTCCAAAGGTGCCCCCTGTTCTCTTTCATCCAGAGTGAATGCACTCTAATACAGGAGGTGTGTTACTGGCAAGACTGCTAGGTGAAAACAGAGGTAAAGAAGAAAACAGATGCAGCCATCACATATAATGATCGGTAAGCTGAAAAATATTACATTTTTGGTTTATTATTGCTTTAATATTTACTTTGCAAAAAGAACATAGTTTTCAAACTTTTCCTAACAGCATCTACAACTAAATCAAACCTACTGCATTGTAGCAGCCTGAGAAGAGCAGTAAAATTACCTTAGCCTTGACTGGTAAATACACAATTGTACGCTTTCACAAAAATGTACTTTAACAGAATAGGTAACTTGCAGTTTACTATACAGGTGCAAGAAGCAATATTGTAAAACAGGTTCAGTATGGCAAAGAGCATGCACACACTGCAGAATAAAACAAAACACATTATCAAAGCTGCACAAACATGTACTCAGAGTAATATGCAGTAACATTCTCTCTAGAAGACAATATAAAAACAGAAAGTTTAGCTGAGAATCAGTACTACATCAAAACAGTTTAGAACACAAACAGCTGCTTGCAATTATGTGCATAAACATCCCTCTTAATAAAGTCCAGGGTCACTCGGGTAACACAGGTGAACAGCTGGAGGGTTCCGAGGCCCAAGGGCAAAGGACCACTCACATGAACTGGAGAACTCTGGTAGCAATTGAGGAGAGGCTCTCCACAGTAGCTACCGTAGGCTTTTGGAGAAGCCGCATGCTATTAGGTTTAGTTGCCTGCACGCTGCCTGGTTCTGACAGTGGAGGGCCACTCATCTGGCTGCAGATCATTTGCTATCTGTGCCTTATCTGGTGTGCCCTCTCTGAGCTGCTGAGCAAGGAAAGCTGAGGAAGTTATTTTCCTGGGTGTGTCTAGGAACCCAAGGAACTGTAAAAAAAAATGGGGTTAAAGGGGCCTACACCTTTTAGGCCACAGTACTCTTATTGCTAACACAAAAAAAAGTAAACTTCCCTCCAAAGGGCAGTAAGGTCTAAATTCGTTTTTTTTTTTTTTACAACAGTATATGAAATAGGATTTTTGCACTAACCTTCTTGGGATGATGAGGGGAAATAGCCACACACGGGACAGAGACAGCAATGCAAACCAGGGAGAGCTGTAAAGCTTTCCCTTCTTAAAGCACAGTGGTAACACATATTAGCTGCAGTTCTATTTTAATCCTCCTTCATTTTTGCAATAAAACTGAAAAATATCTGCATACATAGCCAAAGCACAAGACACTTCTCTGTGATCAGACACTGAGGATAAATATTCATGAAAGCTGTACCATGCATTCATTTTTATTACATGGTCAGATTAATCTTCACTCCCATGGAAGTAGAAAGCATGACTAATTATTATTCAATGTACTCTTGCAGGCTCAGGTACCGTACTTGTCTTGACAGATATCCTTTAATTAAACTGTGTAACATTATAAATAGCAAAGATGGGGTGTTTTAAAATAGTCTTACCTAACTTTATTATATTTGAATGTGGTTAAATACATTTTAATCAATATTTTACTTACCATTCTTTTAACAATTATGATTTTAGGTCCAAGGGTTTTGCTGATGGTAAAAATATGCATGAGACGTAAACAGAAAATCACAAAATCCAATGACAAAATTATTCTTCCAGGATAAAATGTTGCTGGAATTAACCTATAAAAGAACACATCCTGTAAAGCACATCATTTTTTTTTTTTTTTGTAAACTGAATTGACTTACATTATTGTAATAAGTTTTGTAATGTAAAGCTTTAAAGCCATAGGATAAAGGCTAGGTCCATTCAGATTTGATGGCTCTGTAGGTCACAACAAACATAAAACCACATGATGCCTGAAAGCTCTGAAGAAGTCAGGCAGTGAGATTTTTGTAAATGTTAAAGTTCCAAAGAAAGCCATCTTTAAATACGTATTTACTGCAACTTCCAAACCAGCAGGTTGTTATATACAGTGCCTTGATATTTTCCACATTTTGTCATGTTACAACAAAAAACGTAAATGCATTTTATTGGAATCTTTTTGTGATAGACCAAAACAAAGTGGCACATAATTGTGAAGTGTAAGGAAAATAATTAAGGGTTTTCAAAGTTTTCTACATATAAATATCCGAAAAATGTGGAATGAATTTGTATTCAGCTCCCTTTACTCTGATACCCCTAACTAAAATCTAGTGAAACCAATTTCCTTTAGAAGTCACCTATTTGGTAAATAGAGTCCACCTTGTGTAATTTAATCTCAGTATAAATACAGCTGTTCTGTGAAGCCCTCAGAGGTTTGGTAGAGAACTTTAGTGAACAAACAGCATCATGAAAGCCAAGGAACACACCAGACAGGTCAGGGATAAAGTTGTGGAGAAGTTTAAAGCAGGGTTGGGTTATAAAAAAACATCCTAAGCTTTGAACATCTCATGGGAGCACTGTTCAATCCATCATACAAAACTGGAAAGAGTATGGCACAACTACAAACCTAAGAAAGTAACACTCCTGTGCTCAAGTGTTATGCTCAAGGGAAGCAAGTGTGTCTTAAACTTTGTTGACAACGCCTAGGGTCTTGCTGCCCTCTCAGGACCATGGGTATCCAAAAGTGCTAAAAGACAAAGAAAACAAGAGATGGACGCACCGACCTAGTGCAATTCCATTACAATGTATTATTATTCCTGTAGAGAGGTGGACGTTAGACCATGTTGGAGATTGTATGTATCGATACATCTCCTTCGGCCTTTTATATATATTTTTTATCACCTTTATATTACTAATATAATGGAATTTTATATTATAATATAATATATATTATATTTGCTTTAACCACTTAAGCCCCGGAAGATTTTACCCCCTTCCTGACCAGGGTTTTTTTTTTGCGATTTTTTTACTGCGTGAATTTAACGGACAATTGCGCAGTCGTGCGACGCTGTACCTAAACTAATTTGACGTCCTTTTTTTCCCACAAACAGAGCTTTCTTTTGGTGGTATTTGATCATCTGTGCGATTTTTACTTTTTGCGCTATAAACAAAAAAAGAGCGTACATTTTGCAAAAACAATATTTTTCACATTTTTTTATATGGAATTCCCCCCAAAAAAATGTAAAAATCAAATTTTTTTAACATTTTTGGCCAATTTGTTTTCTGCTACATATGTTTGGTAAAAAAATCGCAAAAAGCGTATTTTGATTGGTTTGCGCAAAAGTTATTGCTAACTAAGGGAAAGATTTCTGTCATTTTTGGTGTTTTTTTTTTTTTAACGCATAATGGCGGCGATCTGCAATTTTTTTTGCGGTACTGCGACATTGCGGCGGACAGATCGGACCCTTGACTGACATTTTTGACACTTTTGGGGTTACCAGTGACATTACTGCAGTAATCAGTGCTATACATATGCACTGTTACTGCAAAATGACACTGGTAGTGAAGGGGTTAACTTTATTTGAGAGGGAGGGGGGGTGTGTGTCTCTAGGGGCGTGATTCTTACTGTGATTGGCTGTGGCTTGAAGTGTAGGAACAATGATCAAGATGTATATACTGCATGTGTGTGTGTATATGTATATATATATATATATATACACATATACACACACACAAATACAGTATCTCAAAAAAGTGCGTACACCCCTCACATTTTTGTAAATATTTTATTATATCTTTTCATGTGACAATACTGAGGAAATTACACTTTGCTACAATGTAAAGTAGTGAGTGTACAGCTTGTATAACAGTGTAAATGTGCTGTCCCCTCAAAATATCTTAACACACAGCCATTAATGTCTAAACCGCTTGCAACAAAAGTGAGTACACCCCTAAGTGGAAATGTCTAAATTGGGCCCAATTAGCCATTTTCCCTCCCCAGTGTCATGTGACTCGTTAGTGTTACAAGGTCTCAGGTGTGAATGGGGAGCAGGTGTGTTAAATTTGGTGTTATCGCTCTCACTCTCTCATACTGGTTACTGGAATTTCAACATGGCACCTCATGGCAAAGAACTCTCTGAGGATCTGAAAAAAAAAATAGTTGCTCTACATAAAGAAGATTGTCAAGACCCTGAAACTGAGCTGCAGCACAGTGGCCAAGACTATACAGTGGTTTAACAGGACAGGTTCCACTCAGAACAGGTCTTGTCATGGTCGACCAAAGGAGTTGTGTACATGTGCTCGGCGTCATATCTAGAGGTTGCCTTTGGGGAATAGACGTATGAGTGCTGCCAGCATTGCTGCAGAGGTTAAAGGGGTGTGGGGTCAGTCTGTCAGTGCTCAGACCATACGCCGCACACTGCATCAAATTAGTCTGCATGGCTGTTGTCCCAGAAGGAAGGCTCTTCTAAATATGATGCGCAAGAAAGCCCGCAAACAGTTTGCTGAAGACAAGCAGACTAAGGACATGGATTACTGGAACCATGTCCTGTGGTCTGATGACACCAAGATAAACTTATTTGGTTCAGATAGTGTCAAGCGTGTGTGGCGGCAACCAGGTAAGGAGAACACAGACAAGTATGTCTTGCCTACAGTCAAGTCACATTTGTTGAGATGTATTGAGGCAAAAAGACGAATCAGGCGGGTCTAAAAGTCTTCCTGGCTGTGGATGCTCTCGGGATGGCGCCTGGTCCCGGTTTGCGTTCCACCCGTGCCGGAAGTGACGTGCCGATGTCCGTAGACCGGAAATTGCGTTGACGCGTTTCGCCCTCCCCTTCCGGGCATTTTCAAAGACGTATTTGTCTTTTTGCCTCAATACATCTCAACAAATGTGAGTGTAATTATTGTTTTTAACTACCATTAAAGTGTTATCAGAATTACACTATTGTGGGGTCTCTCCTTTCTCCTATATGCGATTGGAGCAATAAGGACTACAGGGACCATTGGCTACTAACCCCAAGAATACACCAATGTTCCTTACTGGGACACCAGCTCTATTTGACCTTTTTAGGCTATATGGCTTATGGAGTCAACTTAGTCCGGTAAGTGGAACATCCACAGGGGGCGGACTGTCACCATTGTCTCACTGCACTGGATAAAGGCATGCTTTTGCACTGCGTTTTCAGCACTTAAGCACTTTACATTGGGACTTTCTGTGGAATATATGTGGACTGTTGCACGCAATTATTAGCACATTTATTGAACTATTAGTGGTCTTGCATTTCCGTTAATAACACCCCGAGAGGGGGATATTATTTTCACTTTTATATGTATTTGGTATATAATTGCACATTGCATATTGCACTTTAATTTATGAGTGATACTTATTTGGTTTTCCACCTATTTGATATTTTACCACTATACCTGTTTGCGCTGGTATTTGGCACTACACCTCCAAGATGACCACTACCTTGCTAAAGAAGCTGGGGTAAAGGTGATGGACTGGACAAGCGTCTCCACACCTAAACCCTATTAAGCATCTTTGAAACACCCTCAAACAAAAGGTGCAAAAGCGCAAGGTCTCTAACATCCACCAGCTCTGTGATGTCTTCATAGAGGAGTGACAACCTGTGAAGCTCTGGTGAACTCCATGCCCAAGAGGATTAAGGCAGTGCTGGAAAATAATGGTGGCCACACAAAATATTGACACTATGGGCCCAATTTGGACATTTTAACTTAGGAGTGTGCTCACTTTTGTTGCCAGCTGTTTAGATATTAATGGCTGTGTGTTGAGTTATTTTGAAGAAATAGCAAATTTACACCATTATACAAGCTGTACACTCACTACTTTACATTGTAGCAAAGTGTCATTTCTTCAGTGTTGTTACATTAAAATATTAAATTTTTTACAAAAATGTGAGGGGTGTAATCACTTTTGTGAGAAACTGTATATACATGTGTTATGTATGTACTGCAAGCTGTTATATTGCATGTATATTTCATGTTATTTCCTGTCGCAGAGGGTGAATGTTGATCTGTGATTGGATTCTGGAGTAACACACCCCACCAGTGACGTAGGAGTGGTGGGAGCTATCAATGAAGGTGGTCCAGATTGTAGATATAAACGTATGGTGGGTTATTTGTTCTTTTGGCTCTGAGGAAGAGTGCTCTCCTTTGAAACGTGTCAGCCTAGCCATCACGGACACCATCTGGTCTCCTTGCATCATTGGAGCAGTCCTAGAGGCAACTTGTTTATATTGTGCTTTGACATGTGCATATACAACATGCGTTTGTGAGTATCACGTGTGACATTTTTTATCTTTTAATATATTATTAGAATAGAATTGCACGTCAGTTAGTGCGCCCTTCTCTTATTTTTGTTGTCTTTTACAAATGCAAACATACTAAGACATGGCCATCCACCTAAACTGACAGGCCAGGCAAGGAGAGCATTATTTAGAGAAGCAGTCAAGAGGAGCTGTAGAGATCCACAGCTTAGGTGGGAGAATCTGTGCACAGGACAACTATTAGTCATGCCATGCACTCCACAAATCTGGCCTTTATGGAAGTGTGGCAAGAAGAAAACCATTGTTGTAAGAAAGCCATAGGAAGTCCTGTTTGCAGTTTGCAGGAAGCCATGTGGGGGACACAGTAAACGGGGAAGAAGGCGCTCTGTTGAACTTTTTGGCCTAAAAGCAAAACGCTATGTGTGGCGGAAAACTAACATTGCACATCCCTCTGAACACACCACCCCCACCGTGAAACATGGTGGTGGCAGCATCATGCTGTGGGGATCCTTTTCTTTAGCAGGGACAGGGAAGCTGGTCAGAGTTGGTGGGAAGATGGATGGAGCCAAATACAGGGCAATCTTAGAAGAAAATCTGTTAGAGTCTGCAAAAGACTCGAGTCTAGGTCGGAGGTTCACCTTCCAGCAGGAAAACAAAACTAAACTCACAGCCAGAGTCACAATAGAATGGTTTGGATCAAAGCATATTCATGTGTTAGAATGGCCCAGTCAAAGTCCAGACCAAAATCCAGATGAGAATTTGTGGCAAGACTTGAAAATTGCTGTTCACAGACGCTCTCCATCCAATCTGACAGAGCTTGAGCTATTTTTCAAAGAAGAATGGGCAAAAAATTCACTTTCTAGACGTGCAAAGCTAGTAGAGACATACCCAAAAAGACTTGCAGCTGTAATTGCAGCGAAAGGTGGTTCTACAAAGTATTGACTCAGGGAGTCTGAATACAAATGCACGCCACACTTTTCAGATATTTATTTGTAAAACATTTTGAAAACCATTTATCATTTTCCTTCCACTTCACATTTATGTGCCAATTTGTCTTGGTAAATCACATAAAATCCCAATAAAATAAATTTATGTTTTTGGTTGTAACATAACCAAATGTTGAAAATCATAAGGCACTGTATGCACAGTATTCAAGAACATATTGGGGTTCATTTACTAAAAAGAATAGAAATATTTAGCAAAGTGAATAATGTGAGGTTGTTTTCACTTTGAACACCTAATGATGTAAATGGGAAAAAAATGTAAAAAAAAACTTGATTTTTGTCTTACCGTAAAAAATACTTTTCTCTGATGTTCATTGACAGACACAGCTCCATATCTTCTTTAACCCTTGGGTTAGGAGTAGGACTACGCCCATAAGGCAGTCCTAGGGGGTATACTTCCACTTCCTGCTATAGGCCTTCAGTTTAGTAAAAAGCAGTGTCAGAAGAATACAAAACCCAACTCAACAGAGGGGTGGGTGCTGTGTCCATCAATGAACATCAGAAAAAAGGGTTTTACAGTAAGACAAAAATCCAGTTTTCTCTTTCCTTGATTGACGGACACAGCTCCATATCTTCTTTGACCCTTGGGATGTCCCAAAGCAGTGTCAATATGAGGGGTGGAAAAAACACAGCAATAAACATGTTTCCCAGAAGGGCTAAATGTGGTCAACCAGATAGACCAGGAGCTCGACGGGGAACAACTGGAGCTCACCTACCAAAGAAAAATACACCCTCATGAGGCAGGAGCCTCTGCTACAGCAGTCTGCAAAACTTTGCGGCCAAAAGCAGCATCCGCAGATGCAAGTACATCCACCTTGTAAAACTTTGTGAATGTGTGCACAGACAACCAGGTGACCGCCTTGCAGGTCATAGACTATATTGACCAGGCAACGCACTGACATCCTTGCTGCCATTGTGCAATAGGCTGGATGTTCAGTGTGCCCCTGTGCCTTTAAGAAGGGGTGGGCTCCCTTCAGGTATATCTGTCCTACACCTGTCCATTAAATGCATGTGCTTCCATTGTTGTAGACTCTCAGAATTTAGAGTTAGGACCACAGATAATGGTTTGCCTTGACGGGGCTCTGTGGCTTACGCATGTATTTGCAAATGTGTGCAACTAAACCCCTGTTTTTAACACGTACTGTTGGACAGGTCAATTCGGTTGGTCGCAGATTGGTCGGTAAGGAGAGCTTGGAAATCTTTTTGTCTCGTTATATGCATCGCCCTTCCAATGCTCCTCTGCTGCAGAGACCAGTTACAGGTGTGGACAGTAAGCAGTTGTTTTTGTTATAGACTATATTGACCAGGCAACGCACTGACATCTTTGCTGCCATTGTGCAATAGGCTGGATGTTCAGTGTGCCCCTGTGCCTTTAAGAAGGGGTGGGCTCCCTTCAGGTATATCTGTCCAACACCTGTCCATTAAATGCATGTGCTTCCATTGTTGTAGACTCTCAGAATTTAGAGTTAGGACCACAGATAATGGGGTGCCTTGACGGGGCTCTGTGGCTTACGCATGTATTTGCAAATGTGTGCAACTAAACCCCTGTTTTTAACGCGTACTGTTGGACAGGTCAATTCGGTTGGTCGTAGATTGGTCGGTAAGGAGAGCTTGGAAATCTTTTTGTCTTGTTATATGCATCGCCCTTGCTGCAGAGACCAGTTACAGGTGTGGACAGTAACCAGTTGTTTTTGACCGCCTTGCAAACCTGGCCCACTGACGTCTGATGATGGAAGGAGGCACTAAGGGCCCTCGTAGAATGTGCCTTAACAGGGAAAGGAGGAACCTGACCCTTGATGGAATAGGCCTGCACCACCACCTCTGAACCTTCCAGTTGAGACGGGAGGCTAACAGGTCCACATCAGGAGTCTCCCACCAGAGACACAGTTGTTGAAACCCCGGTGAAGAGACCATTCGCCCGGATCCAGCGCCTGCCGACTGAGGTAGTCCGTCTGCCAATTTTCCACCCCCGGAATGTGAACAGCAGAGAGGGCTGGAACAAAGCGTTCTGCCCACCTTAGGATGCCCAAAACCTCTCTGGCCACCAGGGCACTTTTGGTACCCTCTTGGTGATTGACATATGCCACAGCCATGGCGTTGTCCGATTGAATCCTTAGCGGGCGCCCTCGCAGATCCATCCAGAGCGACAGGCAAAGCCTGATCGCCCGAATCTCCAGGACATTGATTGGCAGACTGAACTCCTTCCGAGTCCAAGCCCCTTGAGCCGGATATGTGCTTAAGACACCTTCCCACCCGGACAGGCTGGCATCCATGGTAACCACCATCCAATACAGGGGAAGAAAGGGTTTTCCCTGTCAAAGCGTCGGGGAGTGGAGCCACCATATCAAGGACCCCCTCGTACCCCGGCTAAACAGGATCAGATTGTCTAGGGACTGTGGATTCTTGTCCCATTTGGAAGGAATCTCCTTTTGCAGAAGTCTGGTATGGAACTGAGCGAATGGAACTGCCTCGAAGGTGAAGATCATCAAGCCCAGCACTTGCATACAAGTCCTGAGAGGTGACTGCCGGTTGGATAACAGGAGCCGAATCGCATGCTGCAACTTCAGAATTTTTGACTCCTGGCTGAGGCTGAATCCAGAGTCAGGCCCAGGTAGTCCAGTTACAAAAGGATACCTCCTAGCGAAACACTTAGATATTCTGACCATGCGTATTGGGGAACCCAACTGACTTGCTGCAATATCGTCGAAAAAGGCAGGAAAGGGAAATACCTTTGGGTCTTCAAACTTTAAAGTTTCCAGCACTGATACATTCAGTGCCTCCACAAGCACCTTTAATGCGCGGCTGTAGTGGGAGAGGATTCATCCTCACTGTCAGATCACCGGTAGGGTGACTCGTGTCCGCAGTTGCCAAATTAACATCAGAATCTGAGGAGACACAGGACGCAGGTGAAGGTGGGGGGAGGCTTTTTGCCAGGCCTATGTTGAAGGGTCATATCAACTTTTGACAACAGTGACTGGAGGACCGCTGTCATGGCCACCAGGTCGGACTGAGACCCAGAGGGTCCCAAAGCTTCTAAGAGTGGATCAGGTGGTGACACGTGTGCCAGGGACTCCATGGTTAATTCGGGGACCGCCAGCAAAATCTGGGAAAAAAAAACAAATCATTGTAAACCCCCCCCCACCACTGCACTAGTGGCACCACAGGTCCCAGCGCACGAAAAGGGCTGCTATAGCAGATAGAGGGAGCTTGCAGACCTGCAGGGACTCACCACCACAGACTCAGGAGGGACCCAGAACGCCCAGCTGCCTGCCGTGCTGCGATCAGAGAGGAAGAGGAATGCCACTAGAGGTCCACAGCTGAATCACCTCTCTCCAGACTACAAGAAAATGGCCACCGCATTGATTTCAATGGGGAACTACCAAAACACGGCTGCTGAGCTACACAATCATGGCCGCCGAGATCAATAGCAGCCATCCACAGCAAAATGGCGGCGTTATGCGGCGCCTGCGTGACTACTGGGACCCCAACTGGACCCTCAGGTACATGCAGTCAGCAAGGGGGGCCCTGGCAGGGACCCCCACCAGGACAGATTTTCCAGAAAATCGCTAACTGAGTAGCCGGCAGCGCGCTGCCTCCCCCTCCAGCCCCATCGCCACTTAACCCCCAAACATGTAAATAGTCTGGCCAACCTGGGGGGGGGAGTGGTGAGGGCATTTGTGCAGGGGGACCCCATTAGTGAGGGGGGGCACCATTTGAGAAGGAAGGACATATGGGGGCCTACTAACCCGGGGAGGGGCCCGCATCCACCCTTCACCAGAGGAGAGGGGGGACACTACTCACCACACCTTGGAACTGATCGGGCACCACTCTGGGCAGACCACTGCACCATCTTTGAATGGGGGTGCTGTGGGCCAGAGGTACGCTGTGACACAGGTCGTGAATAGGGCTATGCATCCTCCCGAGACGTTTAACTCGCCGGCAAGCCCCGTTCACTGTTCAGTGTCACAGGCGACCTAGAGCTGAGCTACAGTCGGGTCACGCACGCTGGCCGGACTGGGAAGATCGTAAGACTCTAAGATATCCAGTGCGTGGCTCAGTCCAGCAGTTGATTGTAGTTCTCACTGGAACAGACTTGATTGTAGTTCAGAAAATAATAAAAGAAAAAAATTCAGTTTAAAAAGGAAAAAATGCCAGGACCAGAGATCCCAGCAAGGAACAAGGTCCTTACTCCTGACTAGGCAGAAAAAAACTGAAGACCTATAGCAGGAAGTGGGAGTATGCCTCTAGGACTGCCCTATGGGTGTAGTCAATATTTTTCCGCCTAGTTTCCGACTTCTATGGAGAGCAGCATAACCCAAGGGTGAAAAAAGATATGGAGCTATGTCTGTCAATGAACAAAAATGAAAAAAGATTTTTCCCTGCACATGATTAAAGCAGAGCCAAATTGGGGAGATTACCAGGCAGGTTTTTACTATAACATGCAAGTATACATGTCTTCGCCACCCCTGCCATTTTTTTCTCTTCTTCCATGTTTACCGTGCTCTTGCTGCACTCTATGCTCGCTCGCTGATGTGCTGATATGACTATATCCCTGTACATTGTGTTCATTTAAAAAACACATCTAAATGTTTTTTGAATTTTTTTATCCTCTCCGTTGACACAACCAACTGTGGAAGGGATTTCCACGTCTCTATTGCTCTAACAGTAAAAAAACTCTTACACAATTTAAGATTGAACCGCTTCTCGTCCACCTTCATTGTGTGGCTGCTTGTCTGCTTAAGTGATCTAAGAATATCTAGTTTCCTCCCAATGCTAGAGTCACCAGAATTGTATATTGTGATTATATACCCTCTTAAGCGTCTCTTATCCAGGGAGAACAAGTTTAATGTTTGTAATCATTCCTAATAACTAAGGTCCTCCAGCCCTCTTATTAGCTTTGTTGCCATTCCCTGGACTCTTTCCAGTTCAAGGACATCCTTCCTAAAGTTTAGTGACCAAAACTGGACTTCATTCTCAAGATTTGGCCTAACTGGAGTCTTGCAAAGTGATAAAATGAGAGTAAATGTTTATATTGCATAATAATTGTCTGTTAGGCTCCTTTCACACGGTCCGCCTCCGTCGGCGGACTCCATGCTGCTCAGCGGGGGATTGATCCTCCGATCCCCGCTGAGCAGGCAGGTGACAGCTCTGTGTGTGGAGAGGGAGGTGTCAGAACCCCGTTGCTCTCTATAGGGGAATCGGATGTGAGCGGACTGCCTGTCTGCTCTCATCCGATCCCATCCGACCCGATCCCCTGGACGAATGTAAAATAGGGTTTCCATCCATCCGGATTTCACGGACAGGATCGGATGCGGACGGCAGCGGGTGTCAGCGGACATGTCTCTGCTGACACCCGCTTCCCCATAGGGATGCATGGAGGATCCGATCAGATCCGCCTAAAAAAATGACAGACGGATCTGATCGGATCGTTCGTGTGAAAGAGGCCTTAGCCTTGTTTGCTGCAGCTTACAATTGCATGCTATTGTTAAGTCTGTGACCTAATAAGACCCCCTGGTCCTTTTTCATTCTCAATTCTCCCAGAGGTTCTCCCCCTAACAAATAACTTGCATTCATATTTTTCAGCTCCTGAGTGCATTACTTTAAATGTTTAAATGTTAAACCTCATTTGCCATATAGCCGATCATTCCTCTATTTTAACTATGTTTTTATATAAAGTTGCTATATCCTGTTGTGAAGTTATTGCTCTGCTTAGCTTTGTATCATCAGTAAATACTGAGATTGAACTACTCTAAATAATTTATAAACAAGTTAAACAGATTTGCTACCAGGACAGAGCCCCGGAGCACACCGCTCACAATTCTAGACCATTCAGTAAATATGCCATTTATCAACACCCTCTGGACTCACTCCTGCAACCAATTGTTTTTCCAGGCACATACAATCTCATCAATGCCAAAGGACCTCAGTTTGGAAAATTAAGCGTTTATGGGGTAACGTATCAAATGTCTTACTGAAATCTAGATATATTAGACTTTGGCTAGCAGGTAAGTGGATTTTTTTGACAAAAGAAATGTAAAAAAAAACTCATCTAGCAAAAAAAAAAAAAATGCTAAATTAACCACAATGCAAAATTTAATGAAAATGTAAACTTTCATGTTTGTATTAAAGAACAACCACCCTGCATCTTAACACTTATCTACTTATGCAGTTATTATACCGGCTAGAATGAGTTCTTGAGTTCTATAATTTTCACACATGTGTGTATTACAGCTTATAGCAGATTTTAAGTTGATGATAGCATTAGCTAATAAACCCTTCCAGTTATTTTAACAGCTTAATGTACAATTCAGTATGTTTTATCTGTGTGCATATTCTTTCAATCAGATGAAAACCATGACATAATATATTATAAATATTTATATTATATTACTGACACACTTTATGCTATCCTCTATTTATTCCTGGACTCTGAACTATCATTTCGGCCCCACGTCCAATCACTGTCCCAATCTTGCTGCCTCAACCTCCGCAAGATCTCCGGAATATGCCCCTTTCTAACCAATGACACCACAAAGCTCCTAGTTCACTCCCTGGTCATCTCCCACCTCGACTACTGCCACTCCCTCCTCATGGGATTACCTTTACATAGGCTATCCCCCCTTCAGTCTATCATGAATGCTGCTGTCAGGCTCATCCACCTTACCAAATGTTCAGTGTCCGCTACTCCTCTCTGTCAATCCCTCCACTGGCTTCCACACAACCAACAAATTAAATTAAAAATACTAACAACAACTTACAAAGCTATCCACAACTCTGCCCCCAGCTACATCACCAACCTAGTCTCAAAATGCCAACCAAATTGTTTTCTTCGTTCTTCTCAGGACCTCCTGCTCCCTAGTTCCCTTGTCACTCCCTCCCATGCTCACCTCAAGGACTTTTCCCTAGCCTCTCCTATCCTATGTAACTCCCTACCCCAATCTATCTGCCTATCTCCTAGTCTGTTTGCTTTTGGACGATCCCTGAAAATCCTTCTCTTCAGAGAAGCCTATTCTGCCCCCACCTGTAAACTGTACTTTTATTTTCTCCATCAGGTCATCCTCCCCAGTTATTACCTTTTGTATCATGTGACCCTCCCTCCTAGATTGTAAGCTCTAATGAGCAGGGCCCTCTGATTTCTCCTGTATTTAGTTGTATGGTAACTGTACTGTGTGCCCAAGCAGAAATAGGACCCAAAGCAGAAAAATGTTGCCTTTTCTAAAGGGCCATACACACTATCAGATTATCTGAAGACTTTTTCCTTCAGATTTACCTTTTCTATGTAGTGCAAGAGCCTGCCGGATTGCATACAAATTGAAAGTGTTTAGGTTTGACCTCATATTATATGGTTTTGGTAAGTCTACAGACAAAAGTCTTCAGATAATCTGATAGTGTGTATGGCCCATTAGTCTTAGCAAGGGTAGGTAGGCAGCTGCTATGACTCGCCTCAGGTATGTTGCTTTTCAGTAGATACTTTTATTACTCTGGTTTCATTATACAGGTATAAGCTATAATCATGATGTCAAATTGTATTAATAACAAACCTGCAAATCAGCCCACCAATGAAGATCAGAATGGCACAGACGTCAAGTTTGTTCCAAAAATCATTAAAGTACAATGACGCTTGTTTCAAAAGACCAAATCTATCAGGGCCATAAATGAGCTACAAAAAAAAAAAAAAAAATGCTTTAATGTATTTCAATTTAATAAAGGACATGCTAGGGACAAGGTTGAAATGTTTAGCACAGCGTTTCAACTGAGGATCCCCTCACATTATAAAAAGGTGGAATAGTTCCATGTCATCACACATATTCCAAGCTACCAGCACCAGAATGTATTCTTAAGAAACTGATGCTCTATTACAGCAGCAGAAGAATAGGAGTGCTTATTTACAGTTCCCCAATCCCTCTCTACATCTCAATTATAATGCACTATATACCTTTAAAGGCTTGGAACATTCTGGGATAGGTGAAAGCCAGGTTCTGTTACACAATCCTCACTTACTAGGGCATAAAGCAATACGCATAAGTCATGTAATTTTTTGGTACTAAAAGATGTAAATTGCCAATTAGAAGCCCAGCAAGATGCATCACCCATCACAACTTGTGAGTACTGTTTCAGGCAACAGTATGGAAAGCATTTTAAGCCTGTTGCCCATCTGCCTCAGTACTTATTCAGCTTAAAGTGTGGTGCTCAACTCTAATGTAAAAGCCATATCTGTCATGCTAACAAAATTAGCAGAGGTAAGGGGATCTAGAAGCTGGCAATCCTACAAAAAATTAAATTATGGACATGCTTCACAGAATGCAGTTGGGTTATTTTACAAAAAGTGGAGAGTGCAAAGTCTGGTGTATCTTCCGGTTTTTTTTTTTTTTCAAAGCTTAATTGAACAAGCTGAAGTTAGAAGCTGATTGGCTACCATGCACCAGATTTTTTTAATAAATTAACCCCATTATGTTGCTTCTGAAATGAAAAAAAGCTGCCTGTTCATATATATTTTTTGTGGGGAATAAATTTCCACTTAATATTATACATACATATGGGATTATGCAATTATATAATACTATCCCTTTAGGAGATTTCCAATGCTTATATTGTTCCAAAGCATTTTTTGTTATTTGTAACATCTCAAGGAACATATTCAACATTTTAAAAACCATGTTTACAGAACTATAAACAAATTCCGCTGGCAGATATGTCTGAGTTCCTACCTGTCTTATTTCCTCACAAACAAGTGAAAAAAGCCAGAAGTAGATGACATGCTCCCTCCAGGATGGCACAGGCTGAAAGTCAATCATTAACACGTATGCAAAAAGCAGCAAAAAGCCAAAGTATGACAAGATGTTCAGATGAAAAATCACTACTGGTGCCATGAAGAAAGCTATGAAACGTTCCATTATGCTCCCGCATTTTGTCTTCTTTTGAACAGCTGTCTGCGGCTTAAAATGAAAATATTCCTCTGTAAATGTCTGTTATTTGGTGCTACCTTTACTTGTATTTATTAGCACATATAACATGTATTGGACATTAATATGCATAGATGCTAAGGGGAATATTTATAGACCAGTGAATGTGACATATATCAAACAATCACAGCAGGTGAATCTTCCTGGTGCATGTGTTTTAAATTATAGTGACTTATTTGACCTACATAGAATGCTAGTGAATGTCACATTCATTGTGTTATATATAGGACGTTGAGTTTTGATGAACATTTTGCCGAACCTGGAAATACATTCATGCAGGGAATTCTAACCTGCTCACTTCTCTACTGGGGTGTCTTGAGTTTCTGGGTTGTAGCCCTTTATAGACCATAATCAAACTGCCACCCATGCCATTTGAAACTATATATACTAGAATGCAAATCGCACTGCCATTGCGTTCTGCAGCCAGTGTTAGTAAAAAGTTAATGACACCCCAAACGCAGGTTGCAAGCACACTGCTTTTGCCTGCACCGTATCGCGTCATATGTACCATACGATCCAACTTGCGGTGTGTTTTCAAATGTAGTGCACGTACTACTTTTGCTGCGGCATAATTTCAGTCCATTTAAAATTATTGAGTTAAAATCGCACTGCAAAGAACTGCATGTGAATCACAAAGAAACACTCAGCGTAATCCTGTGAGATTCACATGCAGTTTTTAGTGTGAATGGGCCCTTAAAGTTTAACCCATAGAGACAGCTTTTCTAGCTGATTACAGAAATATTATTGCATGAACTGAAAAAATAAAGCCTTTCCCTTTCATCCTCTCCTATTTTGTTCCTTCTTCCTTTCCTCTCTACTTTCTTTCTTCAGCTGCAGAAAGAACACTGGGGAACGCACATTCTACGTAGATCAGCTATCACTGGTGTGAAATTGTTATGAGTAAAGATGTGAGTGTGACCGATACATGACTCTGTAATTATGCAAACCTCTTTCTAATAAAAATTATTGTTATGGAAAAATGTAGACCTGTTTGCATGGGTCTTGTTTTCTATATCCACCTATATCTATCCTAACCTTTCATCTCCAATAATGATCAAAAATGGGCAATATGCATGCATCATACCATGCCACATATGGCTTTGGGCAAAACTGAAATTTTTAAAAGGCAGCTCTTGTTTCCTAAAAAAGGTCTGCTAATTAGCTTGAAAGACATTTGTCTGTTCAGTTTAATTATCAATAGGGATACTTATCTTGATGACAGGCTGTTTCTCACTGCCTCCCCAGGTGTACATTCTATAGGAAACACTTCTATGGTATTTTCTTTCTTCATAACTTGATTCTGAATGGCTTCCTCATCTTTCCTGTAATGGTAGTTAAATATAGTTTTGGATATAACACACATTAAATGCCATTCATTCTCAACATGTCAACATTATTAGCTGAGATTATTGCCCATAAAGTTTATAATTTTCTTTTTATGCAGTATAAATGGCTTTCAGGAAGTAATTGCATTTGGCTGCAGCTTCTAGAATTTGCAGATTGTAGCTTGGGAACATCTAAGAAGGCAAGCACCTCACATTACAGAATGGTACTAAAGCACACAATTCTATCAGCATAATGAGATCAATATAGTGCAAGTGATAACCCATCCTTCTCAAATTCCTCATTTTAAAAGCAAGAAATTGTACCTACAGTGGAGCAGTTTAAATCATTATATATACTCAGTTTACATTTCTGTTTGCTTTCCTATATTTCCAAGAGCTGATACTAATGCAATAAGTAGCTTGACTGACTTCTATGAAACTGTGTATGTGTCCACTTTCCCCAATAAATAAAGGTTGATGGCAAAGCTCAAATAGAACTACACTAAAGATGATTTACAAAAAAAATTCAGAATTTCCAAAAAATTATTGGATAGAGTAAGGGAGGTTATACGCTCTGTCAGTTTTTTTTATTTCTGCCATCTTTGTTCCTTTGGGGAGATTTTCCTTCAATTCCTGTTCTGTAGCCAAAACAGGAAGTGAGAGGATACCCCTCTAAAGTAGGGAATCTTGGTGTGTCACCAGGGTCGCCAGAACTAGTGTCCACATTGGAAGATTTCCCCATATTAGTGTTCTGATGTCAACCCAAAATTATGGATTTTCTTTTACTTTCACTTTCGATGATAATAGTAAACAAGACAAATAGAGAGAGTCAATCTCCCTAGCAGGGACAAAGACAGCAGTAAAACCTGACAGGTGTTCAAATCCCTCTTCACTCTATACAAAACTAAAAAAAGGGTTTTGACTTTTGTTACACTTCAAAGTGGTTCTAAAAGCCTTAAAGTGTTACTAAATCCACAACAGTAAAATCAGTGTGTATATGCTGTAATGCATGCTTTTTATATTCACTGTGGAAACTAAGGGATAATCCTCTGCATTATGTAAAAAGGCTGTTTCATCCTGTCTCCGCTGATCCTCGCCTTCTTCCACTGTCTCCAAAAAAAATCCTGATAGCTACAGAGCCAGGGGACAGGCTGCACATGCTCAGTTTACTGTATATTGCTAGAGAGCTTATTTTTTCCTTGGAGTGCATGTGATCAGCACAGGGCCAATTAGCACTGTCCAGACAGAGTGTCAGGGATCCTGCATCCTGATAGGACAATTGTGGGAGAATGAAAACTCCTTCTACAAGCTTTAACCAGACAATCAAAGAAGTCACAAGACTGCTCTAATTGTATTTGGCAGTATATATATTTACTAAAAATAATTTCTTTTCCATGTGTTGTGTATGGTGTACTGTGGGAGACCAATTCATAGTGAATGCAGGGTCCTGGCTTCTTGCACAGGGGGACTGGTGGTCTTTACTCCTTTTTTTCCGACACTCCTTTTGCCCCATGCGCATAACATCACTAGTGGGGCTTGCCGTCAGCATGCTATTTGCCATCTGCGTTCTGTGTTTTTTTTTGGGGGGGGGACCTCTTTGGCACCGAGTGGCGTGCGAATATGGCCGCTCGGCTGCTGACGCCGCCCCTCCCCTTGCTGAGCACACCAATAGTGTGGCATTAGGGTGTGGTTTAGTGGCGTGATCTCATTACAAATATCACTTTGAGGTTGAGCACTCACTTCCCGTTTCTTGCTCTGTTTGTTATACCACACACCTGTTTGGATCATGCTCTTTCACCTAGGATTCGGGTATCATATATATATATATTTTGGGGGGGGTTTTATTTTATTCGCTTATTTTTGCGCTGCTGGTGTTCCTTCACTTTAAGTGTGGTTTTCACTATTGTTATATGGTCGCTTCTGGTTTACTTAGCAGCTAATGGTGCCAGTTTTCTAAAATCCACAGTATTCAAAAACACAGATTTTGGCATTTTGAATACTTTGAAGTGAAGAGGAGCGGTATGGGGTCTTTTAGACCCCAGATCCCTCTATAAAGAGTACCTGTTTCTTCCTATTACTGTCACAAGGGATGTTAACATTCCTTGTGACAACTATAGAAATGATCAGGAAAACATACTTTAACCAGTTCTGGACCGGAAGGATTTTCCCCCTTAAAAACCAGGCCATATTTTGCGATTCGGCACTGCGTTACTTTAATGGACAATTGTGCGGTCATGCAATGCTGTACCTAAATACATTTTAGAGCTTTCTTTTGGTGGTATTTGATCACCTCTGCAATTTTTATCTTTTGCTCTATTGCTCTATAAACAAAAAAAAGAGCGACAATTCTGAGAAAAAAAACAATATTTTTCACATTCTGCTATATAACATTCCCAAAAAAAAATTTAAAAATCAAATTTTTTAACATTTTAGGTCAGTTTGTTTTCTGCTACATATTTTTGGTAAAAAAAAATCGCAATAAGCGCATTTTGATTGGTTTGCCCAAAAGTTATTGCATCTACTAACTACGGGAAAGATTTATGTCATTGTTATTGTTGTTTTTTTTACTAGTAATGGCGGCGATCTGCGATTTTTAGCGGGACTGCAACATTGCGGCGGACAGATCAGACCCCTAACTGACATTTTTGACACTTTTGGGGGACCAGTGATATTACTACAGTAATCCGTGCTAAAAATATGCACTGTTGCTGTAATAATGACACTGGCAGGGAAGGGGTTAACACAGTGGATGGGTGGTGTTTCTAACTGTATGGGGGTCGGGCTTTTGAAATGATCCCAGAGACCTGTGCCCCTATATAAAAGGGTCACAGGCGCTCTGTGATCACTCCTGAGAGAAGAACGGTCAGCTGTGTTTACAACAGCTGACCGTCATTCTCTCTCAGCGGATAACGATCGCGGGTGCCCGGCGGCAATCAGAGCCGCTGGCCCCATGCATCGGATTCCCCGCTGCCGCTGAGCTAGCTGCAGGCGCCCGACCGACTTAAAGCTACGTCGGTTCGCGCAGGAGGGGCTGCCTGCCGCAGTAAATCTGTGGCGGGCAGTCCGAAGAGGTTAAAGTGACAGTGTAAACAAAATAAAATAAATAAGAAAAAGATTTACTTTTTTATGTAAAGCACCCCATCCGTCCATGATCGTGTGCCAAAGAAAATGCATACGTAAGTCGCGATCACAAATGTAAACAGTGTTTGAATCATACATATGAGGTACCACTGCAATCATTAGAGAAAGAGCAATAATTCTAGCACAAGACCTCCACTGTAACTCTAAACACTTAACCATAAGACATTTTTAAAGTGTCGCCTATAAAGATTTTTAAGTATCGTAGTATGTCGCCATTCCATGAGTATGCACAATTTTAAAGCGTGACATGTTAAGTATCTATTTACTTAATATTTACATCATCTTTCACAATATTCAAAAAATTGTGCTAACTTTTGAGTTTAAAAGACTGCTGCGGTCACAGTGTGACATACAATATTGCAATGACCGCCATTTTATTCTCTAGGGTTTCTGCAAAAAAAAAAAAAAAAAATATATATATATATATATATATATATATATACACACATATATATATATATATAATGTTTGCTGGTTCTAAGTAATTTTCTAGGAAAAAAAATACAGATCTTAACTTGTCAGCAACAAATGTCAGAAATAGGCCTGGTCTTAAAGTGCTAATAAAGGACTTGTCAAAAACTGCCACCTGTGTTTTTTTTTTTTTTACACTAAATTATTTTTGGGGTGAAGGAGTAGGGATACCACATACTCCATACTCATTTACATGGGGGAGGGGCGGGAATCAGATTCTGATGAGCTCCCTTCTTGCAGACCCCCAAAACCACTGGGCAGGATTGTGGGGAAGAGGCCCTTGTCCTCATCAACATGAGCCCCCTCTGCCCCAAAGCACCCACCCATGTTGAGGGTAGGTGGCCTGGTATGGTTCAGGAGGGGGGCACTTGCCTATTCCCCCCCCCCCCTTCTTTTCTGGGCTGCCAGGCTGCATGTTCGGATAAGGGTCTGGTATAGATATTGGGCGGGGGGCACACCATTTTTTTCACAATTTTTTATTGCCAGCGACTGTTTTTTTGCTGTTATGACACAGTGGCCAACTTCCCAGCCCACTCCTTAACCACCAGCTATTCACTGGTTGTTAAAGATGGCAGTGGCCTCTGCTTAAAAAAAAAAACACCCAAAAATACTCTGTTAATGCTGGGCACCGATGTTTAGCAGAGTTTAACAGCATTTAGGAGCTGTCAGCATTTTTTTTGCCAAAAGGCTGCTGCTCCAGAACATGCTGGCAGAGGTTTATTTGACACTAAACTAAACTGCCAAAAAACGCTGCTAAAAGCCTATGTGTGCATGAACACATATGATAACATGCAGTGGAGTTTGGAGGCAGTTTAACCGCTTCCATACAGAGCAGTTAGACACCCTTCCTGCCCAGACCAATTTTCAGCTTTCAGCACTCTCACACTTTGAATGACAATTGCTCAGTCATGCTACACTATAACCAAACAAAATTTTTATCATTTTTTTCACACAAATAGAGCTTTCTTTTGGTGGTATTTGATCACAACTGGGGTTTTTTTTTTCGTGATATATGCAAAAAAAGAGCAAAGATTTTGAAAAAAAAACACTTTTTTTTTGTTTCAATTATGAAATTTTGCAAAAAATAAATTTTTCTTCATACATTTGGGCCAAAATGTATACTGCTACATGTCTCTGGTAAAATTAACCCAAATTAGTGTATATTATTTAGTCTGTGTGAAAGTTATTGAGTCTAGAAGCTATGGTACCAATTACTGAAAATTGATCACACCAGATGTACTGACTGCCTATCTCCTTTCTTGAGGCCCTGAAATGTCAGGACAGTACAAATACCGACCAAATTACCCCTTTTTGTAAAGTAGACAGTCCAAGGTATTTAGTAAGAGGCATGGTGAGTTTTTTGAAGTTGTAATTTTTTCCCACAATTCTTGGGAAAATGAAGAAAAAATTTTTTTTTCTTTTTTTTCCCACAAAGTTGTCAATTTATAAGCTATTTCTAACACATAGCATGTACACAGCAAAAATTACACCCAAAAATACATTCTGCTACTCCTTCCGAGTATGGCGATACCACATGTGTGAGACTTTTACACAGCCTGGCCACAAAAAGAGACTCCACGTCCAAGAAGCACATTCAGGCGTTCTAGGAGCATAAATACACATAAAACTTTCTTACTACCTATCACACTTTTCAAGGCCCTAGAGCACCAATACAATGGAAAAGTCCACAAAATGACCCCATTTTGCAAAGCAAACACTCCAACGTATATTCTATGAGGCATAATGGGTCGTTTGAACATATCATTTTTTTCCACAGGTTTTTGGAAAATGTGGGAAAAAAATGAAAACTTTTTTTTTTTACACAAAGTTGTCAATTTATAGGATATTCCTAACACATAGCATGTACACAGCAAAAATGACACCCCAAAATACATTCTGCCACTCCTCCTGAGTATGGCAATACCACATGTGTGAGACTTTTTCACAGCCTAGCCATATAGAGGGGCCTAACATCCAAGGAGCATCATCATGCATCCTAGCCACTTGCCTAGGCCTATTTTTGACATTTGGTGTTTACAAGCTAAAATCAGTTGTTTTGCTAGAAAACTGCTTAGAACCCCCAAACATTATATATTTTTTTTTAGCAGAGACCCTGGAGAATAAAATGGAGATTATTGCAATATTTTTTATCACACCGTATTTGCGTAGCGGTCTTCCAAACGCAATTTTTTTGGAAAAAATTCACTTTTTTTAATTAAAAAATAAGAAACCAGTAAAGTTAGCCCAATTTTTTTCCATAATGTGAAAGATAATGTTAAGCCGAGTAAATAGATACCCAACATGTCATGTTTCAAAATTGCGCACGCTCACGGAATGGTGACAAACTTTGGTACTTAAAAATCCCCATAGGCGACAATTTAAAAATTTCTACAGGTTGCCATCTTTGAGTTACAGAGGAGGTCTAGGGCTCAAATTATTCCCCTTGCTCTAACGATCGCGGCGATACCTCACATGTGTGGTTTGAACACCGTTTACATATGTGGGCGGGGTTTCTGTATGCATTCGCTTCTGCGCGCGAGCTAACGGGGACAGGGCGCTTTAATTTTTTTTTTTTTTTTTTACTATTTATTTTATTTATTATTTTTTATTTTTACACCGTTTAAAAAAAAAAAAAATTGATCATTTTTATTTCTATTAAAAGAAATGTAAATATTCCTCGTAATAGAAATAGGCACGACAGGACCTCTTTTTTGTGAGATCTGGGGTCAAAAAGTCCTCAGATCTCACAAGTACACTAAAAGATAGAAAAAAAAAAAAAATAATTATAATATAAAATGAAAAAAAAAAAAAAAAAGGACCTTTAAACCGGTTGCTAGGCAACAACATTTTCCGTAGCTCCGGTCCTCCAAGACCATAGAGTCAAGTGAGGGCAAGCTTGCCCTCACTCGACATCCTGTCTGTGAGGATTCAGGACCGGATCGTTTTCCCCGCTGCCGGCGGGTCCGGTAAGCGGGGAAAAGGACCGGAACGCGTCGGGAGGGGGGGGGGGCGCCTTTTCCGCCATCCCGGAAGGGTGATCCCACGGCGAATCCGCCGCTGGGACCACCCTTATCGGAAAGCCAACCGTCCACCGTTTAAAAAAATACCAGGGTTATGGCAGCTATCTGCTGCCATAACACCGGTATTTAGGTTTAAACGGACGACGTATATAAACCTTTTTGGACTTGGACATGGTGGCTGTATGAAGGGTGACAGGTACTCGGGTACTTTGTTGGGCAGGTGACAGGTACTCTGGTACTGATGAGCAGGTGGCAGGTACTCGGGTACTCCGATAGGCAGGTGACAGGTACTCGGGTACTCTGATGGGCAGGTGACAGGCAGGTGATAGGTACTGATGAGTAGTACTTACTGACTGATAGGTGATAGGTGATACTGTACTGATGGGTACTGATGATCAGTACTGATACGTGATAGTTACTGATGAGTACTGATGAGTAGTGATGGGTACTGATGAGCAGGCGGCAAGTACTTGGGTACTTCAGGCGTCAGGTACTCTGATGAGCAGGTGGAAGGTACTCGGGTACTCTGATGGGTAGGTGACAGGTACTCAGGTACTCTGATGACGGGTACTCCGTTGACAGGTACTCAAAGTACCCGAGTACCTGTCATCAGAGTACCCGAGTACCTGTCATCAGAGTACCCGAGTACCTGTCATCAGAGTACCCGAGTACCCGTCATCAGAGTACCCGAGTACCTGTCATCAGAGTACCCGAGTACCTGTCAGAGTACCCGAGTACCCGTCATCAGAGTACCCGAGTACCCGTCATCAGAGTACTCGAGTACCTGTCATCAGAGTACCCGAGTTCCCGTCATCAGAGTACCCAAGTACCTGTCATCAGAGTACCCGAGTACCTGTCATCAGAGTACCCGAGTACCTGTCATCAGAGTACCCGAGTACCTGTCATCAGAGTACCTGAGTACCCGTCATCAGAGTACCCGAGTACCTGTCATCAGAGTACCCGAGTACCTGTCATCAGAGTACCCGAGTACCTGTCATCAGAGTATCCGTCATCAGAGTACCTGAGTACCTGTCATCAGAGTACCCGAATACCTGTCACCAGCCCATCAGAGTACCTGAGTACCTGTCATCTGAGTACCTGATGACAGGTACTCGGGTACTTTGATGGGCTAGTGACAGGTGCTCTTTATTGGGGGGGGGGGCAATCAGTGTGTTTAGGGTGCACTGTAGTTGGTAACTAGCTGTTACCACAATCTCCTCCTCACACAGGATCAGTGTGTGAGGAGGAGAACACGGTGACAGCTAGTTACCGTGTTCTCTGTTGACATTTGTGACCGGCTGTGATTGGACACAGCCGGTCACGTGGTAAAGAGCCAATTTCATTGGCTCTTTACCTAGATCGGGGATCGACTCTGTCCGAGGGACGAGCCTCGTCCCCGATCGCTGCTCTGCGCGCCCCCGGGGGCGCGCATTGCAGAGAGAACGAGCGGCTCGTGCTGGAGCCGCTCATGTGATCGGCTGTGATTGACACAGCCGATCACGTGGTAAACAGCCAATTTCTATTGGCTGTTTACCTTGATCAGTGATGGGCTATGTCCGAGGGACGAGCCTCATCCCTGTTCGCGCCGCTGCGCGCCACCGGGGGCGCGCAGTAGCAGCTAGAACGGGCCGACGTCATATGACGGCGGCCCGGATCTAGACAACCACTTTGCCGACGTCATTTTACATGACTCGGTATGGAAGTGGTTAAAAAAACGTATGATGCTAAAAACTGCAGCTGTAAAAAGCCCAATGTGCATAGGGCCTAATGCCTCGTACACACGTGCAGATTGTCGGCCGAAAAGATTCGGCCGATGACCGATCGGCCGATTTTCGGCTTGTTAGTATGATGCTTCCAACAGCCGACAGCGCACTTTCGGCCGAAAAGAATCTGTCGTGCAAGCATTAAAATTTTTGTATGCCGACACCAGAGCGGCTGATTGTTCGCCAGTCAATACAGAATTCGGCCGACAGACAGCAGATTTGCAAGACTGGGCATGCTCAGAAAAGAAAAAACACAGGGAAAGTTAACCATCACGACAGCCCGGGGACAAAAGACGGCCGATCGTTCGGCCGACGATCTGCACGTGTGTACGGGGCATAAGGTTCAGTAAGAAAAGCACTAGCAAAAATGGACTTAAAGACATGAGCCTTTAAAAGTATAATGCTTATTTTATTCCTTGGTTACTGATCATTGCTCACCTTTTTAATATACTTACCTGAATGTTAACAGACGTGTAAAAATGAGAGGAACAAAGAGCATACAGACTATCACCCTCCATAATTCATTGTCGACACTTAACTCTCCAAACCAGACTCGAGTAAGGAATGCCTGTAGGGAAAAAAAAATCTTATTACTATGTTTGGGGTGGTTCATTCATTAATTATTATACAAGATGGGACATCAATAGAACTGTGCAGCTTGCAGTCTATGTCAGCCTTTTTCAACTAGGGTGTCCCCTAGGTTCTTCAGGGGTGCCTTGGCAAAATGCCTAGAAATGACCACAAAGTGCTCAGAAATTGTCAACAAGCCAGCGAGTGGACCAAGCCTGCCTTTTTGTTACACAAACCCAAAATTTGTTGTTGTGCAGTATTACAACTTTGGCCACCATGCGGGCTAGCCACTGGCATCCTAGCAACCAATTATGTCGTTGGTTGATAAAGAGGATGTTGGGAACCTGCACAGCATTCTTGCTTGCTCCTTTCCTGCCCCTCTCTGTCAGCACTGGGGTCATGTTAGCAGAGGGAGGGAGAGAAACTGCTAAAATACTGGCTAGCACCAGTTTTAAAAAATCACCTCTAATGTTCGATAGCCCACATGTGTGCATGCTGCTGCATTATGTAAAACTATTAGTTTCGTTTTTTACATTCTAAAATGGGATGTCTTGAGATTGTACATATATTTAATGAGTGCCTTGACTGAAAAAAAGGTTGAGAAATGCTGATAGTATATCTACTGTGCAAATGTAACAGTTTCACCTTTTAGTGATTATTGCGATGGAGATGTGCAACGTTTATAAGGAATAGGAATTATTTGAAAAAAAAAAAAAAAAAGTTAGAACTATATTCTAGGATTTACCATTTCATTTTTAAAAAGGAAAAACTGAATCAATTTGTTAATGTCCAGTGTTGGAGGTAAAGATTATGATTCTTTGTTCAGTAAATACATTTTTCCCCATTCTTGTCAAGGAGATAGACATTGGTATAAGTGTTTTTATCAATTTTCTTAAAAGGGTATCAATATACATCATGTTAAGCATGATCATTCAGGGCGTGGCTACCGCGCGGCAGATGGCTGTGTTCTAACCCAGCTCCGCGAGGCCACCCGGGAAACCCGCCGCTACCAGGCAGCTACAGCATCGGACACCAGCTCCTCGCATCGGTAAACCCCCGCTGCACCACCAGGGATGACTAAGCAGAAGAAAAAAACCGGGCAACTTAACAAATTGTCCGGTTTCTTCATATCCCAGAGCCCTGGTTTTCGCCAAAATGGCGGCGGAGGACCGAACGGCTCGCAAGGCGGCAAGCCAGGGACCGGACCGTTGGCAAAATTGACTCCTCTCCCGCTGTCTCCACGCCACCGCCTGATAGGGAATCCGGACAGCGGCCAGTCATCCGGGTCACCTTCCCCACCGTCACCTTCATCACGGAGACCTGTGAAAAATAGGCAGCGAAGGGACTCCCCGCCACCCCTGCAGGCCAGCACAGGTATGGACACTGCTGATCCACACATAGCTCCTTCTCTCATGCAGGCTCCTTCTGCAGATCCCTTCAGCCCATATCCCACAGGGGGAAATCCCATCACGGAATCCAGCATGAAAGACTTGCTTTTCTCCCTGAGAGCTTCCATGCAGGCTGACATGCACCTGCAGACGCAACAAATTACCGCGGAAATCGCATCCCTTGGGCTCTAGAATTGATCTGATCAAGCAATCGGTTAATACTCACGCTGACTCTATCAATTCTGTAATTGACCGATTGAACAATCACACAGAGGAGATTTCCTGGCTTAAAAGCAAAGTGGCAGATCTGGAGGACCGCTCCAGACGTAACAACATTAAGCTTAGAGGAATTCCTGAATCAATCCCCCCTGACCAACTTTTGCAACATGTCACCTTTCTTTTCAAAATACTGGTACTCTCTGTCTCTGAAAAAGAACTTCTCATCGATAGGATCCACCGGTTCCTTAACCTGCTTTCCTGGTAGGAGAGGTGCCCAGGGATGTGCTACTGAGAGTCCACTTTTTCCACGCCAAAGATCGGATCATGTTGGCCTCCAGGCAGACCCCTCATCTTCCGGACCTTTACGGTAACGTGATACTTCTACCTGACCTATCCAATCATACGTTACAAGCCAGGCGGAACCTTTCCACCATTACTAAGGCGCTGCGGAATCATCAAGTTCAACATAAATGGAGATATCCTGCAACTCTTATGGTGACACATGGCGGTTCCACAACACCTATAAGGTCCCTGGAGGAAGGCATCACCATGCTAAGGAGGTGGAATATCCTACCTGCAGACCAACAGTCTACCTCTGGTCTCTCTCCTCTGCACCAAGTGGAAGCCGAGTGGCAGGTGGCCTCTCGAAAAAGGCCCTCCAGGCCTTCATCAAAGCATGCTAGCCCCAATCACTTCTGATAACCGCAGACCGTGTTTCCGGCCTCGGAAAGACGTTCTTTCCTTTGGCCCTCTCTTGGTGTGTTTGCGAGATCTCTCGCTCCCGGACTGCAGAGACAGTCCTTTTTTTACCTTATGTTCTTCTTTTTTTTTCTCAGTTATCATCCACCGTGTTTTTTCTCAACAACTATGTGCTTTATAACCTACTTGGCACTCCTCAGTCTCTGCCCCCAAGATGGTTTCTTCTACATCCACGATTACGGTCGCGACTTGATCGATAGATACCATGACCATTAAACTAATGTCAATGAACGCTAATGGCCTGAATCATCCCGCCAAACGACGATCGCTCTGGAAAGAAGCTATGGGACATAAAACAGACGTTCTCGCAGTTCAGGAAACTCATTTTCAAATGGGCAACCAGCCTAATTGCACGCACCGTGACTTTTCACAGATTCTTTTTGCTTCCAGCACCGAGAAGAAGAGGGGTGTTATGTTAGCATTCAGGAACTCTCTGGCGGTTCGCATGCTTAAGACTGTCCTCGACCCGGATGGCAGATACATCATTGCGGTCTGTGAACTTAATAATCTACCGGTGACTCTAGTCAATGTGTACGCACCAAACTCCCATCAACTCCGCTTCATGCGGAGGTTGTTCAAGCAAGTATCCGAGCTTCAGAAAGGTCATTTGTTACTTTGTGGGAATTTTAACGCTGTTGTCGATCCTGGGTTGGATACTTCGGCGTCCCCCCAGGGCCGAAAACAGTCCTTGGGAGGTTTTTTGCATACTGAGCAACTGTACGATGTGTGGCGGTGCCATCATGCCATTGAGCGGGACTACTCTTTCTTCTCTGCTAGGCACCATTCCTATTCCCGCATTGATCTGTTCATTGTTGATATGTTCTTACTGCATAGGTCCTCCTCCTCCACGATTGAAGACATAACTTGGTCCCATCATGCTGAGGTGACTTTGACCGTGGAGGAGGCCGCCCGGAGCCCCAGCTCTTACATTTGGAGATGTGATTTGCGTATGTTACAGGATAAGCATTGTCAGGCCCAGATATCGAAACAGTTGAAGGAATTCCTTGACATTAATACACCCTCTGTGTCCGATCCGTGGGTGCTGCGGGGAGCACAAAAAGCCTTCATCAGGGGGGTGTGCATCCAGCAGCAGGCACGGCTCCGGAGACAGAGGGCTCATAAGGTATCTTCCCTCACGCATGACATACACACCTTAGACGCAGATAACAAGCGAAATCCTACTGCCGATAACTCGACGGCACTTATTAAACTACGGCAGGAGCTTAGACTGTTACTGCTGGAAAAATCAGACAAGTATCTCCGCTGCCTAAAACAAAAATATTATAGTCAAGCTAACAAAGCTGGTAAATTCCTGGCCCAACAAGTTAAACGTAGACAAGCGAAGTCTAGAATCCCTTACCTGCTTGATTCGTCCACGGGAGCGAAAATCAGCCACCCAAAAGCCATAGCGGACGAGTTTGCGGAATTCTACGGAGCTCTATACAATCTCCGCGATAACCCCTCTGAACACCAGCCGCTGCCGGAGGACATAAACCGCTTCCTTGCAGCTGTATCCCTTCCGTCCCTCTCAGAACAACAGTTGCATCTTCTCAACCTGCCAATTACAGCGGATGAGATTCACTCAAGTGTATCTTCTCTGCCGAAAGGCAAATCTCCCGGCCCGGATGGATTCTCCAACAAATTCTATCAAACTTTCGTCCAACACCTGAGCCCCGCCATGACTGCAGTCTATAACAAAGTAATGACAACCTCCTCTCTACCGACAGATATACTGAGTGCTCATATAGTGACACTGCCCAAGCCAGACAAAGACCCCGTCACGCCGGCTAACTTCCGTCCCATCTCCCTTCTAAACACTGATGCCAAAATTTACGCCCGTATTCTGTCCAAACGCATCCAGTCCATTCTGCCTTCATTGGTTCATAGGGACCAAATGGGTTTTACACCGGGTAGACAGACCTCAGACGCCACGAGAAGACTCCTGGGCATCTCACATTTGGCCCATGCCACCAAAACCCCTTCTGTCTTTCTCTCCCTTGACGTCGAAAAGGCTTTTGACGGGGTACATTGGGGATATATGAGAGCAGTTTTGCAAAAATTTGGCTTTGAGGGGCCCATACTGTCTGCCATTCTGGCCCTGTATTCCTCCCCGACTGCACAGGTGTACACTTCGGGTATCCTTTCAAAAAGTTTTCCCATCATGAACGGTACCAGGCAGGCTGTCCCCTATCTCCTACGATCTTTAACTTGCTCATCAAACCTCTGGCGGAGACCATCCGATCCAACCCCCTTATACAAGGGTTCCAGCTGCCATCTTACCATCACAAGATTAATTTGTTCGCCGATGACGTCATATTGATGCTTACACGTCCAGATAGATCGCTTCCGGCGGCATATTCCACACTTCAATCTTTTAGCAGGGTTTCGCTTTATAAGCTAAATGCGTCCAAATCCACTGTCCTGAACATTGGAGTCCCTGGTCAAGTCCAATCTGCCCTCCAATCATCCAACCCCATACCTTGGTCCAATGATAGTATTCATTATTTAGGTATTGACTTACCAGCCAACCCATCCAAATTGCTTCAGGCCAATGTCCATAGACTTGTCACAAAGATCATTAATGATCTGTCTCACATGGGTACTCCACAACTGTCGTGGAGCGGTAGAGTGGCCTCTTATAAAATGTTTATCCTACCTCAACTGCTATATTTATTTAGAGCGCTCCCCATACACTTCCCCGCAACATATCTTGCCAAGTTCTCAAAACAAATGACAGCATACATCTGGAATGGCAAGCGGCCCCGCTGTGCTGTATCAATCTTAATTAGGAAAAAGCAATTTGGGGGTGCATCCCTCCCTGATATACCAACCTACTATAGGGCCACGATCTTAGCCCAGATGCGTAATTGGCTGGTGCCGTCGGAATCGCCTATATGGGTGGACTTGGAGAGGGACACAGCTCCTGTTGTGGATCTTAGAATTCTTCTCTTGAGTGACAAATAGAGGGAATGGAACATCTCCAGCTCCTCTCCTACCATACAGGCTTCCATGCGGGTTTGGCGCCGCTCTCCAGGTCCATCGAGCGAACGTGATGTACTCCGCATAACGACCCTGCCGGTTGAGCTTCTGGGCTCATACATACCCAACTTACCCACACATTTGTTACTGCAAGGGAATATTACCTCCATTAACTCCTTCTACAAAGATGGGTCTCTCATTTCAGTCCCGGACTTGATCCGACAGCATAATCTCCCAAGCCATTTATATTTTCATCTAGTTCGCATTGTACATTTCCTGTTGAAATACCCTCTTCGTGCATTCTCAATTGACGGTCAGGTGTGGGATTTTCTCACGTCACCAACCCCTAAGCCCCCTAAACTTTCACAATATTATGATACGTTACTAGATAACACTACATTCCGTAAAACCACGCATATGTTCAAATGGGACAGAGATCTTGGCACAACTTTTCCTATCCAACACTGGAAACGGGCCATTCAGGAGATCTACAAATCCACCCACTGTGCGAATCATTGGGAGATGACTCAAAAAATAACAAACAGGTGGTACTACACACCCTACCACTTAGCGGGGTTCTCACCCTCATACCCTCAATTATGCTGGCGGGACTGCTCACAGGTGGGAACTTTAGTTCATGTGATATGGTCCTGCTCATCCCTGACAAGCTACTGGAACCAAATCTTTTCGTATATATCTTCTCATACTGGTTGCATAATGTCACCTTGATAAAGAGGGGTGACCAGCGCTACGGATTTCAAAATATGAAAAAAAGGGGGTGGAAAAACGCAAAACAATTAAATAAAATAATAAGGTGTAAGCTGCCCCAATCAAAACCTTAGATGAAGGTGAAAGTGATAAATAAAAATGTGACGATTGGTGTTGGCTCTACCTTTATAAATGCCCCAAATAACGTGAGTGGGGATAAAAGGGTGTAAAAACCCACAAATGGTGAAATGTGCCAAATGGTGTTATAAAATGATAGTCAGAAATGCAAGTCTGGGTGTTTATTACAAATTAAATTTAAACAGTGCTTTAAACAAATAACGTGAGTGTAATAAACCCACTACCATGCATAGGGTGAAAAGAACTTGGTGATTGGTAAATAAAACGTGCCACACAAAGTGTGATGATAAACTGAAAAAAACTTTGATGTGTAAAATCCGTAGTGGCCACTAGGTGGCGTTTCTTCGGAATACAACCTGTATGATGATGAGGGGTTCCCTTTCGGAAAATGATGCAATCAATGGCCGCTGGCGGGAGGCCTAGATGCTCATAGAAAAAGAAACCCCATGGTGAATAGTCTAATCATACATAGCATAAAGCAAGGCGTAGATAACTCACTCTTAAGATGATCGAGATCAGAGTACAGTGTGCGCCGGGATGCTTCCGCGTTCCACGGCCGACAACCGGAAGTGACGTATGACGTTAGAGACTCCGCCCTACGCGTTTCGTCACAATGACGTCAACTGGAGCGGTGTCAACTCAGCGTACTCCCGGACTTCTTATAGCCGCCCTTATCCTAGCAACGGAGGGGACGGAACAAACACCGCCATCTTGCTACTCCCGCTCCGGAAGCCATATTGCTCCACTACTGGCTTCTTACTATGGATGTGCAGGGGAACGGCCATACCTCATCATATCTGATCAAACGAGTGTGTGTACGAGCCTTACATATTTGAACCAATTCTTTATTATAACCATTAAAAACCTCGTAAAAAAAGAGACCAGTTAAAAAGAGTAAAATAAAAATAAAAAGGTGAGATAAAAAAATATTTTTGTATTAAAAAACTTCAGTAACGGACAGGTGGATATGCTATTAGAGCCGGATATCTGGAAGGTAAAAAAGGGAAAAAAAAACTTATCCGGAAACTTATTGCATAATCGCCACGACAGGACCGAGATAATAAATAAGAAATATGTGTATTGATCCTAGGTTACGGTGTTTTAAAATTTGTTCTGAAGGGAAAAAAACATATATCAAATTGAACATAAGTCCTCAAGAACACAAAAGGGAACATAAAAAAAAAATTGGAATAAAAATAAAAATAAAAAATAAATAAAGAAGTTTCCTCAATGTGTATCAATGAGAGAAACCGGATGAAAAAAATGTGGTTTTATTAACTAAATTGGGCAGTGCTTAGGTAAAGAATCTGTGCGGATAATAACAATGTTAGTGGTAATAATGAGTATCGAGTGGTGAAGAAAAAACAAAAGTGACAAAAAAATGTATTAGTACCTATAGATATGATGTTGGATGGGAAGGCACAAAAAGCATAAAAACATTTTTTTGTTATTATTTATACGGTGAATATAGGAAGAAGCTTGGAGAGGTTGTGAATATATAAAAAGGATGCTGGATGAGAAAGCTGGATATCAGCCATATTGAAGAAATCTTTTAAAAGAATAATTTGGTATGTGTTCTGTGATATGACTGAATATGGACCCAACAAACTTTAAAGACTATATAAAAAAGAGACTTTTTGGGAGCTGAATGTAGAAGAGGTTAAAAAACTTTTTTTTTTTTTTTTAAAAAACTTTTAAACATGAAATGAAATATAAATTTAAATAAAATATAGAGGAGTGTGGGTAATAGTATAAACCCATCACATATAAATAATGCAGAGGATGAGACACAAAAATGAGAGGAGGAGCTAGGGATTATTCTTATCATGAGGAAAGGAGGAAGAATGCTGGTTGAATGGGAAGACCATAGCATAGATCATTGGTACAAGAAATTAAGCTTGATAACATGGTTAAAAATGGAAGCTGAGGATTGAAAAGGGTGGAACAAGTGGGTTGTGTATAATCTCCCCTAGGGGAACAAGGAAAAGGTATTTTTAACCTCAGTGGAATAGTGTTTAATGAGGAGGAACTTAAAATATTGGATTTAGGCCTAAAATATGCCCCTGATAAGAACTTGGATAAGTTTGAGGCATATATTGACCTTCAAAAATATATCCGAAAGATCAACATAAAAAAATTCTTTGAGATGAAAAAGGAAAAAACCACCCCTCCAACATCCACCAAATTCAAACACACCACCCTAAGAAATAAATCAACCTTCAACCCAAAAAACCCAAAAAACGAGAACTTGGAAGTCTTTAAAAGAATGGTAGAGGAAGAGATCGGGAATTTGAAACTTGAGAAAAGAAAAGAGAAGAACATATGGGACACTATCAGGAAATTAGAAAAAAAGAAGGGGATTATCATTAGACCAGCCGACAAAGGTGGAGGTCTAGTCATTTTAAATCAAAGAGATTATGAGGAGGAAATGGAGAGACTACTTAATGCAGAAGATACATATAAGAAACTTCCTGGAAATCCCAAGATGAAGTTACAAAAGGTTTTAAAAGATTTTATTGGAAAAGGAGAGAGGATGGGAATTTTAAACAAAAAGGAAGCAGAGTATCTCCAGTTGGAAGCCGCGAGAACACCCATTATTTATTTTTTACCCAAAATACATAAAGATGAAAAAAAGCCCCCAGGACGCCCAATAGTGAGTGGTATTAACTCAGTGCACTCACGTCTAGGAGAGTATTTGGACAAATTCCTCCAGCCCCTAGTCCCTAAAGGGAGATCTTATCTTAGAGACAGCAAGCAACTTTTAAATGAAATAAAAGATATAAAGGTTTTGGAAGATGATATACTGGTAACCATAGATGTAAATTCTCTATATACCAACATCAAACAGAGTGATGGATTAGACAGCATTGATTGGGCGTTACACAGATACACCGACCTTAGACAAGCACAGATGCACTTTATCCTTGAAGGCCTAAAAATGGCGATGAACTCAAATTATTTTTGGTACAAAGGGAAGTACTATGAACAAATCAAGGGTGTCGCGATGGGAGCCAAATATGCACCAAGTGTCGCGAACATTTTTATGCACAAATGGGAGGAAGAGCAGATTTTTAGTGTGGACAGACCTAATTTATTATATTATAAAAGGTATATTGATGATATCATTCTTATCTGGCGAGGGGACGCGGAAAGCCTCCAATCTTTCTTTGACGAGATTAGTGGGAACAGATACGGAATAACTTTTACAGGCAATTGGGACAAATATAAAATATCATATTTGGATCTCGAATTATTTAAGCAGGATGGAAATATTTACAGTAAAACGTTCTTAAAAAAAAAACGATAAGAATGGGTACATTCCGAAGAAAAGTTGCCATCATCCGCAATGGCTGGGAAATATCCCCAAGGGACAGTTGTTACGTATACGGAGGAACTGCAGCAACGCCCGAGACTATGACATACAGGCTGATCTACTCATAGAGAGATTCATAGAGAAGGGATATAACAAGAAAGAAATGGAAAATCTTAAGAAAATAGTGAGAAATACGAACAGGGAAGAACTTATCAAGGATAAAGAGAAGAAGGAAAGGAAAAACAACTATGAATTTGCCTTCATCACTGGTTTTAATAGGCAACACAAAGAAGTGGAGAAAATAATAAAGAAGCATTGGCCTATCCTTGCTGCAGATAAAACCCTAAAGAAGATTCTACCAAAAAAAACCACTTTTATATATAGGAGAGCTCCAACTTTAAGGGACAGATTGGTTAAGAGTGTGATCAACCCCCCCAAACGGATCACACTCCCGACCAATCTTAATGGTTTTTTCAGATGCAAAAAATGCCTACCGTGTAGGACTAATAGAAAACAACCTAGAAAAACCATTGATTTTAAATCCAACACTACAGGAGAAAAATTTACCATTAAGGACACTATCACATGCACTAGCTCCTATGTAACTTATGTCATCGAATGTCCATGCCACCTACAATATATCGGAAGAACTACCCGACAGCTTTACGTCAGAATACGGGAACATATCAAAAACATCAAAAAGGGCTTTGACAAACACACACTTTCTAGACATTTTAAAGAAGCGCATGCTAAGGACCCTTCAGGCCTAGTTTTTTATGCAATTGACAAGATCAAAGAAGATTGGAGGGGTAGCAATAAACGGAGATTGATCTCACGCAACGAAACTAAGTGGATCTATAGGATGAGGTCTCTCCGTCCTGAAGGTTTAAACGGATATAGATTTGAACTGTTTTATTGCAGATACATAACCATCTCACTTTATCGCAGTTCTGTACATTTTTTCTTGTACCAGAGGCTTCTTTTTTATGCTTTTTTAAGATTTTTTATGATATATTATGATTTTTTATAATATTTTTTCTTATATATTACAATCTTTTTATATATTACAATCTTTTTTGACATTTTTCATGATATATTTCTTATGAGGTTTATGATGTTTTTATGCCTTTTTTCTTGATGTTTTATGGTTTTTAACATTGTGATTTAGATTTCTGCCCTTCTCTCCTTTTTTAACCCTTGATCTAGGGTTTATATATATATTTGGCTTTTTAATTATTGAGTACACTCTATGGTGTTTTTTATCCTTTTTATTCTCCCGGTTTTTAGGCTTTCCTTTCTTTTTTTCCCCTAGGGGAGATTATACACAACCCACTTGTTCCACCCTTTTCAATTCTCAGCTTCCATTTTTAACCATGTTATCAAGCTTAATTTCTTGTACCAATGATCTATGCTATGGTCTTCCCATTCAACCAGCATTCTTCCTCCTTTCCTCATGATAAGAATAATCTCTAGCTCCTCCTCTCATTTTTGTGTCTCATCCTCTGCATTATTTATATGTGATGGGTTTATACTATTACCCACACTCCTCTATATTTTATTTAAATGTATATTTCATTTCATGTTTAAAAGTTTAAAAAAAAAAAAAAAAAAAAGTTTTTTAACCTCTTCTACATTCAGCTCCCAAAAAGTCTCTTTTTTATATAGTCTTTAAAGTTTGTTGGGTCCATATTCAGTCATATCACAGAACACATACCAAATTATTCTTTTAAAAGATTTCTTCAATATGGCTGATATCCAGCTTTCTCATCCAGCATCCTTTTTATATATTCACAACCTCTCCAAGCTTCTTCCTATATTCACCGTATAAATAATAACAAAAAAAATTTTTTATGCTTTTTGTGCCTTCCCATCCAACATCATATCTATAGGTACTAATACATTTTTTTGTCACTTTTGTTTTTTCTTCACCACTCGATACTCATTATTACCACTAACATTGTTATTATCCGCACAGATTCTTTACCTAAGCACTGCCCAATTTAGTTAATAAAACCACATTTTTTTCATCCGGTTTCTCTCATTGATACACATTGAGGAAACTTCTTTATTTATTTTTTATTTTTATTTTTATTCCAATTTTTTTTTTATGTTCCCTTTTGTGTTCTTGAGGACTTATGTTCAATTTGATATATGTTTTTTTCCCTTCAGAACAAATTTTAAAACACCGTAACCTAGGATCAATACACATATTTCTTATTTATTATCTCGGTCCTGTCGTGGCGATTATGCAATAAGTTTCCGGATAAGTTTTTTTCCCTTTTTTACCTTCCAGATATCCGGCTCTAATAGCATATCCACCTGTCCGTTACTGAAGTTTTTTAATACAAAAATATTTTTTTATCTCACCTTTTTATTTTTATTTTTATTTTACTCTTTTTAACTGGTCTCTTTTTTTACGAGGTTTTTAATGGTTATAATAAAGAATTGGTTCAAATATGTAAGGCTCGTACACACACTCGTTTGATCAGATGATGAGGTATGGCCGTTCCCCTGCACATCCATAGTAAGAAGCCAGTAGTGGAGCAATATGGCTTCCGGAGCGGGAGTAGCAAGATGGCGGTGTTTGTTCCGTCCCCTCCGTTGCTAGGATACGGGCGGCTATAAGAAGTCCGGGAGTACGCTGAGTTGACGCCGCTCCAGTTGACGTCATTGTGACGAAACGCGTAGGGCGGAGTCTCCAACGTCATACGTCACTTCCGGTTGTCGGCCGTGGAACGCGGAAGCATCCCGGCGCACACTGTACTCTGATCTCGATCATCTTAAGAGTGAGTTATCTACGCCTTGCTTTATGCTATGTATGATTCGACTATTCACCATGGGGTTTCTTTTTCTATGAGCATCTAGGCCTCCCGCCAGCGGCCATTGATTGCATCATTTTCCGAAAGGGAACCCCTCATCATCATACAGGTTGTATTCCGAAGAAACGCCACCTAGTGGCCACTACGGATTTTACACATCAAAGTTTTTTTCAGTTTATCATCACACTTTGTGTGGCACGTTTTATTTACCAATCACCAAGTTCTTTTCACCCTATGCATGGTAGTGGGTTTATTACACTCACGTTATTTGTTTAAAGCACTGTTTAAATTTAATTTGTAATAAACACCCAGACTTGCATTTCTGACTATCATTTTATAACACCATTTGGCACATTTCACCATTTGTGGGTTTTTACACCCTTTTATCCCCACTCACGTTATTTGGGGCATTTATAAAGGTAGCGCCAACACCAATCGTCACATTTTTATTTATCATAATGTCACCTTCACCTGCCCTAGCCCTGCTACACATAGGGATACATGATATCCCACCTCAATTTAGGCCCTGGGTTACTCATGTCCTCCTTGCTGCCTTGACGGTTATACTGCGCAAATGGCGGAGTCTAGAAGCACCGAACCTACCGGATGCAGTACAGTTACTCAAATCCAACTTTCAGTTTGAGAAGGCCATCGCTATTAATCATATGCAATTGAGATCTTTCAATACTCATTGGGATTTCTGGGCTTTAGCGACAATGCCAAGTTAGTAGTTGTATTTCTGAGACTCTTTTCTCTATTTTCATGTTCATGGTATTGTATTGTATTGGATTGGATATTCGTGAAGATGCCGCAATTGTTGTTGAGAAATGTTCTTTTATTTCTTCTTTGTTATATTTGAAATTCAAATAAAAATGTATTTGCAAAAAAAAAAAAAAAAGCATGATTATTCATGAATCAATGATTAATAGACTAATTGTTTTGCACCAACATCTGCATGACAGCAACATGGGTAATAAAGAGAGGTCTACTGTCCTTCCATTCCATTTATTTAATGTGAATCCATCAGCTACTTATGTACCAGAAAGAAAGTGGAAAATGTGTCCACTGTTACTGATTAGTGAATATTTGCACATTTAGAGCAGCGATCTCCAAACTACGGCCCTCCAGCTGTTGCGGAACTACACGTCCCATGAGGCAGGGGCGTCACAAGGGGGGTGCGGGGGGGCAGACCACACCAGGGTGTCCAACGGGTGGAGGGTGACACCACTCTGCCGCTCTCTTCCTCATCTAAGCGGGCCGGCATTGCATCGACGCTGCACGCATAGTACTGAGTGTCAGACTGTCTGCTGCCTAGGCTGGACTTCTTTGCTCCTCCTCTCGGGCCGCCCTGTGCAGGCCCAGATTGGCTAATCGGGAGCATCGGGAGAATTCCCGGTGGGCCGGATTGGCCGAGGGCCGTTGTCATTTCTTGGTGAAGAGAAAGTCGCTAGCAGAGGCAACCAGTCTCAGGATGCTCACTAAACTCACTTCCAGGACATGCTGCGTTCCATGCCTCATCCCGCTCCAAAAACACGCCCTGGGCCGCTCAGCGCTGCCGATAATTGGCTCACAGGTGATACACTTCTGGTAGGAGGCGTGGAAGAAGAGATGGCACCCTTTCACAGGATGGATCAGAGAGCGATCATGGAGCCGTCAGCCGGAGCAGGAGAATGGCAGCTGTTCTCTGCTGTGTGCGGAGACACAGCTGTCAGGTCCCCATGCATCTCTATGGGGGAATCGGATGGGAACGGACCGTTGGTCCGTTCTTATCTGATCCCATCCGATCCGCTGGATGGATGGAAAATATGGTTTCCATCCATCCAGATTTGACAGATCGGATCAGATGTCAGCGGACATGTCTCCGCTGACATCCGATGCCCCATAGGGATGCATGGGGGGGACCTGTCCGTTTTTTTGGCGAATCTGATCAGTCCGCCTGTGTGAAAGGGGCCTAAGGGTGAATAAACTGATTGCTGAGAGGGAGACAAGCACTGCATCTGATAAATAAAACATACTGAAGTTACATACTATTTAACAGCACAAATCAAAAAGAAGCACCTTATATCTGTCCGGGCACCTTAAGTTTAATTTGCACTATTTTCCACTATCTATTGGCACTTTTTTTATGAGTAAATGTAATTGCACTTTTTTTGAATAATACAAATATTATGTATGAATATTGCATATATGTTTTGAATAGAGTACTGTATATGAATTTGCACTAAGGAAATGCACTTTGGTCTTTATATGTATGGACCCTTTCACACAGGCGGACCGTTCAGATCTGCCTGTCAGTTTTTTTGGCGGATCTGAACGGTCACCCCATGCATCTCTATGTCCGCTGACATCCGATCCGATCCATTAAATCTGAACGGATGGAAACCCTATTTTCCATCCGTCCAGGGGATCGGATGGGATCGGATGAGAACAGACAGATGGTCCGTTCCCATCCGATTCCCCGATAGAGATGCATGGGAACCTGACAGCTGTGTTTTATTATTTTCATATGATATTGTAATCTAAAGGTAATTTTAATTCTCCTAGTTATTAATGTTGCTATTGCCATTACATTTAGTGTTATATGGGAGCTATGATTTACAAGTTACATTAGTAAAAAAAAAAAAAAAACATTATTGAAAGGGGTTGGGGTGACACCGTGAGTTACCGCACCGGGTGACACCAACCCTAGTGACGCCACTGCCATGAGGCATTGTAAAACTCTGACATTCACAGACATGACTAGGCTTGATGGCAATTGTAGTTCCTGAACAACTGGGTTGCCATTATTAGAGACTTCTGATTTAGAGCCTTCAAGGATCAGGGCGTTTTATGACAATAAAAAAGATAATTAAGTGAGAAAAGTATGAAGCCTGCGATTGCCAATCTTTTCTTTGAAAATTTTAGTTCCTTTGCTGTCAGGGTAATTGCTTTGGCATCAATTCTTTCTAAAGCCCAGTGCACAGGATCAGAAAATCGGACAAAAAATACTGCTTTCGAATCAATCGTATGATAATCTGATCCTTAGCGCACATCTTTTGAGAGCCAATCACAACAGTTCATGCAAAATTCTCTAAAGGGACAAACATGAACATTTTTCTTGTAGGATACCAGAATGAACAATTTTCATTTAATCAGTAGAGTATTCACCCAAAACAAGAACATGCATGCTTAGAATTAAAATAATAGATTACAATAAAATACAACACGTTACATCACTTCTGAAGTTGTATTCTGTTGTACGAGAATTTTCCTAACTTATTGGTTTTCGATATGTGATTAGCATACCAAAAAAATAGACGATCATTCGTCCGATATTCTCATTGTGTGAACGGGCATTAGTGTCTGACCAGAAACTAATAATAATAAAGAGATATACAGTATATTGCTGTTTCTTCAAACTGTATTACTGATGGTAAACAAGAATTGAAAGTAACTAGTGTTTTATAAAAATAAATCTGTAGATAGCAACCAAACTAACCTGGACACCTCCATGAGACACAAATTTCATGTCCTTAGCTTCAAGGGCTAATTTCAGACAGGTAGCTTGTCCCCAGGCTTCAGAAACCCGTATAAGTAGTTTTAGAGCTCTTTCCTCATCTTTTCTGTAGCTTTCAGTGAAAACACCTGCATTTACAGGAAACAAATGTTTATTGTTTACACAGACCTAGACTGAGATTTTAGAGATACGTTTCCAAATAGGAGAAGATGCAATACACCAAAGACAACGCTATCAACCTGAGGGAATTGGATTGCTTCAGATAGAGAGTAGACATGTTAAAACTACCAGGTTTTTTACGTTTTTTTTTTTTTTTATTGCTGTATGTGATCCCACTGGAGAGAATGACCTCTCTCAAGAAAATAATGGGAGATTCTGAAAGAGAAAAAAAAGGAAAAATCATGTGATGGGGCACTTGTATGTTTTGGTGGCTATTTATTGAGGCATTTGGGAAAATCCTCCTATGGGAACACTTGATTTGGTGTGAGAGGAATTTGCCCTCATTTTTTAGCTTGAGAGTGAGTTACCAAAAGAGTTGTGAATCTACACACAATACCATTATGTGAATATTCACTTTAATTATCCATTTATGTCAAACTCCCAATTGTTTATTTTATCTGTGCATGATTGGATAATTTGTTATGTAAAGATTCTCAACTTCTCTAGTAAATCAGCCCAATTTTGTCTGACTTCCAGCTATTTCTACAGGGAAAGAAGTGGTGGGAAAGCTCTCCAGGAGGACACAGAGGGCCAATTGATGTAATAAAAAAAATGGTCATTGCACTAAAAAAATAGGTTACAAAAAAAGAAAAACAATCCAGGTTTCCAGTAGACAACAAGCAAAAAGCCAAAATATTTCCATGCACTGATTGTCTGTAGGCAATTTGATGCTGCAAAATATTTTTATGAAGTACAACTCATGCATAAAATCTAACATTAGTAAAATGATAGCATTCCTAATTAACTCTATAGTTAAACTTAACCCTGTTGAACTTAACCCTGTGGCCACTTTAAACTACTAACTTACCGATCGCTTTCTGTTCAAAGTCTTCAGCCAATGCCAGCATGTCTTCAGATGTGTCTGTATCTTCTTCTTCTTTGGAGAGCTCCTTTAGAATCTTACTACAGCCGAGGGCAGCTGCCATGCAGTCGCGGCACTAAACATAACAAACACAAAGACATAATAAATGTGTGGTTATTCTAACTAAGTTTACAAATTACTTATTTGCATTCAGCTTACATTTTTTGATCAAAATTCCCCACCAACACAGGATTGAAGGTGCAGGGAAGCAAGGGAGATTAGTCTATGCTGTAAAAATATCCCTGTCACGTTAAAGTGCATGTCAAACCAAACACTTTTTTTTCTAGTATTGGATAGCACGAGGAAGGATTATAACTACTTTAAAGGTTTTTACTTGTCACTAGAAAGAACCTAAGAAAGAAAATACATTTTTTTGCATGATATAAGGTTTGTGGCAGCACCTGAAAATACAAAGAGGAATTTTAGCAACAGAGTACCCCAAGCGGATGAGCAGGAGCTCAGTAGCACACAGTTTTCAGGGAAGACGCAGGCACTACAGAGAGCACTGCTTCAATTGCTACTGGAGCATAGTGATGTCGCAAACCTAAAATTCGCCGTTCGCGAACGGCGAACGCGAACATCGGCAAATGTTCGCGAACCGGCGAACCGCCATAGACTTCAATAGGCAGGCGAATTTTAAAACACACAGGGACTCTTTCTGGCCACAATAGTGATGGAAAAGTTGTTTCAAGGGGACTAACACCTGGACTGTGGCATGCCGGAGGGGGATCCATGGCAAAACTCCCATGGAAAATTACGTAGTTGACGCAGAGTCGGGTTTTGATCCATAAAGGGCATAAATCACCTAACATTTCTAAATTGTTTGGAATAACGTGCTTTAAAACATCCAGTGTGTGAATACGATCAGGTATGATGTTGTATCGGTCAAGTAGTGTAAGGGTTACGCCCGCTTCACAGTGACAGACCAAACTCTGACAGACCAAACTCCCCGTTTAACAGTCAGTCAGTCCATTTGCACAACCGCAAACTCCCCATTTGCACAAGGTTGGATACCAAGCTAGCCATGTCCCGTTCCTTGTCCTCACTGACATCATTGAAGGTCTCTTCCTCCACCCAGCCACGTACAACACCAAGGGTCCCCGAAAGGTGACAACAAGGCCCCTGGGACGCCTGCTGTGGCTGGTATTCCACCTCCTCAAAGCCACCTTCCTCCTCTGACTTCTCTTCTTCAGACTCCTCTCTCTGCGTTGCCACAGGTCCAGCAATTGACCATGACAAGGCTGCTTCTGGGGGTGATGGGGACCACAACTCTTCCTCTTCATGCTCATCTACAGCCTGATCCAGTACTCTTCGCAGGGCACGCTCCAGAAAAAACACATATGGGATGAGGTCGATGATGTTGCCTTGGGTTCGACTGACCACCAGGTTTGTCACCTCCACAAAAGGACGCATGAGCCTACAGCCATTGTTCATGAGCATTCAGTAACGCGGCCAAAAAATACCCAGCTCCGCAGAAAGAATGAAAGAAAATGAATGTTTTTTCTATGAAAAATTATCCCGCGGATCGCTTTTGGTCTGTTCACAATGAAGCAACGACCTTATCATCTGGGGTGTGCCAACACACTCCTAGAGGTGATCGCTTCATTGTGATACGCAAGCCCCTTCACCACGACAAGGTAACGATCACGAAGGGGAATTGACACATGTATGTGCCTTTTTTTTTGTTTTTTTGCAGCCACAGTGTAGCACCAGAGGCCAGAAAAATTAGGCATGTACACATGCATGAAAAAGTAGGTATTGTTGCAGCCGCTGCTGTAGCAGCGGCCTGAAAAATTGAGGTTTTCAAGGCAGAAAGTGCACTAAAACATTGCGGCTTGAACCGTAGTTGGTGGCGGAGACGTCACGTAAGTCATCCGGCATGCAGAGAATGATTAAATACAGCAGCGTGTGGACCATTTTTAGCCCAAGGCATCTCAGTCATCACCAGGCCTTTTTTAGTCAAAGGCATCCCCCACTGTCAGTCCTTTCGGGATCCATGCCTCATTCATCTTAATAAACGTGAGGTAATCAAGACTTTTTTGACCTAGGCAACTTCTCTTCTCAGTGACAATACCTCCTGCTGCGCTGAAGGTCCTTTCTGACAGCACACTTGAAGCGGGGCAGGCCAGAAGTTCAATGGCAAATTGGGATAGCTCAGGCCACAGGTCAAGCCTGCACACCCAGTAGTCAAGGGGTTCATCGCTCCTCAGAGTGTCGATATCTGCAGTTAAGGCAAGGTAGTCTGCTACCTGTCGGTCGAGTCATTCTCTGAGGGTGGACCCCGAAGGGCTGTGGCGATGCGTAGGACTAAAAAAGCTCCGCATGTCCTCCATCAACAAGACGTCTGTAAAGCGTCCTGTCCTTGCTGGCGTGGTTGTGGTAGGAGGAGGATTACTTTCACCTCTTCCCCTGTTGGATTCCCGTTGTGCTGTGACATCACCCTTATATGCTGTGTAAAGCATACTTTTCAACTTATTTTGTAGCTGCTGCATCCTTTGCGACTGCCGGTAATTGGGTAACATATCAGAGACTTTCTGCTTATACCGGGGGTCTAGTAGCGTGGCCACCCAGTACAGGTCGTTCTCCTTCAGCCTTTTTATACGAGGGTCCCTCAACAGGCATGACAGCATGAAAGACCCCATTTGCACAAGGTTGGATGCCGAGCTACTCATGTCCAATTCCTCGTCCTCACTGATGTCATTGAAGGTGTGTTCTTCCCCCCAGCCACGTACAACACCACGGGTACCAGATAGGTGACAACGAGCACCCTGGAATGCCTGCTGTGGTTGGTGTTCTTCCTCCTCAAAACCACATTCCTCCTCTGACTCCTCTTCCTCAGGCTCCTCTTCCAGTGTTGCCGCAGGTCCAGCAAGCGATGGTAAGGCTGTTTCTGGTGGTGGTGATGGTGACCACAACTCTTCCTCTTCCTCTTCACGCTCATCTACGGCCTGATCCAGCACTCTTCGCAGGGCACGCTCCAGGAAGAAAACATATGGGATGATGTCGCTGATGGTGCCTTCGGTGCGACTGACTAGGTTTGTCACCTCCTCAAAAGGACGCATGAGCCTACAGGCATTGCGCATGAGCGTCCAGTAACGTGGCAAAAAAATACCCAGCTCCGCAGAGGCTGTCCTAGCACCCCGGTCATACAAATACTCGTTGACCGCTTTTTCTTGTTGGAGCAGGCGGTCGAACATTAGCAGTGTTGAATTCCAATGTGTCGGGCTGTCGCAAATCAAGCGCCTCACTGGCATGTTGTTTCGCCGCTGAATATCTGCAAAGTGCGCCATGGCCGTGTAGGAATGCCTGAAATGGCCACACACCTTCCTGGCCTGCTTGAGGACGTCCTGTAAGCCTGGGTACTTCTGCACAAAGCGTTGGACAATCAGATTCAACACATGTGCCATGCACGGCACATGTGTCAACTTGCCCAAATTCAATGCCGCCAACAAATTGCTTCCGTTGTCACACACCACTTTGCCGATCTCCAGTTGGTGCGGGGTCAGCCACTGATCCACCTGTGCGTTCAGGGCGGACAGTAGTGCTGGTCCGGTGTGACTCTCTGCTTTCAGGCAAGTCAACCCCAAGACAGCGTGACACTGTCGTATCCGGCATGTGGAATAGCCCCTGGGGAGCTGGGGGGGTGCAGTTGGTGTGGAGCAAGACGCAACAGCAGAAGAGGACAAAGCCGAGGAGGTTAGCAAAGAGGATGGAGTAGGAGGAGTAGAGGAGGTGGCAGCAGGCCTGCCTGCAAGTCGTGGCGGTGTCACCAACTCCTCTGCAGCAGAGCCACGCATTCCATGCTTGGCAGCCGCCAGCAGGTTTACCCAATGCGCAGTGTAAGTGATATACCTGCCCTGACCGTGCTTTGCAGACCAGCTATCAGTGGTCAGATGGACCCTTGCCCCAACACTGTGTGCCAGACGTGACATGATTTCCTTTTCCACAATAGAGTACAGGTTGGGGATTGCCTTTTGTGAAAAATTATTTCGGCCGGGTACCTTCCACTGCGGTGTCCCAATAGCGACAAATTTTTTGAAGGCCTCAGACTCCACCAGCTTGTATGGTAAAAGCTGGCGGGCTAAGAGTTCCGACAAGCCAGCTGTCAGATGCCGGGCAAGGGGGTGACTCTGTGAGATTGGCTTCTTACGCTCAAACATTTCCTTGACAGACACCTGACTGTGGGCAGATGAGCAGGAACTGCTGAAGGTGAGAGGCGGAGGGGCGGGTTGTTGATAGGGGGCATGGAGGACAGCAGTGGTTGACGTGGCTGAAGATGCTGGACCAGGAGGAGGATGGTGGCTTTCAGTTTGTGTGCTGCTTTTACTCATGTGTTGATCCCATAGGAGTTTGTGATGTGAGATCATGTGCCTTCGCAAAGCAGTTGTACCTAGGTGGGTGTTGGACATCCCACGACTCAGTTTCTTTTGGCACAGGTTACAAATGGCATCGCTGATATCAGAGGCAGACACACAAAAAAAATGCCACACTGTTGAGCTTTGCAAGGACGGCATTCTGGTGGTGGCAACAGCTTGCGTTGATTGGCGTGCTGTCTGGCTGACCCCGGGTGCCGAATCTACATGCTGTCTGACTGCGCCACTAGCTCCTTGCGATGACCTCCTCCCCCTGCTTCCAACTCGTCTCCTCCTCCTCTCTGTCTCCCCATCTGAACTTTCCCCCTCTTCTTCTGCTCTTCGAGCAGGCACCCAGGTGACATCCACAGACACATCGTCATCATCAGCCGCTTCACTTGACAACTCAGCAAAGGCAGCAGCAGCAGGTACAACATCATCATCATCATCACAATGTACGTCCATGTGTATAATGCTGCCTGACTGAGACATATCCCCGTTATCTACATCCTCTGGCACTAATAGTTGCGCATCACTTATTTCTTCCAACTGATGTGAAAATAACTCCTCTGACGGATCAAGTGAAGCGGCTGTGGTGCTAGTGTTGGTGGTGGTGCCGGCGGGCTGGCGAGTGGTAAATTGAGAGGTGCCCGAAGCTGAGCTGGAGGAGGATGGTGCATTAAGGTTCCGAGCGGAAGCTGTAGACGATTGGGTGTCCTGTGTAAGCCAGTCAACTATGTCCTCAGAATTTTTTGAGTTCAGGGTCTGTGGTGGCCTCTGAACACTGGGAATTATTCTAGGGCCTAAGGAAATTACAGCACCACGACCACGACGGCCCTTGCGGGGTGGCCTGCCTCTGCCTGTCATTTTTTTTTTTAATGTGTTGTACTATGAGTGCAAGGTGCTGTGCCACCCTATAGGAGTGTTGGGCAGTGGGTACAGTACACTCTGTGGACCTGACAGTCACTGGCAGCCCAGGCAACTGCAAATATAAAAAAAATATATTTTTTTTTACTTTGCAAGCTGCTGTGCCACCTTATATATCAGTGGTGGGTGGGCAGTGGCACAGTACACTCTCTGTGGACCTGACAGTCACTGGCACCCAGGCAACTGCAATTATAAAAAAAATATATATTTTTTTACTTTGCAAGCTGCTGTGCCACCTTATATATCAGTGGTGGGTGGGCAGTGGCACAGTACACTCTCTGTGGACCTGACAGTCACTGGCACCCAGGCAACTGCAATTATAAAAAAAATATATATTTTTTTACTTTGCAAGCTGCTGTGCCACCTTATATATCAGTGGTGGGTGGGCAGTGGCACAGTACACTCTCTGTGGACCTGACAGTCACTGGCACCCAGGCAACTGCAATTATAAAAAAAATATATATTTTTTTACTTTGCAAGCTGCTGTGCCACCTTATATATCAGTGGTGGGTGGGCAGTGGCACAGTACACTCTCTGTGGACCTGACAGTCACTGGCACCCAGGCAACTGCAATTATAAAAAAAAAAAATATTTTTTTACTTTGCAAGCTGCTGTGCCACCTTATATATCAGTGGTGGGTGGGCAGTGGCACAGTACACTCTCTGTGGACCTGACAGTCACTGGCACCCAGGCAACTGCAATTATAAAAAAAATATATATTTTTTATTTTTTTACTTTGCAAGCTGCTGTGCCACCTTATATATCAGTGGTGGGTGGGCAGTGGCACAGTACACTCTCTGTGGACCTGACAGTCACTGGCACCCAGGCAACTGCAATTATAAAAAAAATATATATTTTTTTACTTTGCAAGCTGCTGTGCCACCGTATATATCAGTGGTGGGTGGGCACGCAGTGGCACTGCAGTGGGCACAGTACACTCTGTGGACCTGACAGTCACTGGCAGCCCAGGCAACTGCAATAATAAAAAATATTTTTTTTTTCAATTTGCAACAAGATGCTGTGCCACCGTATACATATCAGTGGTGGGCAGTGCACTGCAGTGGGTACAGTGCACTCCACTCTGTGGACCTGACACAGCACTCACTGCAATTATGACAGAGGAAAAAAAAATATTTTTTAAAATGCAAGGTACTGTGCCTGTGCCACCCGAAATGAGTGTGGTGTGCACACAGTACAGGCTGTGGTGGGTCTGTGGCCTCTCACACACAGCGGGCAGGCAACTGCAGTGTACAATATATATATATATATATATATATATATATATATAAAAGGAAAAACTCAATTACCAGCCCTTAAAAGGGCTTTTGGGGACACTAGATATATATATATATATATATATATATATATATATAAAGAAAAAACTCAATTACCAGCCCTTAGAAGGGCTTTTGGGGACACTAGATATAGATATAGATATATATATATATATATATATATACAGTGGGTACGGAAAGTATTCAGACCCCCTTAAATTTTTCACTCTTTGTTATATTGCAGCCATTTGCTAAAATCATTTAAGTTCATTCTTCTTCCTCATGAATGTACACATAGCACCCCATGCTGACAGAAAAACACAGAATTGTTGACATTGTTGCAGATTTATTAAAAAAGAAAAACTGAAATATCACATGGTCCTAAGTATTCAGACCCTTTGCTCAGTATTTAGTAGAAGCCCCCTTTTGATCTTATACAGCCAGGAGTCTTTTTGGGAAAGATGCAACAAGTCTTTCACACCTGGATTTGGGGATCCTCTGCCATTCCTCCTTGCAGATCCTCTCCAGTTCTGTCAGTTTGGATGGTAAACGTTGGTGGACAGCCATTTTTAGGTCTCTCCAGAGATGCTCAATTGGGTTTAAGTCAGGGCTCTGGCTGGGCCATTCAAGAACAGTCACGGAGTTGTTGTGAAGCCACTCCTTCGTTATTTTAGCTGTGTTCTTAGGGTCATTGTCTTGTTGGAAGGTAAACCTTCGGCCCAGTCTGAGGTCCAGAGCACTCTGGAGAAGGTTTTTGTCCAGGATATCCCTGTACTTGGCCGCAATCATCTTTCCCTCGATTGCAACCAGTCGTCCTGTCCCTGCAGCTGAAAAACACCCCCACAGCATGATGCTGCCACCACCATGCTTCACTGTTGGGACTGTATTGGACAGGTGATGAGCAGTGCCTGGTTTTCTCCACACATACCGCTTAGAATTAAGGCCAAAAAGTTCTATTTTGGTCTCATCAGACCAGAGAATCTTATTTCTCACCATCTTGGAGTCCTTCAGGTGTTTTTTAGCAAACTCCATGCGGGCTTTCATGTGTCTTACACTGAGGAGAGGCTTCCGTCGGGCCACTCTGCCATAAAGCCCCGACTGGTGGAGGGCTGCAGTGATGGTTGACTTTCTACAACTTTCTCCCATCTCCTGACTGCATCTCAGGAGCTAAGCCACAGTGATCTTTGGGTTCTTCTTTACCTCTCTCATCAAGGCTCTTCTCCCCCGATAGCTCAGTTTGGCCGGACGGCCAGCTCTAGGAAGGGTTCTGGTCATCCCAAACGTCTTCCATTTGAGGATTATGGAGGCCACTGTGCTCTTAGGAACCTTAAGTGCAGCAGAAATCTTTTTGTAACCTTGGCCAGATCTGTGCCTTGCCACAATTCTGTCTCTGAGCTCTTCAGGCAGTTCCTTTGACCTCATGATTCTCATTTGCTCTGACATGCATTGTGATCTGGAAGGTCTTATATAGACAGGTGTGTGGCTTTCCTAATCAAGTCCAATCAGTATAATCAAACACAGCTGGACTCAAATGAAGGTGTAGAACCATCTCAAGGGTGATCAGAAGAAATGGAAAGCACCTGAGTTAAATATATGAGTGTCACAGCAAAGGGTCTGAATACTTAGGACCATGTGATATTTCAGTTTTTCTTTTTTAATAAATCTACAACAATGTCAACAATTCTGTGTTTTTCTGTCAGTATGGGGTGCTATGTGTACATTCATGAGGAAGAAGAATGAACTTAAATGATTTTAGCAAATGGCTGCAATATAACAAAGAGTGAAAAATTTAAGGGGGTCTGAATACTTTCCGTACCCACTGTATATATATATAAAAAAAATTACACAAATACCAGCCCTTAGAAGGGCTTTTTGGGGTGCTGTCAGGATGCTGTCCTTACAGCAGTAGTGGGCCAAGAACACTGACTAGCAAGACCAGGAACACTGACTAACAACTGTCCCTAGCTTAACAGCAGCAGCAGCTCTCCCTGCTCTCACTAACACACACTGCTTCAGAATGATCTAAGATGGATGCTGCCCTTGCTTATTTATAGGAGGTGGGAGGGTGTGGGAGGGAGGTATGCTGATTGGCTGGAAATGTGCCTACTGACTGTGAAGTTCAGGGTCAAAGTTTGCCTCAATGATGTATTATAGGGGGCGGACCGAACAGTCCGCCGGCGAACAGTTCGGTACACCTCTACTGGAGCACTGTTTTTGAAGTGGGGTGACCGTGCATCCCTAATGGTCAGAAGAGATACCTCCAGCCACTAGCCTTTGTTACAAGCCCAAAGATTCCTCCAACTGTTCATCTGCGTTACTAGGCCTTGCCTGTACCTCACTTTGAGGAATGCTGCCTATAGGGATATGTGCACGTAACTGTTTTTGTACTTTGTTAAGTTTGGCTCGCTGGCTACATCCAGCCTTCTGGGGCTTTTTTTCCGGCCTGCAGCTTGAGTCCCTTGGGGTTTCTGCTCAAACAATGTCAGGTAGCAGTACCTGCACTGCGTATTTACCCCTGGGAGTATGCAGTGCAGGTCCGGCAACCTGACAAAGCCCGCCATCCTGGCACCTCACTAAGTTGTTGATTGCTAGGACCATCAACTAGAACCTATGCACCTCCCAGCTTCCGCCCCACTGTTAGAATCGGAGTCCTTTACCACTGTAATTTTGCATACCACTTGCATGTGTAACAGTCAGGCAGGAGTCGGGGGATGTAGCAGAACTGCACTGAAGCCAGACACCGATGTAAGTGGGACACAAATGTGACTGCTGGTGCTGTTGGGGGAGGGGGGTTCTCTGATTGAGAAACAAAAGTGGAGAGATGGCTCTGATGAGGGACAAAATGTGGAAGGGGGCACTCTAAGAGGGGCACAAATGTACAGGGGCCTCTGATGGGGACACACATGTGTGTACGGGGCTCTGATGAAGACACAAATGTGTGGGCGGGCTCTTAGGGGGTCAAAATATGTGGGAGCCTCTGCTGGGGACAAAAATATTCAGGGATCTCTGATGGGTACACAAATATTCAGGGGGTCTCTGATGGGGGCAAAATGTGTGCGGGCTCTAAGGGGGACACAAATGTATGGGGGAGCTCTAAGGGGGACACAAATATGCAGGGGTCTCCGATGGGGACACAAATATTCAGGTGGTCTCTGATGGGAATACAATTTTGCAGGGGGGGCTTTGATGGCCACACAAATATGCAGGGGGGCTTTGATGAGGACACAAATGGTCACTGATGGGGAAAAAAATATGCAATGGTGCTCTGGTGGGGACACAAATATGCAGGGGGATCAGACGGGGACACAAATATACAGGGGTCTTTGATGGGGACACAAACATGCAGGGGGCCTCTGATGGGGACACAAATGTTTGGCAGGGGGTCTGTTACAGATGCACCATCAAGCTCTACTGCTGCTAGCCTTCCAAATTCTATCCTATTCTGTTGCTGCATATTCATTTATAAATAACTAGGGTTTTTTGGCCCACAAATATGTGTAAAATGTAAAATGTGGCTCTTGAAATGGGAGACCCCTGCTTTAGAGCCTTATAGAGACTGTGCTGTACTGCCACCTAGTGTTCAGAGAATTTTTTTGAAAAACTCCAGACTGCACTACTTTATAATCTATTAACATTGTTCAATATTGTTTATACTTTTTCCCAATGCTTACCTTATTTGCATTGTAAATCTTTCTCTGCACATACTTATTAAATTTTAGGTTACAGATGCCCTATGACTGTTCATTTGGATGGATGATCTGTCAACAATATTTTAATACTGATCAAATGTATCAGTTGAAGAGGCAATTCTTGTAAAAAAAAAAAAACTAAACAAACAATATTACTATCATTACTTGAATATAGCTACTGTATAAAGAGGCAATCAACTGTGTCCCTATTACAAAATTAAAAAAATATATTTGAAGATTTACATTTTCTTTAAATGTAGAGCTTGGTCCTGCCTCCTTACTCCACCTGAGTCTCCCTTTTGCTCCGTGACGCTGTCATTACGTTACAGAAACAATTAAAAGAGGGAAGTAGATGAAGGCGATTTTACAAGTAAATTTGAGTACCATACATAAATTCTGTGAGCTATATATCTAGACCTACTGATCATTGTTTTTATCAAAAGGGACCTCTATTTTAAATGAATTTATCATATATCTAATTTAATTCCCCTGGTTGGAGACTGTAAATGCACCAGACTATTCAACTTTAGATATGTTTTAAGAGCCCCTACAGCAAGTTTAGCTCCTTCAACTAGATTTTTGGCAATGTTTGGGACTTAAATTAGAAGGATCATAGAGCTTTCAGCAATAAGTATGAAACATATCTAATGGTGGCTGTTCCCTCAAGGCAGTGTTATTGAACCCTTATTTTAGTTTTCCAGTAAATAAATGATCTGTTATTACCTGTGCCCAAAAGATTTCTGCAAGTTCTTTTCGGTTTTGAACAACAGCCCAAATAAGCAAATCTCTGGTTGGATCCATAGAACAAGATGATTTTCCTTGAGATCTTTTGTGAAAGGAACGGAGTGTGACTTTCTGTACCTAGAGATATGGCAAAAGAAGGGGTTTACATTTCCATCATTTGATTTTTTTTTTATGTATACAGTGCATCCAGAAAGTATTCACAGCGCTTCACTTTTTCCACATTTTGTTATGTTACAGCCTTATTCCACAATAAATTAAATGCATTATTTTCCTCAACATTCTACAAGCAATACCCCATAATGACAAGGTTCTCTCCTCTCCACAGAGAAACGCTGGAGATCTGTCAGAGTGACCATCGGGTTCTTGGTTACCTGACTGGCTAAGCTCTCCCCTGATCGCTCAGTTTGGCTGGGCAGCTCGCTCTAGGAAGAGTCCTAGTGATTCCAAACGTATTCCATTTATGGATGATGCCGGCCATTGTGCTAATTGGGACCTTCAATGCTGCAGAAATGTTTCTGTACCCCTCCCCAGATCTGTGCCTCGATACAATCCTGTCTCGGAGGTCTACAGACAATTCCTCAGACTTCATGCCTCGGTCTGTGCACTGACATGCACTATTAACTGTGGGACCTTATATAGGCAGGTGTGTGCCTTTTTCATATCATGTCCAATGAACTGAATTTACCACAGGTGGACTGCAAACAAGTTGTAGAAACATCTCAAGGATGATTAGTGGAAACAGGATGTACCTGAGCATAATTTTGAGTGTCATGGCAAAGACTTTGTATACTTATGTACATGTGCTTTTTTTTTTTTTAACAAATTTCCAAAGATTTTAAACAAACTTATTTTATGTTGTCATTATGGGGTATTGTTTGTAGAATTTTGAGAAAAATAATGAATTGAATCCATTTTGGAATAAGGCTGTATCATAACAAAATTTGGAAAAAGTGAATACTTTCACGTTGAAAAATGTATTATAATGTGTCAAAAACATGAAACATTAGCCTCTTTAGGAATTCAGATGGGAAAAGTGACATCAAAGGATTTGAAGTGCTATATCCAACCGTTTTTAGGAACAAGCTTAAGCCAGTAGGAAAAACTAAAGTGAATCTTTATTTTTAGTAGCTGAAGTAAAGTTTTTGGTGTTATTAGGTCCTATACATTAGAGTATTCCACCAAGCCACCCCTTTCTTTTTTTTTTTTTTCTTTAATTGAAAGCACGGTTGCAAATTGAATTGGTACAAGGAGAAGTAAAACAAAGGATACAGGTTTTTCAGGTTTCACTTCATCCGGTATTTACATTTCTCTTTGATCATGAAAAGAATTGCGGAAGTTTGTTGCAATGATTACGTTTTATCTAATAATTACTAAAGCCTTTTAACCTTTTTTTTTTTTTTTTTTTTTTAATTAAAGTGTGTAAAGGAGGTTTTAGCAAAAAGAAAAAAAAAGAAAAAACACATTAAGGGAAGAAACCATATACCAACCAAGTACCATATTAACAAAAATACTGTATAACTCTCTTTATAGATGTATTGATTTTAAAGATGTCGTATTTAAGTCATAAAAGATATAAAGTACATAATAAGAGATCATAAATCAGTCATTGTTACATAAAGTCAATGTAAACCAAATGAAACAGATCTGTATAAATTACCATTGGCTGCATAGATTTCGGTTTAAAGGTTTTTTTTTCTTACATTTTGATTATAGCATTTTTCTTGGTAAAGAAAGTTTATTGGCTTTATAGAACTTTTTATAGTATACAGGTATAAGACATCTATGTTTGGTTACAATGTTCTGCAGTAAAAATGTATTTTCATGCAAGGTCTGCTCTAATATCAAAATATAATCAATGATAATGGGATGAGAAAAGAGTATATTGAGTCAGAAGAAGGTAGGGGAAGTCCCCAGTTAACTGCAGTAGGGATTAATCCCAGAGAGTCCAGGTTTGGGAGAATATTTCTAAAGTATCTCTAATTCTAGCTGAAAGGTATTCCATTCTATGAACGCCTACAATAGTCTCAAAAATGTGGTGTTTGAAAGGTGATTTTAGTAGATCTCCAAAAGATTTATATAAGTCTCCTAGCCACTGTTAGAATGTGATTGGCCAATTTCTTCAGATGTTTTGAAATACTTGGAAATGATAAGCCTACAAGACTTAGAGTGTATGAGATCTAATGGTAACTTTCTCCTATCATAACACTTTTTTGGCATATTTATATTTATTTTATGTATTTGGTAATTTGTCTTCCTTATCAAAACAAGAAGGGTAATTCAGAGGAATGTCTCCCAACCTATATAATGCAAAATGAAATAGCAATGTATAAGCATTTTTTACATTGGGCCACAAGTTATTAAATGTATGGCCTAATCTCTTTCCACAGTTTAGTGTCCGTTTAGAGGCCAGTCTATATGTCTAAAAGAAAACTATTATGTCTTTTTTGGTAATTATACTTTAGGTATTATTGTTGCATTTACATGAAAGTATTTCTTAAGAGACTCATCTTTTTGCTCATTTGCTGGTGGATATAGAGATTATTATATTTTATATATAGATTTTAAATTTGTTCCCTGAGCTACCTTCAGCAATGTTTTGTATTTATAGAAAGGTTATTAGCAGTGCCAATGTAGCCTTTCCCAAACAGGATATTGCTCTAAACCTGTAGGTAAATAAGAAAACCAGAACCTTTGCTGAGTGGAAGAATTGGTTTCATAATATAGTTGGAAGTGTTGTCAGGGTGCCAGGAAACCAGACCACATGAAAATGCAAGTAAAATAAAGCAATTTATTAATGCAACAATAATAATCGCACAGGAAGAGAGAGGAGCGAAATCAAGAACAGCCGGGGTCAAGTTCAGAAGCGGGTAGTCATCCAAGCCGAGATTGAGTCCAGAAGCAGGTAGTCTGACAAAGCCGGGTCGTCAACCGATGCAAGGTCGTCTGCTGATGCAGAATCAAGAGCCAGGAAGATCATCAGCCAAGTCTCATGCACAGAGAAACCACAGAGACCAGAGGACTGCTAGCAGTGATGCACCTTAAAGCACAAACGCAAGGGGAAGGTCAGAAAGCCATCAGGTGATATATGTATAGTGCTGTGTGCAATATCATCACTGAGCGATGCCCAGGCAGAAGACAAGTGATGATGCAAACAGAGTTTATAAGAAACAGGAGTCTGCACATGTCCAAAATGGCTGCCAACAGGAAGGCAAGGTAAGACATTGACAAGTGTCTCCACCCAGAACAGGGCCTCTGTGAACAGAGGAGATTCTCTTCCTGGGAAATTAACCAGTAATCTAATCTAAGTAATTGGGAGCAGAGGAACTACTGCAGCCAGCATATGACTTTACTAAGTATATAGATGCACAATACAAGCTTTATATAAGTAAAGATTGTTTATAGTACATACATCCAATGTACAAAGTACAAACAGGTATCATCAAAGAGATAAACCAAAAAGTACTGAATAATACCAGCGCTTAAAGTGGTTGTAAAGTCAGTGAGTACCATTACTGGCAGCCCCTTTGTTATAACAATGCGATTTAAAGGAACAGGATCTTTTTTTTTTGGCAGCAGGATATTAAAAGTTTAAAACAAAAAAGAAATCAAGAAAGAAGACACTCGATCCACAGGACCCATAGACAAAATGATTAACTACAATTTGACTCTCCTTACTGAAATCTTAATAAGTAAATAACTCACGATAAAAATCACCTGCCTCTCACTCCCTAACCTGCTTTCTACCTTTGCTTGTAAAGTTTTTTTATTTTTTTATATAATATTTTATTTTTTGATTATATGTTATGTTTAGCAATGCCCCTATTTACCTGAATTATCATCAAAGGGCTGTACAAGAATCCTGGTGGAATTGTGCACATATACCCAGGTATATATAGTTATTAATAAAGATATTACCCACCTCCCACCTGCCGTATAGTCAAATGACAATGGGCAGGATCCCCTCTCTTTCTGGGACGACATCATATATGTCACCCCAGTCTCACCACCCTCAAATGCCCTGGGACACGGTGTGACCCGATCTCCATAAAGAGCCGATGACGTGGCTCTTTGCCCATGTGATCGACTTTGTCCAATCATGATTACGGCCACACACACCTACACAGGTTGAACTGGATGGACTATTGTCTTTATTCAACCTCAACTACTATGTAACTATATGTAACAGCTGATCACATGTAAACCCGAAAGTGCTGGTAATCGGCTTTCCTCACCTCACACAGACAGAGAGAGACAATCAGCAGCACCTCTTCACAGGGGAGACCTGTAGAGGTAATCAGGGCACTGATCATCAGTGCCCTGATTATTTTTGCAGCCCTAACAGTGCCCATCAGTGATGCCAGTCAGTGACCATCTGTGATACCAATCTGTGCCCACCAGTGATGCAGTCAGTGCTGCCTTTCAGTGAACATCAGTACCATCCATCAGTGCCATCTATCCGTATTGCCTATCATTGCCCATAAGTGCCACCTATCAGTGCCACCCATTAGTGCCGCCTAACAGTGTTAATCAGTGCCACATATCAGTGCCACCTCATCAGTGCCCTTCATTGTCGTCCCATTAGCGCCCATAAGTGCCGCCTCATAAATAAATGCTCATTAGTGCAGCCTATCAGTGCCCATCAGTGCCGCCTTATCAGCACACATCAGTGAAGGAGAAAAATTACTTAATTACAAAAGTTTCTGACAGAAACAAAGAAAAACTTTTTCTTCCAATCAATGCCCATCTAGCCTGGAATGTAGCTTCTCACTGGCAGAAACTGTGGTGGGGCACTGGATCCCAGAATTGCCTATCTACTCTGCCTCTTAGTTTCTAATCTGTCACACAACTGGACCTCTAACTACCAAAAGTGGACATCAGATGTCCAACCTGACTCTAGCCTATGCTGGTTATTGAGCCCTAAGCTTAAACTAACTTGAGAAACCCAGACCAGAACATTGTTAACAAAATAACAAGAGCTCCATATAAACTCAGTAAATTGCAACTGCAATAAACAGGTTCGCCTACTAATATACTGGAAGGTGACAACTACACACATGTAGATGAACAGATCTAGCTATCTGGCACTGTACACATGAGATAGAAATAGAAATATGTATCCAGAGGGTACAGGAAACAATAGTAAACTATTAAACATAGGAGCACTTGCCTACTAATACCTCCTGGTCTGTATTTAGCAGCAGTTTCTCCATGAACAAACTTTGTACTCCTTCTGTGTTTTTTTGACCCAGTCCCACAGAGACAGGAAGTGATGTAAATAAATAACTCACAGCACAACCACTTACAAATACAGACAGGAGAGGGCAGCAGATTGCCTACACACTTCCCTGGTGAAATCCTTACATTCTGTCAAGGGCAGCACAAAGTGCATAGTAAACTTAAATTTAAGAAAACAACATTGTTGTCTCCCCGTTACAATGGCTTGTTAAGGAAAAACAAAAAGTTATACAGTAATAAAGTAATACATGCCAGATAAAGCAAAAACAGACAACATGTTGACTAAATCGGTGACTGCTCCTACCCGAGCATGATACTAGTGTGGCTAAGTAATAAACCTGGTGTCCCCCAAATTATCCTCTCTGCACATCTCTCAGAGGTATTTGTTTGTTTTCAGGCACTGAATCAGTACTATGAATCATGGGAAAGGGTGGTACTAGCTGGGTAGAAGGAATGGGTCCCTGACTAGACATGCTAACTAATTGAGGTACAAACTCTGGGGATTCAGGGTTCAGTGCCTCTGTTGGAGGAAGTGCTGTTGAGTTAGAGGTCTCAAGAACCACAGTGCAATCACTCTCATTGGAATCAGGGAGATCAGATCAGAGGTCTGCCTGAAGCTGGAGTGAGTCACACTCTGAAGTGACATCTGAGCCATCTTCATCACTGACTTAGGGAACAGGCAACATATGATTTCTATTCCAGGCTTTGATCCTGTCTTCTGTTCCCTTTATCTTGCACAATGGAATGACGTGCAATCTATTCAACACCATCTCGCTCTATGTTTTCCAGATGCTTCCATGTTCTGTAGCAAGGTTTCAGATCTCTGTATCTTACATGGAGATTAAACCTTTTTCTTCCCTTCATTTATTTTGTGTGTTTTCTTTAGTTAAACATTAAGCACACTTGTGGGTATCTTTCATATGAGCCACATATTTATAATGACTAATACCATTGGTGGAACCTCCTAACAGGAGGTCAATGGTCAATCTAGGCTCCCAGGAAATATGGGAAGAATCCTGTAGTCACATGCAGTGCTGTTATAAGCATGGACCATGGCCTAAATGTTTCAGGTATGTTTTTCGTCAGCCTGTGGCATACTTAGCAGATCAAGAAAAGTCCTGTTTAATCTCTTAGGGAGAGCATCACCTTCAGGGTGATAAGAGGTGGTTTGAATTTTGTAAATGTTCAACAGTTGAAATAACTCTTTAATTAGCTTGCTCTCAAAATCCCTGTCCTGATCTGAGTATAACCTTTGGGTTAAGCCGTAATGGATAAAATACTTCCCCCCAAAGTACTCTTGTGACCATAACTGCCCTCTAAACTCTGGTAGGAAAAGCTTGGGCATATTGAGTAAAGTGGTCAGTCACAAGCAGCACATTTCCAATTTCTCTTGAAATATTGTCAGTACAGAAAGAAATCTATACAGACTAAGTCCATAGGGCCTGAACTCTGCAAGTGTAAATGTCTACATCGACTAGTCTTGATATTTCTCATCTTGAGTCAAAATAAATGGTCTTAAACTAGGCCATATTTTTTCTCAGGTCCCAGATGGCCATGGTGATCACACAAACTTCTGAAAAAGGCCACTTGATGTTCAACATTTGCAGCTTGCACACAGAGCCCCAACACCAAGACAAGGGAGATCTTTCCATTCAGTATTTTCCATAACAGAAACCAATGCTGGGTGTCTTTTTTTTTTTAAATCAGATTGCATTTATTAGAATTTTTTTTTTTTTTTGTACAAATTAAAGACATATATTCAAATGACAAACAAAAAGACACAATCAAAATAATAAATAAAAACCCACACCATCCCATCACAGCACAGATCCATAAAAAAACAGGGTTTCTAAATGAAAAAAATCTAACCAGCATTTCCATATACGATCGAATTTAAACATGGCATTGCGCAGAAAGTATATTTCCTTCTCATATGCAATACTCTGATTCAAATCTAGGACCCAATCAGATATCGTAGGGGGGAGGGATTGAAATGATGATCATTCATAAGTCGATAAAGAGTACTCTAGCAACCCCCAGGAGTTTATACGCATCTAAAAGAGAAGAATCAAAATGTCCCAAAATACATGTCAGTGGATCTATTGTAAGAGAAAGACCTGTTACATTAATAATAATTTGGATACCCTTTGTCTTGTAACGTTTAAGCTTGGGACAGTGCCACGGCAGGTGAATTAGGTCTCCCTGCGGTTGGCCAAATCTGTTACAGCAAGAATCTTGCTGTAGAGCTATACTACAAAGAAATGCAGAGTCCGATATACCTGATGAATAATGAACAATTACGTTAGCTGAGAAACAAGAGGAATCCTTTGCAGAACTTGGTCCTAGACTTCATCAGGAATATGGCCTAACTCTTGTTCCCATTTCTGTGTACATGGAACTGGGTGTCAACAAAAACGTAGGTAAAAGTTGTGCGTAAATCTCTGAAATGAAGCCTTTTGAATTACAGATCCCAACAATTTTATCAAATAAAGTATCTGCAATTGAAAAGCTGAGGGAGCCATTTTTGCCCTGAAAGGCATGTCTGATTTGAAGATACTGATAAAAAGACCTTTTGTCTAAAGAAAAGTCTAATTGCAATTGCTAAAATGATTTGAAAAATAGATATTCACATAAATGAGAAATCATCAGAATGCCTCTTCTGGCTCAAGCCTGAAGCCCCATCAAATTCCCAAATTCAGGAAGTAAATCATTAGACCATTTTGGGATAAACCTAGTATAGCCAGTCATACTATCAGACAAACAGTATGAGGTGAGATGGAGATTTGAGATATGCTGAAGTCTCCAAGGCGTATAGTGGATATACCCCTTTAAACAGCCCCTTAATCAGTTTGTAAGAGATTTTTGTGGAGGAGCGGCCGCAAACTATTTGAGGCATTCAAATGATCTTAATTAAATTGGTACATCCCACTATAGAGATGAGCTGCGACTTAAAATGTGAAATCGATGGAACCAGGTTAAGGGTAATAAAATCAACTATTTTAGGAGAGATCGTAATAACCAGGTATTTAAACAAAGAAACAACCTTCATATGGAGGAAGTAACCTGTGAAGATTACTGGAAGGGGATCTAAAGGGAGATGAAGTAGACTTCTCCCAATTCATTTTAGTCCTTAAAAACCTCCAAATTTTGTAATAAGGGACATAGCCTCTTGGAGGGGGGATTGTGTATAGTACAGGAAGAGGAGCATGTCGTCTGCATACAGAGCGAGCTTCTCCTCCTCCTGGCCTCTACAAAACTCAACTATTGCAGTAGCACCCTTGCCTCATCCCTTGCTGTAGCAATAAAGGAGGAGAAAAAAGACTATTTGCACAAATCGAAGCCTGGGGTTTAGCATATAAAAGACAAACCGAAGATCCGGAATTCTTACCAAACCCAAACTTCTCAAGAACTGCCAAAATGTACTCCCATTCTATGCTGTCTAATGCCTTAGAGGTATCAAAAGCAAGAAAGGACCCAGAGAATTTGTTGGGACTCGTGTATTTAAAAAAAAACAGTCTAATATTAACTGCAGTAGATGGTTCAATCTATTAGCAAGAGTTTTATCTAGCTTCCATATCAACTGGAAGAAGAGAAAAAGGTTGATACCAATTAACTGTTCTAGAGTCTTTATCTTTTTTATGGATTACAACTATAGTGGCATTATACATAGAGTCAAAAAAATAACCTAACTTAACCTGTATGCCTCATTAGGTAGAAGAGCATCCCCATATTGTATGTAAATTTCAATGTGCAAACCATTACAGCCTGGAGACTTAGAATTAGGAACATCGAAGTATGCCTTATCCTCGCTACTCAAAGATGGCATATTAATGTGATCCAGGAATTATTTTTTGGTTTAGATATTTTGGTTTAGATGCGTATTACTCGCTATAAAAATGATATAGAATACTAATAATGTCAGAAGAAGTAGTATGAATATGCCATGTATTGTCTCCAAAGCTACAATATGAATATCTGATTGCTAAGATTGGGCAATGCGATAATCTGCCTGCCTTCTCCCCTTCCTCCCATAACAGACATTTTTGAAAAAATTATATATTGGTCGCCTTTTTTTCTATCAGCTTTTGAAGGGTGCTCTGCCCTTCCGTCCATGCTGTCAGGTTTCTTGGAGAGGGGTTGCTAATATAATCTGTTCCAGCTTTTAATACCAACCTTTGAGCCTGTTCTTTCTGGTGGTTGACTTAAAAAAACTGACATCTTTAATTAGAAGGTCTTGCAAAAATGCTTTTATTGAGTCCTATTATACATTTCTAAAGGCCGAGCCATTATTTATCTCAAGAAAAAGAGAAATATCGGACATAATTTGAGAATGAGACTGAAAATAGAGGCAACCAAAATGGGGTTATTTGCCAGCTCCTCTGTATAATAAGCTGGGTAGGAACCATAGTAGTTACCAATAATGAATAATCCAAAATCCCCCTTGGTTCTAAAGTAACAGGAGAGACACATGGCAACATTTCAGCAGTACCCAACACTAAATAATATGGGAGAATGAGTTGTTAGATTTGGAGTGGCATGTAAATTGGATATCATCCAGATAAATATGACGCCAAATGTCCCGCAGCCCTATTTCTCCACATAATTTTCCAAAAGGCACCACAGGGACTGAAAGTAGTGTAAAACGGTTATCAGTATAACAGGAAGAGATTGATAATCCACAATAAACTTCGAAAAGAGGCATATATCCTCTGGTCTTTACAGAGGGAGCAAATAAATATTAGCAATAATGCACTCTAAATCAAAAAAAGAACAATGAATAAAAATATATCTACCCTTAAGATCAATCTCAACATGTCGAAAGAAGAACACAACACCATGGCAAACCAAAATAGAGACTCGCCAAGAATGTGAAGAAAAATATGAGTGAAATGCATTTTGAACTAATCGTCTCTTGAGCACATGCTTAGTTTCTGCAGTGGCATGGGTCTCCCGTAAGCAGATGAGAGAGGAGTGAAAAGATAGCAGATGATAAAATACAGCTTGGCATTTAAGCCAATCATTCATCCCCCGAACATTCCACGTTATTAATTTAATCATGTGGCCTACCATGAAAGAACAGCAAAAAAAAATTATATTATAAAAGCAAGAAACACTGATAGAAACCCTAACAAAATTTTAAAATGCTGGATGTCTAGAGCATCAGCTGCAATGTTCTTTGGGCCAGGTTTGTACTTTAGAGTAAATTGCTAGTTGAATTAAACACCCTGATGTCCTGTCTAGTTTGGCTGTGGTTGCATGCAACTTATCAATATTAAAATTAACCAAACTCTTGCTCTATGTTAATATACTGTATGTATCTTTTAAGGACTGCAGCACTCTAAAATCCAAACAAAAGATACGTAAAAGTATATATATATATATATATATATATATATATATATATATATATATATATATATATATATGTGCACTGTTTCCTTTAGGTGCTCATAAATTGAACATACCCAAAAAAGTTATTTTTTTTTCAATTATTAAAACACATCAGATGAATAAATAAATGTGGATTAATATGAAATCAATTAAACAAATAAAAAAATAAATGTGAACAAATAAATATAAAACGTCACAAAATTCATATACCGAAAAATATCAAACTTCTACAAATCTGCAGGAATATCCACATAATCCAATGAAAAGAACATAAATCTGTAACCCTCTGAGGCTGAGACCAGTTTACCACTGCTACAGCCATGGCTGGATCAATGTTCACTCCTTCAGAAAAGGCTATCTGACCCATATAGGTGACTGAGGACTTATAGAACTTGCACTTTTCTGATGCAACTTTCATTAATTTTTCATGCTCTTCTAGCATACTCCCAAACACAATAATGTCATATAGGTACACAAGACATTCTCTTTGTACTAGATCACTCCAAACTCCTTCCATTAACCTTTGGAGTGTTGCAGGTGCACCTCCTAAGCCTTGTGGCATGCAAGTAAATTGATAGAATTGCCCAAAGGACATATGAAGGCTGTCTTCTTCTGATCTTCAGGGGCCTTTGGAACTTCGTAATAGCCAGACTCTTGGTCTAGCACAGTGAACCAACAATTTCCATTTAAAGTCTCCACAGCTTCTTCAATTCTGGGCAGTGTATACTGATCACGCATCGTACTCCGATTCAGAGTTCTGTAATCTGCATACATATATAGATCTGCATTTTTCTCAGTACCACAATAGGGGAGGCATAGGGACTCTTACTATGCACAACAGTCCACTGGATTTTCATCTAATGTAGTATCTGTCTTACCTCATCCATATCCTGGGGTCTATCTTGAAAGGAAGTAACATCAATTAGTCCAAACGTATGTTGAGCACTCTTAGCTCAGCTTGCATCCATAATATCATCTGTAGCGAACATTTCTACCAAATCTGACAATTGCCGTGTCAGTTCCTTGTTCCAAAAGTATGGTAACTTCAGGTAACTCAAATCGAATTTGAGAGTAGAAGCTGTATTTCTGATTTAGACTCTGTATTCTTCAACATAGGGGTTAACACCCAGCACAGGGTAGCAGTTCGCTACAACTTGGTGAGGACCAATCATGACAGGATAGCGAAAACAATTTTTCACAGTCACAGCTGTAGATAACTCCAGTCTGGCTCGTCTCCAGTCTTTTCTATCAGGGATCACCATCCGCCCTTCTTTGTTCTTCATCTCTTTAGAAGTTTCCATGGGGCTATAACTGCCATACCCAAGCAGCTCAGGGGCAGTAGCATAGGCTTTTCTCAGCACCCTTTAGCTGCGGTGGATTTTCCACTGGGCTCTCACCAATGTGTTACACCATTCCATATCACAGAGCTTTTGAAATTAGGATAGGATGTTAACTTGATCAGAAGAAACCGCTTGACCTCCTTCAAGAAACTTCTGAAAAAGCCCAATGTACTGCTATACATTTAGCGCCCAGTATCACTGGAGCTCTGTGGGAATCACCTGTGTCAGGACAGACAAGAAACTTGATCTCCATGGCAAGAACACCCTTATTTTCTAAATCCAGGACAGTCACAATTACTTGCAAACTTCCATTCTCCCAGGAGACTGAAGAGAGGTATGCTGCTCAAATACTTGTACTGGTAGTATGACAAAATGACAAAAACCTGGAAGCCTTTGTAAAACAGAGCTAGGCTGTAACTGACGCAACAATAGTAAAATATTAAACATAGGAGCACTTGCCAATCAATCCCTTGAACAGAACATGTGGTCTCAGACTTTCTCTCTCTCCACTTCACTTCCTCCTTCTTGCTTATTTTAACCTAGCCCCAAGAGACAGGAAGTGATGTACACACATAACTCACAGCACACCCAATTACAAATGCAGACAGTAGAGGGCAGCAGGTTCCTACACCTTATTAATGACTGTTACAATAGGCAGATTAAGCTTTATAGAAAGTCAAATGTTTTTATCAAGGATAGACATGACCCATAGGCTAACAGTGATAAAGGGAGAGAAAATCACACACACTGTGCAATACTATTCAGCCAGAACAACAGCCTGCATATGCAATGAGCACATTTTTGACTGGGTAAAAGTAAGACCCCCGTCACACTTGTACAACACATGGTAATGAGTGGCACTTAATTATTTTCCTGTTATTAGCATAGAGTGGAGACACAGTGTATTTACTTTATCAAATGGTCTCATCTGTATTTTGAATCTAGGTGCACAAAGTAAAATATTAGAGTTCAAGAGATAAAGGTATAATTGTATATTACAGTCATTCCTACATTTTAAGGATTCAGTCTAGGCAGATTAGCCTCTTCACCAGTTTGTCATGATATTGCATTATGTTATTAAAAAACATAAAAGGTGACCTAAAATGCCTAAAAAAATATAATCAAATTTATGATGAAAACAAGCAATACACGTACATTTATTTTGATGTGTGGGACGGCAATTGACAGTCGAGGCCGTTCTGTGCTTTTTGGCTTTGGATACAAATGTTTTGTGAAATCACCCAGGAGTTCTCTTAAAACCTGTGATACATGGTGAAGACGGAGTTTTGATGTCTTTAGAAACTCACAACGAAACCTTTCATCTTCTAATATTTTAGCAAGCTTGCCATGGAATAAGCACGATGGATCTGTGTTATTGTAGAGGTTTAGTATAGTTTCTTGAGTGGCGTATTCTTGTAGACGGACACCATGTTCCAGGAAAAGCTTTACAAAGGCAGGCTTATTATCAATCAGTGCTGCTGTCATGACTGGATGCAGATCTGAGGGCTGGGAAGAACAAATCACAATTAATGTACTAAAGACGCTACATAATGGAAGAAACTAACAAGCCACTGTAAAGGACATCAACGTGGGTTGATTTTAAATGCTTTATTGTCAACAATAAATTCCATTTGGTTCAAAGTGACCCAATTATGTGGGACACACAGCTAACTACCTTTTATAATAATAATTGTGAATAATAATGAGTTTAACTGCTGTCAAAAAATATGCAAACGCCTCTCCCAATTTAGCAGTGTGGTGCCCACAGTCACTGTCATCTGAAACTTAGATAAAAAGCAATCATTTAAGCAGGCCATACATGGATCGAAATAGTTCGGCAGGAACCAGACAAATTTGAATTCCATGTATGGGCAGGCTGTTGTACATAAGTTATTCCACAGTATATATTGATATATATATAGCCAGCAACATTGATCAATGTATTCTGATGGCAGGGAAGGCTCCCTGCCATCAGAACACAATAGCACAGTGGGAGTGATTCCCTCATCCACATCACATGTGTGGATGGAGGAATCGGGTCATTGTTTTTCATTCAACCCACTGGTTGAATAAAAAAAAAAAAAACGGTTCGTGTATGGCCTGCCTTAAACCTAGTACACACTATCAGTTTTCTTTCGTTCAACCCAGCGGATTGATCCCACCTCTCCCTCCTGCATTGTTTATCGTGGTCTCTATGCATTTATTTTTACATATATACTGCATTGACACCAGAGTTTTTTCATGAATTGTCATTTTGTCCCTGGGATGATGGATGGGATACCTGTCCATCTGATATGTCAGTGGGTGATGTGCATAGGCAAAGTATTTTTTTAATGTTTAATGCTTTTCTCACATGGATATTGTGCATTCTGCTTCTTTGTCTTACATAGTTTCATACATTAGTGGACATGACTTCAGTAATATAATATCTACGGTTATGTGTATTGGAGCAAAGGAATATCTTTTCTGATGTATATTTTTCCCTTATTATACATGTATATATTAAAAAGGGAGACACGTAGTATGAAATATTTAACATGTTTTACATCTAAGTTTTTTTTTAATTGTATAGGGTCGTTTCGTCTGGGAAGATGGTAGTGAAGGGTGGCAGGTATCTTTATCCAGCCATCCCTAGACCAATGTCCTAAGTATTTACCTATTAAATTTGAACTTTTTTTTATTTCAAGGTATTTTGTCTTCCTTTGGTTTATACAAATGGTTTTTATTTACGACCAAATGAGAATAAGCACTCCTCTTACAGTGATAATTTGTGTTCAGGGTTTTTCTTTTTCATTGGTTTATACATGTGTATGCATTGTATACATATTCTCTTGTATTGTTTGTACATATTTAAAAGTTTTTTTATTTTTATTACATAGATCATATACATTGTATTTTATATGCTTGTGGGTGATCTCGCTGGGCTGTGAAGCCATGGAGTTGGGAACATTATGATTGGATCCACCTGTGGCTTCTCAGCTATAAGCACAGGTGTGTATAAATGCATTTGCTGACTTTGAGCTGTATGTGCATGTTTTATCCTCGATTTTAATGGATCTAAAATAAAGTTTGAATCTTTTTAATGCTGGATATTGCCGCCACCTCTTCTTCATTTGCACCCCCTCCCAAAAAAATGTCAAAGAGGAACGGGGCAGGAGATCTTAAAAATGGAACGTCTCCTTTAGGGTGAAGTTCCGCTTTATGTCTAATTTATTACAATGTTAAATAATCTGGTTATTCTTAAGTAAAAACTCTTACCAGACTGCATTTGTTCTCATCTAAGTTCAGCAGTTTGAATTCTAAATGGTTGGTAAATTGATTGCTTGGTTGGACAGATTGATACATTTAAAGCTAAAGTTTAATATGTAATTTTCTTTGGGATACAGAACAAAACAAATTAGTTGTGTGAAATAGTGTGTATCCCATTACCTGCAGCTGTGTGTTTCTACTAAAATGCTTCCTGGATGTGCCTCTTTGGAGCCACATGATACCGCTTTCAGTATCTGACTTCTATCGCTGTAAGAGTTAATTGCAACCACTGCTACTGAAAAAAGTTGCACAGTGCACTCCCCTCCTTCTGCACAGTGCACTCTGTTCCCTCCTGCCCTTTCAGCCATCAACAGAACTCAAATTTTTACATTCCCAAAATGCAATGTATGTTTTGTGAATGGGTGGTGGAGCCGCTGAATGACAGGATTCCACTGCCTATTCACAGAATGCAATGTATTGTGTAGTGTAGTAATACGAGTCCTGTGAATGGCAGGGAGGCCAGAAGGGGGTGGATTAGGCCTTGTTTAGACTTGCTTTGCTGTCTAAAGCATGATCCATGTTCTGTTCGCTCTTTGAACTGTCTCCTTGCTGCCTGTGTTAGCCCCCTAATTATCAGACAAGCCTGCCGTACCCGCAAGCATTGTGCATTTTTTTTTGGGGGGGGGGGGGGGGTTACAGGGCAGCATTATTCACATGAATGGGTCATGCTTGGAGGGCAGCACCACCTCCTGTGTTTTGACAAGTGGTATAATTCCTGCTGTGGCAGTGTAGTATAGCTTAGCAGCCATGGCATCTGTACATCCCCAGGGGTTGCCTCAGCAGCAACAGGGGGAGCAGTTGAAGGATGGTAAAAACGTGTGACCCAACTGAAGGGTTTAAAACAATTCTACTTCAGTGATCAAACGTGCTGACATGCCCCATGCACAGCTAATTACTGGGAAGATCGGTGTATTGCTGTTCCACTGCCTCCTACTGACACACACCCTGCAGTCTCCATCCCCAGCTCTCTATGCCCCTTATACAGCTGAGAACAGATGGCATGTGACCAATTATTTAAAAAAAAAATGTATTTATAATTTTGTTTATATATACAAACATTTTGCTTTACAATTATATTTGAAAACGAATGGGTTGTTTTTACAAGGTAGGGGTTCACATATACTTGAATGAAAATATAGTTTAGCTTATTAACTGAATAGTTAAGTTGGCCAACACACCTTCCACTGATGATCATCTATGAAAATCTCACTTTTAGCAATGTCAACTCGGTTCCATGCCACTGCCAGCTTTAGCTGGTGGTCCCAGTTTTCATGTCCTTGCTGATCAAGACTTAGAGAGGCTGGAAAAAAATAGAAAAATAGCACTAACTATAAACAGTTAAGAAAGTTAAGAAAGTGTTGAAAATTACTGAGAAAACAAACTCAGAGACATGTTATACACATTTTGCTGATAAAGAAGCCAGTTTCAGGCCCACAGTTTTGACAGTACACCCAGTCCAGTATGCTTCTTCTATCATGGACAGGTCCTTATTAAAAGGACTCAAGGAAAGGTCCTCTTCAGGAGCCAGGTCTGATGATGCTCCATTAACGCTCCTCCAGGAGGAGTCCTGCCAGTTACATGCATACCTGTCATGCAGATAGCTTAGATCTTCCCATTCCTCTCAGATTGCTGCTTTGTGGGGACTAATAATTCCCATCAAAGAAAGTTACCACATCTGGTTGATTCCACCCCAAATTCTTCTGAAATCACCGCATTGTTTACAGAACTCAATAGTCTTTGCATTCTCTCTCTCTTTCCCTTTTAGATCCCCCCATTTTAACAGATTGCAGTTTTCCCTTAGACATCTTTTTAGTGCTACTAGAGTAAAGGAAATCCATGCATGTGCATATATAAAAAAAATATCAATTTCTTCTTAAAAAATGTTTTTTCTTTATAAGCAAAACCTAATTGTTCTCTACAATATAAGTATTCTCTCTCCCATCTTTCTCCATCAGAGGGTAATCTTTTACTCCGGGGAACAAAGTTGCCAATACCATCAAATCAAAAGATTAGGGAGACACCAATTCGTGATTACATGGAAATCTTTATCCATCCTCTCCTAAGAGTATAAGATGTGCTCTCCTCTCCAATTCAACACACAGCTTCAACTGACAAATTTCCCTCATTCATTCATTCATTCATTCACCCTTTTGCCTGATAGAAGCAGAACTCAACCACCGGGTAAAGCAGCATGTTGCTGTACACTGCTTGAGAGAGACACATTTCTCCTGTTAAAGAGACCCTAACTTAAGCAGTGATTTTAGCTCTAAACAACAGTGCATTAAGGGACTGTATTGGGTTTCTTCTGTTTTCTTTCTTTCTTTATTATGCTCATATCTTAATTAGTACATTGACAAAAAACATTTACTTTTTTAGTTTTGTACATTTTTTTTCAACAAGTAGCTGGATCACCAGGTCTCTGTTCCTATTTACCTATCTGTTCTTATCTGCTTTGCAAAAAACATACCATGGTGTCTACAGTTCTCAATAGCTCAAACTCAAATTTACACTCACAGCTAAATAAGTCACAGGATTGACTAATTCCTTCTTCTGCTAGTTCTGTTTATCTGGTCCCATACAGTCCTACCAGCTATCCATTTACAAGAAATCACAATTCTTTTTCCATGTCAGGGTGACCGGCAGGTTGTGCTGTGGAGCAGAGCAGAGCGCGGGATCAGTGGCTGCGTGCGAGTGAGATGAGCGGGTGTGTGACCGACCGTGTGTGAGTGTGTGAGTAACCCCCCCCAGTAAAGCAGGCGGCGGCGAGCAGTGCTAGAACCCCCCCAGAAGTAAAAGCGGGTGGCGAGCGGGTCGGTAACCCCCCCTCCCTTGTTGCGGGCGGCGAGCGGTGCAGTAAACCCCCCCCCTTTTGCGGCAGGCGGCGAGCGGTGCGGTAACCCCCCCACACACAGAGAGGGAGAAGAGGAGACTAACAGAGCAAAGGCTGACCGGGAAGTGACAGAGGGAGGCGGGTGCAGAGAGGAAGACTGACCGACTGAGGGAAGAATCGCCATCAAGAAACTGCATGTGACAGGCTTAAAGGGGCACACACTAGGTAAGTAAGACTGGTGACTGTGATTGAACACTGACTGAGGGTGTAGTGTAGTACCTGAGTATCTGTGAGTACCTATAATTACCTGAGTGCCTGTGAGTACCTATTACTACTGTGAGTGTTGTGTGACCGACCGGGCTGTGCGACTGTGAGTGTTGTGCGACTGTGAGTGTTGTGCGACTGACTGGGCTGTGCAACTGGGAGTGTTGTGCGACTGTGAGTGTTGTGCAACTGACCGGGCTGTGCGACTGTGAGTGTTGTGCGACTGACCGGGCTGTGCGACTGTGAGTGTTGTGCGACTGTGAGTGTTGTGCGACTGACCAGGCTGTGCGATTGTGAGTGTTGTGCGACTGTGAGTGTCAAGTGAGTGTAGCGGGGTACCAGAGGGTGAGAAAGCAGAGTTAGGAAGCTAGGAAACAGCCACACAGGATAGACTAAAATTACTTTATCCCCATTAGATTCGATTAGTAGGTACAATGCCCGGCGGGTGTGGAGATGCAATCATTAGAAGGACAGACAGTGCAATCTGTCACAGGCGCTCGGGTTCGGCACATCATGGAGGGGCATTCTTCGCACTGACCACCACCGCGAGGGGCATTCTTCGATTAGATTAGTAGGTACAATGCCTGGCAAGTGTGGAGATGCAATTTGGTGTGCATCTTGTGATATGTATGCATTCCTCGATCATGCGATCGAGGGCGAGTACAAATGCGCAAAATGTAAGCACGTTGCCTCCCTGGAAGTTCAGGTCCTGAATCCAGGGAAGCAGCTGGCAACACTGAGCCGAATGTCCATACTGAAGGAGAGCCGGGATCGTTCCCATCAGACGCAGGCAGGGGCCTGCACAGAGGTGGGCAGAGTATTGGAGGTGCAGGCAGCAGAGCAGAGTAGAGGGGTGACAGTTAGGAGGGGTAGAAGGGGACAAGGCAAGGAGGCCGGTCCTGGCCTGGAGCACCCCAATAAATATGCCCCATTGCGTGATGTTGGGGAAACCAGTCAGGGACCAGCATTGCTGGAGCAGAGCGACGCCCCTAGCTGCCAGGGGAAGAACTCCTCCAATAAGGCCGGGAGAAAAGGGAAAGGAAAGACAGGTGCTGGTGGTAGGGGACTCAATCATTAGAAGAACAGACAGTCCAATCTGTCACAAAGACTGTGAGCGCCAAACGGGCTGTTGTTTAGCGGGCGCTCGGGTTCGGCACATCGCGGATCGGGTGGACAGATTACTGGGTGGGGCTGGGGAAGACCCAGCTGTCATGGTACACGTGGGTACCAATGACATAGGCAGAAGAAGCTGGAGAGTCCTAAACGATTTCAGGGACTTAGGAGCTAAGTTGAGGAATAGGACCTCCAAGGTAGTATTTTCAGAAATACTACCTGTACCTCGAGCCCCACCAGGGAGGCAGCGGGAGATTAGGGAAGTTAACAAGTAGCTGAGGAGCTGGTTGTAACGCTCCTTGCGTTTCTTATAAGGTGTGGATTTTCAGCTGCAGAAGTAGTTCCACGTCAGTGGTCATGTAGGAGATATGCTGAGATACCAATCCCAACCTCAATGACTCATCATGTATGGAAGGTCTTATTTCAGCAAGTAAATACACACAGTAATTAAGCTGGTTCCTAGTGTGACTTTATATACATGTGGTAAGACAATGATAAAGGTCTTAGGGATAGGTTTGAGTGGAAGTGGTAGGTGACAGACACTTGAGGTGAGACAGTGCAGATGGATGCAGGAAGGGTTAGCGATCATGTATGATAACAGATGACAGAGTAGCAGGTGCATACAGGAGAGATCAACCCAGTGCAGGAAATAGTAGCAGTAGCCTCAAGAGCTAGCAATCTAGTTATGCAGATGTAAAAGACAGTCCTTGCTATGCAGAGCTAAATAGTGTAAGCCTAGTACAAGTCTATAGAGATTTCCCCTGTGGGGTACTTAGCACTAATAGCGATAGCCGAAGGATCGCTCAGGAGATGCGGATGATCCAGTAGCAGGATGCAGGGATCAGCGCAGCGAGGTTCGTCAGCGAGGAGAGCTTGCAAGCATGGAAGCTTCAAGCAAGATTAGTATCCAGGTACTGGTGTTTGAACGAACACATGTGAGTGAGAACCGACGCCCTAAATAGCCATCTAGTCCGGCGCTGGGTGATGACAGCTTCAGCCTTAAAGGGAAACACACCTATATGTGTTTCTTCTGTCTAGGTAGATGGAAATCACCCGGAATAAATGTGATAGGAGCACTGAGAGTGCCAGAACCTTACATTACCCCCCCCATAAGGCCGGCTCCGGAAGGCCTCTAAGGCTGGTTGTTGATATAAGAATCACATGAGACTGGTTGCCGATGCGAAAATCGGAAGGAAAAAAAAAAATTTCTCTTTTTTTTTTTTTTTTGTTGCCGATATGAGAATCGGAATGAGACTGGTCTCCGATGCGAGAATCGGATAAGACTGGTTGCCGATATGAAAATCGGGAAGAAAAAAAAAATGGTTGCCGATATGAGAATCGGATAATACTGGTTGCCGATACGAGAATCGGATAAGACTGGTCTCCGATATGAAAATCGGAAAAAAAAAAAAAATGGTTGCCGATATGAGAATCGGATCAGGTTGGTAACCGATGAGAATCGGATCACTTGTTGTTAGGGTGTCTGCTACATGGACCCCTCACTAGAATCGGACGCATAACCATCCGAAGTAATCCTAGTAGACCTAGCAACCAATGCTTCTTCAAACATCCTCAGATCCTTCCTACATACCACCGTGCCATTAGAAGCACGTACGCAGTCAGGTGCAAGAATCTCTGTATTTTCATCGGAAGCCAGAAATGTGCTTGCAAAAATAGGAGTATCCTCAGGAGGTGGTACAGGAGGGTTTTTTGAACGTGGTATAAAGTTCACTGGAGTTGAAGGAATATCTATTCCAATATTTGTTAATTTCTGGGTGTCCTTCACTGATATAGAACGGGGACAGGGCTGGCAACAGCCTTGATAATTTCCAGGCTGTTTTTCAGGGAAGACCCTTCGGATTCGCCTGGCCTCCATTGGGAGAGCCTTAGGCCTATGGGGTCTGGTTGGGCAGAATGTAATGAAATGTCCCCCTTCACCACAATAAAAACAAAGGCCACAGATTCTCCTGTGATCTCTTTTTTCTTGTGAGGACAACCTAGCATGTATGGCACCAATCTCCATAGGCTCCTCATCCATCTCTGTAGGATCAGGGTCCAAATGGGATGTGTCAGAGTGACAAGGTCGACTGTTTGAGGCAGGCTCGGACCATGACCAGGCAGGATCACCATATCTACTAGGTCTCCTTTTTTCCTTAGGTAGCCGGGGTCTGTGGTTACCTGGAGCGGGTTTAGGAGTGGGGTCAATAGCTGAATTCTGAGAAGAACTGGATAATGGCATTTCCATTTTTTCAGACTTCCTTTCTCGTAGTCTTCTATCTATGGTGATACTGAGTTGTATCAATGTATCCAGGGTTTTTGGCATCTCTGCTCGGGCGAGCTCGTCCTTGACGGCTTCTGATAGGCCAAGCCTAAATTGGGTTTTCAGAGATGCATCATTCCATCCTGAATCAAGGGTCCATCTCTTGAATTCTGCGACAAAGTCTTCTACAGGCCTTTTTCCTTGTTTCAAGGATCTTAACTGAAGATCGGCAGTACTCTGCCTATTGGGGTCATCATATAGGCTAGTGAGCTCTGCCAGGAACAAGGCATAGGAGTTGAGAAGCTGGTCGTTTTTTTCAAAAAGAGAATCTGCCCAGGCTCGAGGATCGCCTGATAGGTAAGAAATAATAGTACAAACCTTAATGTGATCAGTAAGGTAGGTACGAGGTTTTAGCAAAAAAAGTAACTCACATGCGTTTTTAAATTCGCGAAATTTTTTGCGATCGCCTGTAAATACCAAAGGGGGATTTATCTTGGGTTCAGGGGACTGAGCAGAGGTAAGTTGTGTCAGTCTAATTACCTGCTGCGACAGAGCCTGATTGTCGTTTTTCAATTCAGCAAGTGCGTGTATTAACGCAGATACCTGCTGTTTTAATTGTGTCACCTGAGTGGCTACTTCTGCTGAATCCATTTTTTGGGTTCGTTCAATCTGTAACGCTCCTTGCGTTTCTTATAAGGTGTGGATTTTCAGCTGCAGAAGTAGTTCCACGTCAGTAGTCATGTAGGAGATATGCTGAGATACCAATCCCAACCTCAATGACTCATCATGTATGGAAGGTCTTATTTCAGCAAGTAAATACACACAGTAATTAAGCTGGTTCCTAGTGTGACTTTATATACATGTGGTAAGACAATGATAAAGGTCTTAGGGATAGGTTTGAGTGGAAGTGGTAGGTGACAGACACTTGAGGTGAGACAGTGCAGATGGATGCAGGAAGGGTTAGCGATCATGTATGATAACAGATGACAGAGTAGCAGGTGCATACAGGAGAGATCAACCCAGTGCAGGAAATAGTAGCAGTAGCCTCAAGAGCTAGCAATCTAGTTATGCAGATGTAAAAGACAGTCCTTGCTATGCAGAGCTAAATAGTGTAAGCCTAGTACAAGTCTATAGAGATTTCCCCTGTGGGGTACTTAGCACTAATAGCGATAGCCGAAGGATCGCTCAGGAGATGCGGATGATCCAGTAGCGGGATGCAGGGATCAGCGCAGCGAGGTTCGTCAGCGAGGAGAGCTTGCAAGCATGGAAGCTTCAAGCAAGATTAGTATCCAGGTACTGGTGTTTGAACGAACACATGTGAGTGAGAACCGACGCCCTAAATAGCCATCTAGTCCGGCGCTGGGTGATGACAGCTTCAGCCTTAAAGGGAAACACACCTATATGTGTTTCTTCTGTCTAGGTAGATGGAAATCACCCGGAATAAATGTGATAGGAGGCACTGAGAGTGCCAGAACCTTACACTGGTGTAGTAAGGAGGATTTTGGGTTCCTGGAGAACTGGGCCGACTTCTCAGTCGGCCACCGGCTCTTTGGTAGGGACGGATTGCACCTAAATGGGGAGGGTGCAGCCGTACTGGGTGAGAAGATGGCCATAAAGTTAGAGGGGCTTTTAAACTAGGTGATGGGGGGGAGGGTACAGATGTAGAATTAGCCAGTGGAAAGCAAGATCCAGAGGGCACAAATGGGGACATTAGCGGTAGGGTGTTCAGATCTCCTAAACCCAGGCTGGGTATGGGGAAAAATCTCAAGAGCAGCCTAAAAACATCAAATGAGGATATATGTAACCGGTCAAAATTAAAAGGTTTATATACCGATGCCAGAAGCCTGGCCAACAAGATGGGAGAGCTGGAGCTGCTGATATTTGAGGAGGACTTCGATTTTGGGGGGATAATAGAGACTTGGTTTGACAGCTCTCATGACTGGATGGCGACCATTGAGGGATATTCCCTTTATCAGAGAGATAGAGAAGGTAAAAAAGGGGGAGGGGTATGTCTGTATATTAAGAACAGTGTACAGGTAAATATGAGGGATGATATTAATAATGGAGCTATGGACGAGGTAGAATCCCTATGGGTAGAACTTCAAAGGGAAGGCACTGTGGGGAAGGTAATATTGGGCATATGCTATAGGCCCCCCAACCAGAGGGAGGAGGGGGAGGCGGACCTCCATTTACAGATAGGATTGGCAGCAAGGCTCGGCAGTTCCTAAATGTTTTGCAGGACAATTTCATGGGTGACATGGTGAATGCACCGACAAGAAACAGTGCGGTACTTGACCTACTGATTACCAACAATACAGACCTGCTCACGGATATAGAAATACGGGGCAACTTAGAAAACAGTGACCATAGGTCAATTCGTTTCAGTATTAATCATAGTAATAGGAAACATAAGGGTAATATAAGAACACTGAATTTCAAAAGAGCCATTTTCCCAAAACTGCGCTCTCTGCTAGAAAATATCAAATGGGATAGAACCCTGGGAGCAAAGAACATGGAGGTAAAATGTGAGTGCTTCAAGAGCATACTTAACAAAGGGATTGGCCAGTGCATTCCAAAGGGAAATAAATTTAAAAGAGCAAAACTAAACCCTGGGTGGCTAAACTCCAACATAAAAATGCATATTAATGCTAAAGAAAAGGCCTTCAAAAAATACAAGGCTGGGGGGTCATTGGCAGCATTCAAGCATTACAAAGAGTGTAATAAGAAATGTAAAGATAAAATCAAGGCGGCTAAAATAGAACACGAGAGACATATAGCGGAAGAGAGTAAAAAGAATCCCCAAAAAATTATTTAAGTATATAAACAATAAGAAAGCGAGGCCAGAACACATTGGCCCCATAAAAGACGACAAAGGAGATTTGGCCACAGAGGACAGGGAAAAGGCGGTAGTGTTAAATAATTTCTTCTCTTCAGTCTTCAGAAAAGAGTTTGGGGGCTACACTAACCCAGCTTGTAAGGCTAAACTAAATAACACACCTCAGGAAGTACCGCCATGGCTAACAGAAGATAGACTTAGAACTAAACTAGAGAAACTTAACATAAATAAATCACCGGGACCGGATGGCATGCACCGAGGGTTCTTAAAGAGCTCAGCCAGGTGATTGCCAGACCATTATTCTTGATCTTTAAGGATAGTTTACAGAAGGGTATGGTGCCAGCTGATTGGAAAAAACCAACCTGGTACCAATATTTAAAAAAGGGCAGAGATATATCCCGGGTAACTATAGGCCGGTCAGCCTAACATCAGTAGTCTGCAAGATTTTGGAGGGGATGTTAAGGGACCACATACAAGACTTTAGTAATGAAAATGGTATTAGTAGTAATCAGCATGGATTCATGAGAAATAGTTCTTGCCAAACCAATCTATTAACCTTCTATGATGAAGTGAGCTGCCACCTAGATAAAGGTAAGCCTGTGGATGTGGTATATCTGGACTTTGCAAAGGCCTTTGACACCGTTCCCCACAAACGCTTACTGTTCAAACTAAGGAAGGTAGGTATGGACCATAAGGTGAGTACCTGGATAGAGAACTGGCTCCAGGGGAGAGTGCAAAGGGTGGTGATTAATGGGGAGTACTTGGATTGGGCGGGTGTGGAAAGTGGGGTCCCCCAAGGTTCTGTCCTGGGGCCAATCCTGTTTAATTTATTCATAAATGATCTAGAGGAGGGGGATATCGAGTACAATCTCAGTATTTGCAGATGATACTAAACTAAGCATGCCAATATCTTCTATGCAGGATGTGGAAACCTTACAAGCGGACCTGAACAAAATAATGGGGTGGGCAACTACATGGAAGATGAGGTTTAATGTTGAAAAATGTAAAGTAATGCACTTGGGTGTCAGAAACCAGAAAGCAAGCTACTCTCTAGGGGGGGAACCTCTGGGTGAGTCTAGGATGGAAAAGGACCTGGGAGTACTGGTAGACAACAGGCTTGGCAGTGGCATGCAATGCCAAGCCGCTGCAAGCAAAGCCAACAGAATACTGGGATGCATAAAAAAGGGGATTCACTCCAGAAATAAAGAGATTATTCTCCCTCTCTACAAGACTCTTGTCTGGCCGCATCTGGAGTATGCTGTCCAGTTCTGGGCACCGGTCCTCAGGAAGGATGTGCTGAAACTGGAGACAGTCCAGAGAAGGGCAACAAAAATAATTAGGGGAATGGAGGACATCAGCTATGAGGAAAGACTACAAGCACTGAACTTATTCTCTCTGGAGAAGAGACGATTGAGGGGGGATATGATATCAATGTACAAATACTGTACTGGCGACCCTAGCATAAGGTAAAAACTATTCAGAGAAAGGGAATACAATAAGACACGTGGCCACTCACTAAAACTAGAGGACAGGCGGTTTAACCTTAAAATACGTAAGGGGTTCTTCACTGTAAGAGCGGTAAGGATGTGGAATTCTCTTCCACAAGCAGTCGTATCAGCAGGGAGCATTGATAGTTTCAAAAAACTATTAGATGGGGACCTTAAAGACCACAACATACAGGGGTATACAATGTACGGTTAACAGCAAACACACACGCACATCATAGGTTGAACTGGATGGACGGATGTCTTTTATCGACCTCACTAACTATGTAACTATGAAAGATCAATAAGAGACAGGAAGCAAGAGAAAAAGAGAGAGAGTAGGAGATAGTAGGGGAGGAGAGGGAGGAGGGGAGAGACAAAACCAGCTTTTGCTGCAGTCTGTAAAAATCCATAATTCACTTTTATTTCAGAGTCAGGAGTGTACTTTATATAAAATGCTTATTTTCAAACGTGAAATGTTTTACACATAATGAAACAACATATAAAACATCTGTTTAAAACCCATTTAAACTTTACACAATTTATATATTAGATGAAAATTATAAAATGTGTTCAATACAATAAATACCTTTAAGTAAGGCTTGAAGAATGGCAACATCAATGTCATGCTGATCATCCTTGTCTGCTTGGAAGATTGTAAGCAACTGACTATGCCTCATGATATCTTGTATCTGGAAAAATTATTTGTCTGGAGAATAAACTACAGTTAACAGCAATAAAACATCACTGTTATTTAATTTGTGTCTCCTTCACATCCTGATGAGGACAATACAACGGAGTACTTTAAATCTTCCTATTTAAATTTCAATTCAATCTTTTCTAATTATAGGCGAGAGCTTCATTTGGCAATAACATGGGGGAAAGGGGGAGACTCCAGTTCATACTTTTTCTTTTGTTATCAATGTACAAAATGCAAAGGGAGCTAGCAGAAGAGAAGTCTAAAACAAATATTTATTATAACTACACTTTGCCTGCAAACCAGCATCATTTCATACACTTGAACACTTTTTACTACTGCAACAATTCAGGGATTTTGTACTATTAGGTCGGCCATATGCGGTTTGAATCTCGATCGTTCAACTTGGGTACAACCAGCATGCCGGATTCTCTTGCGATTATCGCTAGTGGCTACTACATATATGCATCAGCAAGGTCTCTCCCATGCAAAGATTTCAAAACAGGCTGGGGTTTTAAGATGTGCTGTTCAAGCTCTTTTGAAGAAGCGCAAAGAAACGGGGAGGAGGGATTCTCGCATCAACATCGTCTGTGTTGATGGGGGAATTGAGCAAATTTCTTTCCTGCAAATAAATTTGCTTCATTTATGGCCAGGTGTATGATTAACCAATTATACCAAGCAGGAGTTAAGGATCATCAATTTCATATGTAGGTTGAAACACAGTCATTACCTGAAACAAAAACAGTTAGTAGAAGGCTTAAAACTGACTGGAGAATAGCCAAACTTTGCTACTAAGGTAAGGTTGTGGAAGACAGTTTCAAGTCACAGTTCATAAACAATGGGAAGCCTGAGCACAGCAACGAGACACATGGTAGTTATACAGCATCAGCAAGGTCTTTCCCATGCAAATATTTTAAAGTAGACTGGGGTTTCAAGATGTGCTGTTGAAGCTCTTTTGAAAAAGCACAAAGAATCGGGGAATATTGAGGACTGTAGACGCAGTGGTCGGCCAAGGAAACTGCTGGATGCAGTGTGTTTGCCAGAGAGTTAAAGAGCAGTAAAATGAGTATTTGGAGATTCCTTGCAAGTTTGGGGCTGCTTTTCTGCAAATTGAGTTGGGGATTTGGTAAAGATCAATGGTGTCCTCAACGCTGAGAAATAAAGGCAGATATTTAGCCATCATGCCATACTATCAGGGAGGCGTGTGATTGGCCCCAAATGTATTCTGAAAGACAATGACCCCAAACATACAGCCAATGTAATTAAGAACTATTTTAAGTGTAAAAAAAAAAGAGTCTTGGAAGTGATGCTTTGGCCTCCACAGAGTTCTGATTGCAACATCATTGACTCTGTATGGGATTACCTGAAGAGACAGAAGGATTGGAGGCAGCCTACATCCACAGAAGATTGGTTGTTAGTTCTCCAACATGATAAGAACAACCTACCTGTCAAGTTCCTTCAAAAACTGTGTGCAAGTGTACCTAGAAGAATTGATGCTGTCTTGAAGGCAACGGGTGCTCACACCAAATATTGATTTGATTTGGAATAGAACCAAATTGTAAAATATCATCTTACAAGCTGGTGCTGGGCTTTCATACCAGAAAGTCATTAAAAGTCCTACAAATAGAATATTATTGGAGATCTCTGTATTAAATATTTACAATGTTCACAATTCTGTGAATATTTGCTTCAATTATCCAATTACTGCCAGATGAAATAGGTAAACAAGGATTTACTTTTCACATAATTGTATAATTAAAGTGAATCACCACACAATGTATTAATGAACATTCTCAACTCCTTTAGTAAATAAACCTCAATGTATAGGTTTATAACCTTGTAAACAAACATAAAATAAGATTAGCTAAAAAGCAAAGTAGTTTTTTTTAAGAGCAAAAATGCATATATTGCCCATGCCATCCTGCACTCACAAGACTGTATAGTGTGCTTAAATGACTCTAAAATGTCTCACTTTATCCAAAGCTCAAATCAAATTGCTGTTGATAAACTTTAATACAGTCCAACACGTAAAAAAAAATTACCAGTGAACAGATCTGGATTTTTGTTTTACCTTTTTCGTCCATTCCACTATCTTGTCCTCTGTAAAGGTGTCATATGTATCAGGAAAAAGAGTGTGCAGTTTCTCTTGAATCAGGGAGATTGTAATTTTTGAAATGGGAAGTTGTGCCACCTGAGCAATGACATCAGCTACTCGTCCTGATCCTTCCACGATGACACACGGCGTGTTGTTGCTGATAGCATTATAGATTGTCTGAAGACAGAGAGCACAGAAAGTATGCATTCTTTTATAACTGTATTAATTAATGTAAAAGCCCACAATTTGTCTTAGAGTAAAACAATACTTGATTCTCTGCTGCTCCAAATTAAAGCCAGCCTCACATGGATCAAAGTTCTGCCGGTTCAGCAGGGACCATCCAAATTTAAATTCATGTATGGGCCCTGTGGTTGTACAGAAGTCAATCAAACAATCAACCTGCTGTACAACTGTCCTGTCAGATTTTCCTTGCTTAATCAGCACTGTAGGCTATAACCTGCAACGCTGATCAGTGTATTCTGGTTGTGGGGAAGTTTTATTGCTTTAAGAATACAATGACACAGCGGGAAGGATCCCCTCATCCACCTCGAAAGTGTGGATAGGGGAATTGGGTCAGTTTTATCATTCAATCTGCTGGTTGAAAAAAACAAAACTTACTAATCTATGGGCTGTCTATTGGTGTGAGCTGAAACAATATAAGGACCCTGACCTAAGCAGTAGTTTTCCTAGTCTAAGTTTAGTACTACTAGTCTGTAGTCAGCCTGAGCTGGAAATAATATTTCTGCTTCACTTAGGTTTTGCCTAAGCTCAGTGTTATTGCTCGTCTCTGCTTGCTGTTGGGGAGTCTCACTGGCAATAGTGTGAGAAAATTTGATAATTTTGAGTTCTGAATATTTATGTCCCCCTAGACAAACACTAGGAGGGTTATTACCAGTGGAGCATGCTGGGGAAGGATATACAGGTGCATCTCATAAAATTAGAATATCATCAAAAGGGTACTTTATTTCAGTAATTCAATTCAAAAAGTTAAACTCATATATTTAATATAGATGGGTTAGAGGGCTGCGCTGACTTTGGACTTGATAAAACACAGTGGACCAACACCAGCAGATGACATGGCTTCCTAAAGCATCACGGACTGTGGAAAATTTTGCAATTCATTTGGAAATCAAGGTCCCAGAGTCTGGAGGAAGAGTGAAGAGGCACACAATCTAAGTTGCATGAGGTCCAGTGTGAAGTTTCCACAGTCAGTGATGATTTGGGGAGCCATGTCTTCTGTTGGTGTTGGTCCACTGTGTTTTATCAAGTCCAAAATCAGTGCAGCCCTCTACCAGGAAATTCTAGAGCAATTCATGCTTCCCTCTCCTGACCAGCTTTATGGAGATGCTGATTTCATTTTCCAGCAGGACTTGGCACCTGCCCACACTGCCAAAAGTATCAATACCTGGTTTAATGATCAAAGCATCACTGTGCTTGGTTGGCCAGAAAACTCGCCTGACCTAAACCACATAAAGAATCTGTGGGGTATTGTCAATAGGGAGATAAGAGACACTAGACCCAACAATTCAGACTAGCTGAAGACCGCTATCAAAGCAGCCTGGGCTTCCATAACACCTCAGCAGTGCCACAGGGTGATCACCCCAATGCCAGGATGCATTGATGCAATAGTTCATGCAAAAGCAGCCCCGGCCAAGTATTGAGTGCCGTACATGGACATACTTTTCAGTAAGTCAACACTTCTGTTTTAAAAATTATTTTTTATTGGTCTTATGTAATATTCAAATTTTCTGAGATACTGAATTTTGGGTTTTCACTAGCTGTAAGTCATAATCATAAAAATAATAAACAAATGCTTGAAATATATCAACGCTGTCTAACGCTTCTATATAAAATATATCAGTTTCCCTTTTTGAGTTGAATTACTGAAATAAATTAACTTTTTGATGATATGTTAATTTTATGAGATGCACCTGTAAATATCCGAATCGACCTTTGAAAATTCTCTGTTTCCCAGGCCTACTGCCTGTCTACTTTTTAAAGCGCAATTCCAGCTTTTTTTTCCCTGGACCCCACCTGTCTACCTCCCAGAAGCTGCCACATTTTTTTACATGTAGATTAATGGTGGCTTAACCTCCATGCGCCCCCCCCCACCCCTCCCTGCGTGCAGCTGGCAAGGTGAAATACTTACCTTTATTCCAATTTCAATATCAAAAAAGGACCCAATGAATAATTTGAAATATTAGCTATAAAATATATTACTACTTTCACTTCAGAGTTTCTCACTGTGCAGCCTGACGCAGAAGAGCTTTTGTGAATAAAAAAAATGCCAGTCAGTGTTTTTTTTCTAGTGCTCAAATGCACCATGTATGGGCAATCCAGTGCAAATGGTGGGCTCACAGATGGCTGCTTGAAATTGTAGGTAGATGCAGGGATTACAAATACACACCAACTGTTGAAAATTGTTTATAAATGGCAACCTGATTTGCAAAAGGTGTGTTCCTAATTTTATAAGCATGTATGTGGCATAGATAAATGTAACTTACATCTAGGGTGCCTGGTCCTCCCTCCAGTACAACACAGACTATGGGTATCTTGATGTCAACTCCTAGAAAAGTAAAAAAATACATTCAGGGTCACAAAATTGGGTATTGTGGCTATGTATTGTGGTAGTGTATTTCATAGAATAAGACTTATGTATGTAATCTAACTGATCATATGTGATCCACTTATTTTTCTGTTTCCATCCTCTACTCTAATTCCTAATTAATATTTTCCAATGCCTTTACCACTCCTGTAAATACTGCAACAATACATTTTTATTACATTAATTATATTTATGATCCAAATGTTTTTTGAGCAATTCCTGTCTAACTGTCCCTGGAGTGACTACACACACAGATTCAGAGTTGAGACTGGCTGATCCTCAATAAACAGCCTGTTTTTTTTACTTATCCTCATGCGACATCCTGCTTTGAGATCTCAAAGTTTCTGCAGCTATGGTACCTTCAACAACCATTTATGACTTCAAATTGGAATGGTGAGACTGACAAAGGAGAAGGAAACCAATTTTCTAATGACAAATATGCTTTAACAACAGTACAGATGATTAACTTCATTGATTATTTTTAGGGAAAACATTATTCTGAACTACTGTAAGTGAAATATCTGTATTTTTTGTAATTTGATTGAGCTCCTCTGAGACATAATGGAAAATTTAATGTTTCCAGACCCTCATTATGGAAGTCATATTCTGAAAGTTTTAAAGGAGAGAACTGGGATGTGTGCATTGATAGTAAATAACTACTTTATGCTAGCAACTTCAGGGTACCAATATTATTGTAAAATTGACACAGCTATAATTATTCAGAGCTGACAAGTAGACATGAACAAATCAATGTGCAATACGTGCTGGAATTTAGCTGGATACATTCTGAAAACCTAGTTTAATTTCTAGAAGCTAGGGTAATTGAAGCTTTAAAATGTGTTAATAAGTGTAAACAGACCTGAGTCTTTTCAGTAGGTACACCCTTTCTTCCCTGTCAAACTAGGACCAAACCCAAAATACCAAGCAGTGGACTTTTGAGGTGCCCCAAGAATTACACAGGCACAAAACATTATAACATAAGGGGGAATCTACAGCCCACAGAGCTTATTCATACAAAAATGTTAAAATAGAGACAATACAACATTAAAGTGATTGTAAAGTCTTGTTTTTTTTTTCTATAAAAATAATAAACATGTTATACTTACTTGCTCTGTGGATTTTCACAGAGCAGCCTGGATCCTCCTCTTCTCGGGTCCCTCTTCTGCGATCCTGGCCCCTCCCTCCTGTTGAGTGCCCCCACAGCAGGCAGCTTGCTATGGGGGCACCCGAGTTTAGTCACTGCTTCCTGTGTCCAATCAGACACAGGGCCCCAACCTGGCCCCGTCCCCTTTCTAACCTGATTACCTAGCTGACTTTGACTGACAGCAGTGGGAGCCAGTAGTGTCACTGCTCTGTCTCAGGAAGGAGAATCTCAGTTGGCTGAGACACTCGTAGACATCCCTGGACAGAGTGGGACCTCAGGTAAGTGTTAGGGGGGATGCTGCACACAGAAGGCTTTTTATCTTAAAGCATAGAATGAATTAAGATTAAAAAAAAAAAAACCTTCTGCCTTTACAACTCCTTTAAACATGAATAAAGTTTAAAATTCTCTTTGCATAGTCAGCTCCTCTCCAGTGATTGTATATCAAAGTATATTCACATATGACAGGTAAACCTTCTAAAGAGAAGCACACATCCCCACTCAAGAGGATTCCAACAATATAATTTTCTTCATTCTTTTTATCTAATAAGTATCTTTTTACAGTTTCAAAGGATTAGCCACCTGCATCTACAGGGGAGCAAGGAATAAAAAGGTATAGTACTATGCAGTGTATACCTAATTATAATGAAAAAGAGAAACATAATACTACATCTCAAAAACAATTGCTTGTAAGTCAAATCAAACAGGAAATATTTATATTAACACAAAGTACTAATGCATACAATGTAAAAACAGATTGATCTGGGCATGTAGACATGGAGAAACACCAGGCCTCAAGTGTTCAGCAAGCTAGGGCATTGGGGCATCTCAAGCTGATCCCTACCATGTACGAATGCGGGGAAACACCCAGACCTGGGAAGAATGCTCATAAACTGGTTATTCAAAAACAAAAGGTGCATCTCCAACACACATTTAGAATAACGTCCTACTGGGATAATAACACAGAAATAACAGTGTTGACAATTTCTCACCAAGTTTGAAATATTTTGGGAACACAATGGTAAATCAGATCCAGCAAAGAGCATGGATGCTAAAGATGGGAAGCAAATATCCCATTTGTCCCACAGCTAAAGATAGAAAGATAACGGCAATGATAAAGTCCTTTTGCCTAAAGGGACATAGAAATAAATACAGTATACCCCAACCAAAAGCAGACAATTAAAGACAGAAAGATATAGAGCCCATATCAGAGTCCCCAAATAGAGAGGTAGAATGCATTTTTTAACCAGTTCTGGACCGGAAGGATTTGCCTCCTCAATGACCAGGCCATTTTTTGCGATTCAGCACTGCGTTATTTTAACGGAAAATCTTGCATTCGTGCGACAGTGTACCGAAATAAAATTGATGTCTTTTTTTCCCCACAAATAGAGCTTTCTTTTGGTGGTATTTGATTACCTCTGCGATTTTTATGTTTTGCGCTATAAACAAAAAAAAGAGCGACATTTCTGAGAAAAAAAAAACAATATTTTTCGAAATTCTGCTATATAACATTCCCCCCCCAAAATGTGAAAATTTCATCCTTTTAGGCCAATTTGTATTCTGCTACATATTTTTGGGGAAAAAAAAAAAAAAAATCGCAAAAAGCGTATTTTGATTGTTTTGCGCAAAAGTTATCACATCTACAAACTAGGGGAAAGATTTATGTCATTTTTATTTATTTTGTACTAATAATGGCAGCGATCTGCAATTTTTAGCGGGACTGCGACATTGCGGGGGGACAGATCGGATCCCTAACTGACATTTTTGACACTTTTGGGGGGACCAGTGACGTTACTACAGTAATCAGTGCTAAAAATATGCACTGTTACTGTAATAATGACACTGGCAGGGAAGGGGTTAACCTAGGGGTGATCAAAGGGTTAATTGCAAGCCTAGGGGAGTGTTTTCTAACTGTGGGGGGAGGGACTTGTGAAATGATCATAGAGACCTGTGATCCTATATAGAAGGATCACAGGCACTCTGTGATCATTTCAGAGAGAACAATGGTCAGCTGTGTTTACAACAGCTGACTGTCCTTCTCTCTCAGCGGGGAGCGATCGTGCGTGCCCAGCGGCAATCATGCCCACCGGTCCTGTGGATCGGCATCCCCGCTGCCCCCAGGAGTGCTCCAGTGAACCAACGTACCCCTATTGATGATTCTCGCAGCCAAGCCAGCCTGCCACAGTAAAACACAGTAAAATAGAAAAAAGGAGAAGAAAAAGCTAAATCAACCAGCAACAATACTACCTAAGGTATTAGATTCATGTGTATATGCGCCCTTCCAGCAACAACGCCAGCTGCAACAGAGTTCACGTAAATGCTCCCTTTGGAGCGCACCTTGCCGACAAAGGGAACGTGTGCTTCTCAGTAGACGGTTTACCTGTCATCTGCTATTATGCTGTGATATATAATTGTTAGACAGGAGCTGACTAATTTGATTATCCAAATCAAAGAGCTGATGGTTGATCGTCCATTTGTCCTATGTGGTGCCATGTGCTTATTTTTTTTTTTTTTTTTATCTTTTTTATTATTTCAACACACAAACCAACAATAACAACTAGGTGCATAAGGTTCACCCAAAAGCATACAGTAACAGCAAACATAAGAAAGGGTCACCCACGCAGGAGTAATAAGCAATAAATACAGATGGCACCAAGGTAGGCAAATACAAATATTGAGCCACAGCGCAGCACTCCTGGAAGCGAAAACATGGATCGGGCAGGAAAATATTAGCGATGCCATGTGCTTATTTACCTGAGGATGTCTATATGCAAGTAATGTGTTCATTTGATATGTAATACCATCTTTTCTATTTTCTGCTGATAATTGGTGAATTACTGATGTGCAAAATGCAATTTTTTTTACCGGACTGTATTCTTTTAGATTTTTTCTAAAAAAAAACCTGGTTGCCAAAAAAAAGACAGGAACTGACTATGCAGAGGGGATTTTATGCTTTATTAATAATTAATGTTGTATTTTCTCCATTTTAACATTTTTTAATAAACTGTGTGGGGTGTATATCCCCCCTTATTTTAGAATTGATTGTACGTGTGTAATTCTTGGGGTCTGTGATTGATGTTTGATTGATGGTGCCTTTTATTCTATGTCCTTGGCATCCCATTACTGTATGCCCTGCCAGACTAGATTGTCAGATTCTTTGATGAAATGATTGCACCACAAAAAATTATTTTTTATTCAGCACTTACAAAACTATTTAGATTAAAGTGGTTCTAAAAGCAAAACATTTTTTACCTGAATGCATTCTCTGCATTAAGGTAAAACGTTTTACAATTTGCTGTGCTCCCCCACCTCCCTAAATGCTTACATGAGTCCTAAATTGATCCAGCACTGTTCCTCCCTGCATCTCTTCTTTCCCTCTCCCTCTACTCACAGGAACTGAGGCAGCAGTGGGAGCCAAGGGTTACAAGCCATTCGTCAAGGCTTGTTATTACCTGTTGCCAAGCGGATAACATGCATTTCAATACAATGCCATTGACTTCTCTGAGCATCCCAATGCACTAAAACGCAGAAAAAAATGTGTCATATTTTAAAAACACACTGCATTGCAGCACTGAGATTGGAACATACACTATTTTTATTTTGGGGAAGTTGAACACATGGGTTTTCACGCATCGCAACAAGTCCATTAATTATTTCGGCACCCCAACAAATTTTTGCACACTTTGCACATATGTATAAATCTTTATTTTTGGCAAAAAATTACTTGAACCCCCCAGAATATTATATATTGTTTGAAAGCAGAGGCTCTGTAGAATAAAAAGATGATAGTTGCAAATTTTTATGCCACATGATATTTGTGCAACTGTTTATTAAAAACAAATTTTCAGGAAAAATATAATAAAATGAATTTTAGTGCAAGCACACACAATATACTGCCCATTTAGTAAAAAATAAAAGATAAGGTTGCGGTGAGTAAATTGATACCAATCATGCCAAGTCTTTAAATTGCATGCACCTGTGATACCGCAAAAAAACATTTCCATAGGTGATGCTTTAAAAGCTTTTACAGCTCATCGGTTTAGAGTTTAACAGGAGCCCTTGTGCTAGAATTGTTGTTCCAAATCTAACAATCGCAGTGCTGTGTCACATGTGTGGTGCAACCGTGGTTTACACATGCGTGAGCACCCTGGAATGAGTTTACGTTTGCGCATGTGTTGGGGGCAACGTGGGTTATGCCATTCTTTTTTCTTTTTTAATTTTTTTTAAATACATTTTATTATAATTTTTAGTTTTTTTTTTTTTTTTTTTACTTGATTGCTATTACAATAGGTTAATGAAACCCCTATGTGAAAGCATTGTGCAGGGTACACGTACTCTTTTTGGAGACATTAGGGATCTGAAAGACCCCAATGTCTCCCCAGCCCTTGAAGGCATCTAACCAAGTACAGATCTGCTTGGTTAGATATGTCCCCTGGCTGTATCAGCCAGGAAATGGTGGATCTGAAACTGGAAGTGATGAAATCATCATCACTTCTGGTTTCATTGTTTACATGTGAAAATGAGGCTTGGACATAATTTTCATTTTCTTAGCCCACAGCCTGCAACTGCAGCCATCAGCTTGTGATTACCAGTTCTCTTTGGACATATGTAGTATGTCCAAAGAGCTTAAATGGTTAAAGCAGAACTTTACCAAAAACAGTTTGATAACAGTTAATGTTCTTTAAAAAAATAAAAGAACATGCATCACATTTCGATAATTATGCTACCAAATCTAGTGTGTGCTGTAAATTTTCTCCAGCATTGCTCCCGTTTCTACTTGCTGGAGGCTGCCATTTTGTTGAAGCCTAGAGCAGTCACTTCCATCTTGAAAGCTCTCCCCCTCTCCTTGGTCTCAAAAACTATATGTCACATTCTTCATTTAAAATTAATGGATTTTTGTAAGAACTTACCGTAAAATCCTTTTCTCTGAAGTCCATTGCAGACACAGCTCTTATGCTTCTTATACCATAGGGTTATGCTGCCCCATACAGGAGTATTACTAGGCAGGGAAAAAAATCACTGACACACCTACAGGGGCTGTCCTTCACAGCATAACCCCACACACACTCTGCCACGAGCCAGTTTTGTAGCAAGCAGTGAAAAAGAAGACACAAACCATCCCCATAACAGAGGGACGGGTGCTGCGTCTGTCAATGGACTTTAGAGAAAAGGATTTTACGGTAAGTTCTTACAAAAATCCAGTTTTCTCTATGGTCCATTGACAGACGCAGCCCTTATGCTTCTTATACTATAGGACCGTCCCAAAGCAGTGTAGCCATGAGGGGTAAGAAGAACGCAAAAAAAAAAAAACAGGTAACATTTTTCCAAAGGCTAAACGTAGCCAACTGGGTAACAAAGCTCAACCAGGAACAACAGGAGATTACCCATAGAGAAAAAAATATAAACCCCTGAAAGAGAAAAACTAGTCTCTTTAAACAGCAGCCTGCAAAACCTTGCAGCCAAACAATGCATCCGAAAATGCCAACAAAACTACCTTGTAGAATTTTGTAAAAGTATGCACGGATGACCAGGTCGCCGCCTTGCACACTTGAGTAACAAAGGCTTGATGATGAAAAGCCCAAGAGACACTCAGCGCTCTGGTAGAATGCGCTGTCACAGGGAAAGGAGGAACCTGACCCTTCAATGAATAAACCTATACAACCGTCTGCCTAATCCATCTGGATATAGTCACAGCAGACGCAGCCAAACCCTTACAAGATCCCTCAGTAAGGACAAAAAGATTCTGATTTCCTAAAGGACTCCGTGGCTGACCGGTAAACCCTGATCGCCCGAACTACATCCAGAGAGTGCAAGGCAATTTCCTTGGGATGCTTAGGTTTAGGACAGAGTGAAGGCAAAACAATGTCTTCATTTAAATCAGACAGGAAGGAGGGGGAGTAAAAATATAATTGTGCCGGGATGTCTTTTTCTGCTCTCCGGCTCGGCCGCTTTTTCATCGGCATCCATCGCCTCAGTGGTAGCCTCTACGAGTCCCAAAACCATCCAGGGACCTTGGCAGAAGGCCCCCCTGTCCAGGGATACCTTTTTTGTTTGGATCCGTTCAGTGGGACCGCTCGCGGTGTTTGCGGCCTACCTCGGTGTGAAGCCGCGGCCTCGATTTTGAGCCTGCCCGACCGGAGGTGTTACCTGATCGCGGTTCCGGCGATCCTTGCGGGGCTGCCTCATCCGCCCTTACCCATCCAGTCACACCTCTCCTGGATCCTGGGGCCTGCCATGGCGCCCTGAATATGGCATAGCCGGAGCCCTGGCCCCAGCTGCTGCACAGGAAGGCACCTGATCCCATCTCCACCACCCTACATGCCTGGCCGTTCAGGGAAAAAGGGGGAGCACAGAGGTTCTCACTCTGCGGATATTCACCGCTTTTTTCAGCCCGGAACTCCGTGCACACGCTCGGCATCCAGGAGCAAAATGGCGCCAGGTGCAGTCCCCAGAGAGGACACCAGACCTTCTTCTGCTCAACAGGAGGTAAGCAGCTCACCCCCACGCACATCAAATGCTTGTGACATGGAGCCTCCCCTACATTCGACCCTCTCAGGCACCCCAGCTATATTCCGGGGGGTCGCACCTGACACACCTGACCATCCCACTCAATCTGGGGAATCCACTGGCTGCACTGGGCTGCATACTCCGTCCATTCCTGCTCCCTCTACTGTGCTCTCTCCGGCTGAGATGTCTGCCATACTTTTGTCTCTCCCTACTAGACGTGATATGGAGGATATAGCCACTAAGCTTGTGTCCTCCCTACAGAAAGACATTACTAAAGTAACCCAGAATGTGGAACTCCTGGACCACACAGTCCATACCCTCTCCAAAGACAGGGACTCTATTCTGCAGAGACTCGCTCATGTGGAAAGCCTACAGAAACAGCAACAGACGACTTTCACTCACCTTCAACTGCAGCATGACGATTTAGAAAACCGGCATAGACACAATAACATAAAATTACGCGGTATTCCTGAAACTACTAGACCAGCTGATCTCCGTGACACTGTCGTTAACATTTTCAACAATATCCTGGGCAGGCCGGCCTCCTCACCCATTGAAATTGACCGGGTTCATAGGGTCTCTGCCCCTGGCAGTGGGGACCGTACTCAACCTAGGGACACCCTCTGCAGGGTGCATTTTTTTCCTTCAGAAAGAGGAAATCATGCGCCGAGCTTGGAACAGAGGTCCGGTTCACTTTGAGGGAGCTACTATCCACCTCCTGCCTGATCTCTCCCGTAGAACTCTCTACATGCGACAACAGTTAAAACCACTACTGGACAAGATCAGAGATTGTGGAGGTACTTACGTATGGAACTATCCCTTTGGCCTCACTATCCGCCTGCGTAATGACTCTATATTTCTGAATGAGCCTCGACAACTTCCTGAGGTTTTTCGTTTCCTGGACACTGAACCCATTGATGTTCCTGACTGGCTAGCAATGAGACCGCTCCCGACTGGTCCCCCACTTCCGCAACGCAGACGCCGCAGATCGTCCTCCAGGAATAGCCCCGGAAGGCAGAGGGATGACCCCGGGGCCAGAGAATTGTGAGCGTTTTGTTGCCGTTCCATTGCCATAACCACGCATTTCTATGTACTTCCCTACTGGACATGCTGCTGTCCTCTGGCTACCCGCTGAACGCTTTAAATTTCCACCGGAACTGAACGATGTCATACCCACCTCACCCTATTTATCTCTGTTCCCCCATCTCTTATTTTTCCAGGGAAAGAACAATGAACAGTAAGAGAGTGCCAACCTTGTTTTTATGCAAGGACAAGGAGGATTGATAAGAGAACTTTTTTTTTTTTTTTTTTCCCCCAAAACCCCCTCCCTCCCTTTTTTTTTTTTTTGTGTGTTTGTTTATGTATTGCTCAGATACCACATGGATGTGCTTAGTGAAGGCTTTTATTGAGCAATGGTGATGGTGGTAATGTACTCGCATTTCCATGCGGAATTTTATGTCGGGGGCGGAGGTCCGACGGTGCTAGATTCTTCCCCCCCCCCCTTTTTTTTTTTTTTTTTTCTCTGCTTCTCTGCACCGCCTGACCTCTCCCTGGGCAGGAGTGAACTTAACTGTGTTCGCTGTACTTATTATCTTATTATGTTTTAGCTTGTATTGCTTGGTTATCGTTATGATTTACGTTGTGCATCATACCCGCTGCACTAGTTATTGAGTGATGTTTCTCCTCCTGTTTGTTCCCCCGTACGGCTGACATGCCCCTATACATTATACCTAGGTATATGTAGCCGTGATTTCTATTGCATGTTAGTATGATGGACTTTCCGATGCCAACCTAGAGGTGTTTCTTTCTGTACTACTGTTCTCTTAATTTGTTGTTTTATGTTTCATGCAGCATGACCTCCGCTCCGGCGGCCACCTGTTCTTTCTGTCTCTCCCCCCACATAGATTTCGGAACTTCTGTCTGTTCTGACTTTTGAGTAGACAGAATTCTGTTGGCATTTGATGCCATTTGTTACAGATTCTCTAAGTGGTGTTGATCCCTTACTCACACCTTCTCCCGTGGGATAGGAGCTGGGAGGGGGGAGGATTTTCCTTATTCTGGGACTTTTCTCCTCTCCTTCCCTGCCTCTTCCTCTTCTTCCTTCTTCTCTGTCTTTTCCCTCTTCTTTCTTTTGCCCTCTACTAACCTCCCCTTCCCGAATTGTCCAACAGGTCTCCTGTAGCCATGGGGGATCCCCGGGGAGACTGTGCCACCCACATGTGTTCATTCAATGCCCGTGGCTTGAATGAGCCATCTAAGAGATCTCAAATCTTATATACCTTTCACAAAGCTAAACTTGGCATTATCTTTTTTCAGGAAAAACACTTCCGCTCGGACCACATCCCGACCCTCAAAAACAAATATTACTCCACCTGGTACCATAGCACTTGTTCCCAATCGAAGTCCCGCGGAGTGGCAATCACGTTCCACAAAACGCTGCTATTTGATCTTATAGATTCATGTAGTGACCCTGAGGGTAGATTTTTATTCCTCAAGATATCTATGAATGGTAGGACATACACTTTGGCCAACATGTATATCCCGAATGTGGACCAGATATCCCACACTATTCAATATCTAAACAAATTGATGGACTTTGCAGAGGGGGTGGTTATCCTGGCGGGAGATTTTAATAGCGTTCCTAACCCTTCCATAGACACCTCTACTGGTAGGAGCTCTATTTCTTACACTCAAATCAACAGACTTAAGAGATTCCTGACACAGCACAACTTAATTGATGTTTGGCGTGTACTTCACCCCACAGACAGGGATTATTCTTTTTACTCTGCGGCCCATAACTCATACTCTCGGATCGACCTGTTCCTGATCAGTCACTTTGCCTTAATGTACCGACCTCGGAGTAGAATAGGGAACATACTCTGGTCAGATCGCGCGCCAATATACCTATCTCTCTGTTTGCCTGACTCCACTCGAGGGGAATGGAGATGGAGATTGAATGAATCCCTCATGCAGGATGATGCCTGTGCCCTAGATATACGCACTGGCATTTCTGACTTCATTTCCAATCACTCATCTGATACCACGGCCCCCCCCGACTCAATGGGAAGCCTTAAAATGTGTCCTACGTGGCATTTTTATTAAGCACGGGTCTAGGCTCAAGCAAATCAGATTGGCTAAAATTCGTGATCTAACGCGCCGCATAACGGAGCTTGAGCGCTCTCACAAGAACGTCCAATCTCCAGCCGTTCATACAGCCCTTTCCAAAACCAGGCTCGAACTATTGCAATTATTTGAGCAGAAATCAGCTTCCGTCCTTGATGGAACCCGCAGATTATTTTACACTGAAGCCAATAAACCGGGGAAACTACTGGCGAGAGCTATCCATGCTAGGAATAGTATTCCATCTATACATAAGATCAAATGCCAAAACGACCGGCTTACTTACTATCCTACAGAAATTAATGACGCATTTCGATCGTTCTATACTGACTTGTATGACTTACCCGGACACCCTGACGGTACTTCACCCCAGGCCTTTCAAACTAGGATCGATGATTATATTGCGGCCACGCCCCTTCCTACTCTTCCTACCTCGACTATCGCTGCATTGGACCAACCATTTTCAGAGGAGGAAATTGTAATCGCTATCGCTTCTCTCAAAAACAATAAAAGTCCGGGCCCCGACGGGTACACCGCTCGATTTTACAAATTTTTCCAAGAATCCCTTCTCCCTCTTCTCACTAAGTCCTTTAACGTTATCTCCCCTGAGACTCCATTCCCTACCCAATCCCTGGCGGCCCACATTGTGGTTTTACCTAAACCTGGGAAAGACCCCACACTCTGCAATAGCTACCGTCCAATCTCATTGACTAATATAGATATCCGTTTGTACTCTAAATTGATAGCTAATCGTCTCTCGCCTTCTATACCGAACCTGGTTCACCTTGACCAGGTGGGCTTTACCCCTGGGAGGGAGGCTAGGGATAACATCTTAAAAACTGTTACCCTTATGGAGCATGCCCAGAAGTGCCATATCCCAGCGTGTTTGGTCTCGGTTGATGCTGAAAAAGCTTTCGACCGGGTACACTGGCGTTTCATGGAAGGCTCACTTAAGAAAATTGGCCTTGGGCCTAATATATTAGGCAAGATCCTTGCTTTATATGGCAGCCCTAATGCCCAGATTCGATCAAATGGTATTTTGTCTAGCTCGTTTCCTATTCGTAACGGCACTCGTCAAGGTTGCCCCCTCTCCCCTCTACTGTATATCCTCACGATGGAACATTTGGCCATCGCCATTAGACAAAATAGGGACATCCAGGGTATATCCATCGGCCAGAATCACTTTAAGCTATCCCTTTATGCCGACGATCTTCTCCTATACGTGTCAGACCCCCTAGCTTTCTTCCCTGCCATTATTCAAGCCTTTGCAGACTTTGGGGCAGTCAGTAATTTCAAGGTTAATTATGACAAAACGGAGGCCCTTAATATATCCCTTCCTAGCCACATGATCGCTCGATTAAAAACCGACTTTAAACTTAAATGGCAATCCCTGGCCATTAAATACCTGGGTATCCACATTCCTACTGACCTGACCTCTTTGGCCAACACTAACTATAATCCTCTACTTCGGATGGTACACAATTGTCTAAAGTCTTATGACAAACCGAATATTTCCTGGTTTGGTCGAATGAACGTTATTAAAATGGATATTCTACCGAAGCTTTTGTACTTCTTTCAGGCCGTCCCTGCCCCTCTGCCCAGGGGCTTTTTCCAATCGATCCAGGGTGCGATCCGCGCCTATATCTGGCAACACAAAAAGCCCCGCATTAAGCTATCTACATTGACACTCCCTAAGAATAGGGGGGGGGGGGTTGCCCTTCCTAACCTATCCCTCTATTTCCATGCTGCCTCGTTACTTAGGATCATTGACTGGTACCACAGCCGTTCGACCAAGCTGTGGACGATAGTGGAGAATGACTTGGTCGCTCCGGACTTGACTACCCTGCTTTGGACGGACCCTAAACTTAGACCACCGGCGGATCTTTTTCCTCTTATGACTGCTACTACACTACGGATATGGGACAGATATTTGGCCAAGGAGGATATTTCCTCTAGAATCAGCCCTCTCACCCCCTTATTTGGGATCCCTTCTTTTCCACCCACACATACGAGTCAGAAATTTCTGGTTTAGCAAAAAAACCGACTCCCCCCTATTGAGCCACTCGATCTCTAACGGCAAAATAAAACTATTACCCCACCTATTTCCAAATTGTCACAACCCGACTGGCGCGTGGTTGGAACATACGCAGCTCTCCTGTTTCCTTAATAAGATACCAAGGCTATCTGACCTCACTAGACCTAAAACCCCTCTTGAACTGCTTCTTACACAGGACACTAGACCTGAGCATCCCCTATCTCTATTGTACCAAATTCTCCTTCAGGCCTCTCACCCAGACCCCCCTTCATATATTGCAAAATGGGAGAGAGAATTGAATGTCTCTCCTGAAGATCTAACCTGGAGTAAGACGCACACCCTCTCATTTACCTTGTCAGTTTCCTCCCACGCCCAAGAACGCAATTACCGTATTGCAGCCAGATGGTATAGATGCCCCTCAATCTTACATGAGATAGACTGTAATATACTGAATGAATGTTGGCGATGCTCGCATACACCTGGCAACATGGCGCATATCTGGGGGACTTGTCCCCGTATCATACCCTTTTGGGACAAAATACTGGCTCTCTATGAAAAGTTGGTTGGTGACAGATTCCCCAATGAGGTCCCCATAACAGTCTTGTCTATGCTGCCAGGATCTTATAAGCAGATTAAAAAAAGCCTTATCCGCCACTTTCTCACCGCAGCGCGATCAGTGATTGCCAGGAATTGGCGTCAACCACTGGCGCCCCCTTTGGATCAATGGGCATGTGAAGTTGACAGGATTGAACATATTGAAAGACTGATGTCTTGGGAGAAATGTAAATCAGAGTCTCACACTATCATGTGGTCAGTTTGGCTCCACTTTCGCTTTTCCAGCGAATTTGATACTTTTGTCTCTGTCTCCCCGGACGATCCCCCATAGGCTCCCGCCCCCCTCTTTTTCCTCCTTTTTCTTTCTTTGCTCTATCTCTTTCTGCTTTCCCTTCCTACACTCCATCTGCATATTTCTGTATATGGTCTTCTTAAACCTTCTGATTCCACCCCACACGGTCACACTGAGAACTTGGAATCAGGCACTACACTTTATTGTTTAAGCCACTATCCTGGTTATATCGTTTAAGCCCACTGTTCCTATAGCTATTCAATACCTATCTAGTATTGGTTTATCGTGTGATTCGTTGTATTGTGTGTAATGTACAATTTGTTCCTTTCTCTGTACACATATTTGTTCTAATAAAAACAGATTCAACATAAATCAGACAGGAAGAAAAAAACAATTAGATCGGAGAACCACTTTATCCCTGTGGACGACCAAATAAGGCGAACGACAGGAAAGCGCCGCCAACTCAGATACTCTGCGGGCAGAAGTAATAGCCACCAAAAAGTCAACCTTCTGAGATAACAAAGGCAGAAATATGTCCCTAATATTCTCAAAAGGAGGCTTTTAAAGAATATACAAAACTAAATTTAATTTCCACTGAGGCAAGGGGGATCTTCTCAGAGGAGCCATATGACGCACCCCTTGAATAAAGGTGCGAAATAAGGTATTAGCAGCCCACGGCGTTGGAAGTATATCGCCATGGCCGACACTTGGTCCTTGATCATGCCCAAGGCCAACCGTTGCTAAACTCCTTTCTGCAAGAAAGTCAAGACCCTAGCCCCCGAAAAAAGGCGAGGGTGCAATTTTTTGCGATTCACACCATGAAATATACATCTGCCACGTGCGATGATAAATCTTTCTGGAAGTCGCTTTTCTAGCCCTCAGCAGGGTAAGAATCACAGACTCAGAGAGACCTCTATCCTTCAGCACCTGGCCTTCAGGATGGAAGATTGGCCCCTGAGACAGCAGGTCCCCCCTCAAAGGCAACCGCCGTGGAGGCTCGCGTTGACCATCTTTACCAGGTCTGCGTACCAAGACCGACGAGGCCAGTCTGGAGCCACCAGAATCACTGGAACATTTTCCACCATCATCCTGCAGAGAAACCTCAACAACAGCTGTATCGGAGGAAAGGCATAAATCAGCCAACACTGGCTCCAAGGAGCTACCAATGCGTCTGTGGCATCAGCCAGAGGATCTCGAGCTCTGGCCATGAACCTTTACACCTTTTTGTTTTGCCAAGACGCAAACAAGTCGATCTTCAGGGTCCTCCAATGGACACACAGGAGACGAAACACCTCCGGATGAAGGTGCCATTCCCCGTGATCAAGAACCTGACCACACAGGTAATCCGCTTGCCAATTTTCCACTCCCAGAATGTGAACTGTGTAGGGAGCTGGAACATATCCTTCCGCCCAAGTCAGAATCTCGGCCACCTCCTTGGCCGCCCGGGCACCCTTTGTTTCCCCTTGATGATTGATGTAGGCCACAGCCATGGTATTGTCTGACTGGATCTGAACCGGGAGACCGTGCAGCTGTAATGTTCTGGTACCTCTGGTACCCTTATTTCCACATTTCTCTCTTAATATTGCGTCCCATCTTGCTATCCAAATGGGACGCATACACCTTTAAGGGCAATGACATCATCGCCGAGCGCCGCTATGAGCGGCTATTTCAATCGCCGGCTTTCTCTCACTCATTGCTCGTTCAAACCGCATGTTCACCGCACCTTCTCTTGTGAAGCTGGAGCTGCTGGCTATTCCCTTTGCCTGAACTGAACCGGAACCTCACTGCCGATCCGTATCTCGCTACTGGATCACCTCTCACTACTGAACTATGTTACTACTACCTATCTAGTGATAAGTACCCCACAGGGGATTCCTTACTAACCTGCACTTCTACTGTCATCTACTGCATATACCAGGACTATCTCTATCTAAGCTATTTCCTATCATCTGCATAGACTGTTAGCTCTTGGGACTACCATCAACTATCCTTGCACTAGGTTACTCTGTCTTGTATACTCCATCTGCTGTCCCCTACCATCTGCACTATACTTGACATTAGAACCTATCTGCTTACTACCATCACCTAAACACTCTCCTAATACTACTCCTAGGTGCTCACCATACTATAGCCTGTCTCTCACCTATATACTCTCACATATTCTATCCCTCCATTAACATCAGTTTGAGTGTATGTATATTGCATAAACAGGCTGTGCACAGTGATGAAGTCCTGAGAGTTGGATATGTTTGTTCAACAGAATCTCTACACGACTACTGAGTGTGACAATTCTGCAGCTGCAAATCCATCCACTAACAAAAACGCATGAGCGTTACAGCAGCCGATTTGTCCAATAGATCAGACAAAGCTTGATTGCTCTGAGTTCCAGAACATTGATCGGTAAAGAAGACTCCTCTGTCGAGCAGACCCCCTGGGCACAGGGGTTGTCCAGCACCCTGCCCCAGCCTGACAGGCTGGCATCTGTGGTGACCACCGTCCACAGCAGCAGTAGGAAAGGACTTGCCCTGACTCAGGGCAGGCGACTAAAGCCACCAAGAGATCGTTGACCTTGTGAGTCAAACTTATCACTCTGTCTAAGGACTGTGGATCCTTGTTCCACTTGACAAGGATCTCATTTTGCGGGAGGCCTGGAATGAAACTGAGTGAATGGGACCGCCTCGAAGGTCGACACTAGGGATGAGCTTTAAGTTTGAGTCGAACGTAAGTTCGACTTGAACATCGGCTGTTCGCTCGTTTGTCGAATGACGAACAAATGGGCTTCTTCGCAGGAACTTCGAGTTCCCGCATTATCATGGACTCACTTGCTGGCCAGGGAATTCAAACCCCCAGCCCTCTCATTACAAGCCTGGTATTCTACCACCTACGCCACCGTTAAGCCTGCTTAAGCTGAACACACTCTCCCTAACTTTTATCTCATCCACTGTGTGTAGGGTGAGATAGGAGTTAGTTAGGCAGGGAAAGTGTGTTCAACCTAACCGTGCTTGATGGTGGCGGAGCTGGTGGAATACCAGGCCTGCAATTGCGAGGTTGTGGGTTTGATTCCCTTGACCAGCGGGTGGAATTCTTTAATTAATAATACATTGCTGGCAGGGAGAGAGATTTTTGCTTTTTACAGTTTGTTGAGATCAGATCAGTGCAGTGTATACCACAAAGTTATATATATTGCTGAAAAAAATGGCGTGGGGTTCCCCCTAAGGTGCATAACAGACCCTTATCCAAGCATATAGCCTGGCTGGCCAGGATGTGGGTGGGGGTGAGCGAGCACCCTCCCCTCCTGAACCATACCAGGCCACATGCCCTCAACATGGGGGGTGGGTGCTTTGGGGCAGGGAGGGGTCTGCTCCCCCACCCCAAAGCACCTTGCCCCCATGTTGATGGGGAGAGGGGTCTCTTCTCGACAACCATGGGCTGTGGTTGTGGAGGTCTGCAGGGGGAAGCTTATTGGAATCTGGAAGCCCAGGGGGCCCCCAGATCCTGCCCCCCCATGTGAATGGATATCGGGTACATCAAACCTCTACCAATTCACCAAAAAACTGTACAAAAAAATAAGGATAAAAGCCAGTTTTGGAAAAGTACTTTATTAAAAAAAAAATAGTGTCCCCTGATGATCAGTCACCCGCCCGCCCGAAAAAAAAAAAAAAGAAGCTCCTGCTTCTACGGACGCTTTTCACACTCTGAGCTGGTTTGATTTTGACAGCTCTTTTATAGGGATCTGACGTCACAAGCCGCCCCACAATGCACTGCTCAGGTGCAGTAAATAAATTACTGACATCATGTAATTTATTCACTGCACCTGAGCAGTGCATTGTGGGGCAGCTCATGACGTCAGGTCCCTATAAAAGACCTGTCAAAATCAAAACAGCTTAAAAAACGGGAAGCATCCGTAGAAGGAGCTTCTTTTTTTTCTTCTATTTTTCGGGCAGGCGGGCGACTGATCATAGGGGGACATTATTTTTTAATAAAGGACTTTTCCAAAACTGACTTTTGGCTTTATTTTTTTGTACACATTTTTGGTGAATGGGTAGGGGTACGATGTACACGATATCCATTCACATGGGGGGGGCGGGATCTGGGGGCCCCTTGTTAAAGGGAGCTTCCAGATTCGGATAAGCCTCCCCCCGCCGACCCCCACAACCACAGCCCACGATTGTCAGGAAAAGACCGCTGTCCCCATCAACAGCACCCACTCCCCCATGTTGAGGGCATGTGGCCTGGTATGGTTCAGGAGGGGGGGCGCTCGCTCGCCCCCACCCCCATCCTGGCCAGCCAGGCTGTGTGCTCGGATAAGGGTCTGGTATGGATTTTAGGGGGAACCCCCATGCCGTTATTTCCATTTTTTTTATCTGTATTGCCGGGAGCTGACAATATATTACAGCCGCGAGCAAGTTTAAATGACATTTTTTCCTTTAGAAATGTCAGTATTGCTGCAACAGGCTACAAACATTGCACAAAGGCGCCACGTTACAGGCATATTAAGGGGGCCCCCCAGGCACGATATTTAAAGGAATTTTTCATTTTTATTGTTTCCCTTTAAGCATTATTAAAATCACTGCTCCTGTAAAAAAGATTGTTTTAAAAAAAAAATGTTTGCATTGATTCATGTCCCCTATGGCAGTACCCAGGTCCCCATACACTTTTTTGGGCCAATAACTTGCATTTAAGCCTTTACAATGAGGACTTTTGATTTTTCATGTTCGTGTCCCATAGACTTTAATGGAGTTAGCATGTTCACTTGAACATTTCCCCTGTTCAAGATGTTCTGGTGCGAACCAAACAGGGGGGTGTTCGGCTCATCACTAGTCGACACCATCAGACCCAGGGCTCTCATGCATGTCCGTAGAGAAGAGACATCGCTTTCCAGCAGAAACCAGATCTCTCCCTGCAACTTCTGAAGTTTGTCCCCGGGAAGACAGACCCTCGCCACGGAGGAGTCCAGAGTTAGTCCCAGGTAATCCAATTGCTCCGACGGGGTCAGCGCAGATTTTTTTAAGTTGATGGTCCACCCAAAACCTTGGTGAAGACTCTGGGAGTGGAGGTGAGACCAATGGGTACTGCCACAAATTGAAAGTGCTCCTCCACCACCACAAAACGGAGATACCACTGGTGTCCCCCGTATATAGGGATGTGCAGATACGCATTTTTGATGTTGATGGAGGCTAGAAAATCCCCCTGATTAAAATACGCAACTAACGACCAAATGGATTCCATCTGAAACGTCTGCACCCGCACAAAGCGGTTCAGAGACTTAAGGTCCAAAATAGGACACACTTTTCCTGGGCCCAGTGAACAGGTTTGAATAAAAACCTCGAAATCATTCCTGCAGGGGAACCGACACAATCACTCCTTGTGCAAGGAGGTCCTGTACTGTCTCCCTGAGATCCTTCAAGCGATCTGGAGACAGACGAAGATTTGAGGGAAAGAAACTGTCTGCTTGCCGAGACAGAAATTTGATCTTGTACCCTAAACTAATCGGGTTGTGAATCCATTTGTCCTGGATCAAAGACATCCAGGGTTCCAGAAAGAAATGCAGACACCCCCCCACCCCAGAGATACGGGTGAGGGTGCCCCTTCATGCAGAAGAGGAATTGTCTGCCGAACTGGACTGACTGGTTTTGGGCTTACCCGACCAAGCTTTTTTGCTCCCTCCAGAGGCCCTTTCTCTTGTGCCCCTAAGGCACGAAAAAAACTGCCAATGAGCCGTGAAAGAGAGCCCCCGCCTACCACTGGGCACCTTGTCTTTGGAGGATTGGGGAAGAAGAGTACCTTTACCCCCTGTTAAGCCTTATATCAAGTCATCCAAGGAGCCTCCAAACAATCGCTCACTCAGAAACGGGGGATCTGTTAAGGCCTTCTTAGAAGCCTAGTCAGCCGACCAGCTCTTAAGCCACACCATGCGGTGTATGGCGATCCCTACCACTGAAGCTCTGGCAACCAGTGTCCAAGGACGCATCACACAGAAAACACCAGGGCCTGGGCCATCTGGTCTGTGAGTACAATCAAGGTCGGGGGAACTATCCCAGTGTTCAAGTTACCCCTCAGAACTTAAACCCATTCCGTTACCGTCTGTGAAACCAGAACGGACACGAAGATCGGTTTTAGTACCAAACCCGCCAAAACATGGAGGTGGCAGGAAAAGGGATTCCACCCGTCTGTCCACCAGGTTCTTGAAGGCCTGGGAAACTTCCACAGGTACCACAGTAGTTTTGGTAAACCTGGAAACCGAGTCAGCAAAGGGATAAAGGCATTTAAAGCACTTTGGCACCACCAGCAAGTGCTTAATGGGCCGCTATTGTTCATTCACAATATCGTGAAATTCTTCGGGACAAGGAAACACCTGACCCGATTTCTGGGCTTTGCGAGAGCCAAAAACTACCCGCGTTCCTGTTTGTGTGGGCTTAACAGTCATTTATAAAGTTTCCCTCACTGAACAAATCAGTGCTTCCACCATAGTGCGTTCCCACACTGCAGCTGAGGAGGACAGGTCCTCTTCGCCATCCGATTGGACAGGGATCCCTCAGGGAGGGGGTTGTCCGTGGCGACCATATCAGTCTCTGAGTCAGAAGACAGAGAAGGCAGCGGCCGTTTTTGGCTAGCAACTTGTTTCATGACAAGATCAATCTTTGATGCCAGACTTTCTAATGTTGCAAAAAGAGACACTATGGAGCCGGACATACCGGCAGTCGCACTGAGGGAGTCTGATGGAGAATTTACCACCTGGGACTCCATTTTGCAATGTTACAAAAAAACATGAACTGCCTCATTAAATTTGCGATCACGGCCTGCACCGCCCAATCACGCTGTACTCGGAGTTACCCTTAAACAGCGGCAGGTAGCAGAGTGCGCAGGGAATGCCCAGAAATGACCCCCATACTGTATCACCTTACAGAAGAAACAGCAATGTCTGCAGCATAGAGAACTGAGCACAGGAAGCAATGTCACAGGAAGTGACAGCAATCCACAAGAGGCCGAACTGCCTGTGTAGCTCCAGGCTACAACAAAATGGCGCCAATACAATGTATAGGAAGCTCAGGGGAGATGGCCACATCGTCTCACACAGGGAGCCTATGCCCACACCTAAGATGGCGGCCGAACACTGCCATGCGGTCAGGACCCAGATACAAGGCCACACCAGGGATCTACCTAAAAAGACCCCACAGGATAAGGTACCACTGTACACCTCCCCCCCCCCTCGAGAGCCAGGTGCCGAATATAGCACCCCCATGTGGGAGCAGGGAGGGCAGGGCCGGAATCCTGATAGGCCAGGGGGATCTTTTAGGAAAACGGGGTCCTATTATCCCCAGGAGTGGGCCCACATTCCCCCCCTAGAGGCCACTAGGGACATGGGGGGCTCAATTTACTCACCATACCATGGACTCTGCTCCGGACAGACCACCTCCCACCCTGAGTGGAGGTGCTGCCAGCCGAGGGGTACGCTGTGACTCAGAGCGTTCCAGGTCGATGCGTCCCAGCGAGACATCCACTCGCAGGCTCGTCCCCATCCACAGGGGCTCTTTCCTGGTGAGGCCTAGTGCCAGACTATAACCTGCGTACTTTCGTCGGCCAGGCTGGGAGACCGTAAGGATCTATATTATCCAGTGCAACACCTTAGCCGGCTGTTATTTGTAGTTTACCAGGGGGATCCCCCTGGCACTAGCTAGCATTAGTGGGTAAAGAGAAATAAACAGAAAAATTCATAAAAGAACAAAAATCTGAGACCGAAGTCCCAGCAGGAAACTTAGGTCCTACTCCTTCACTAGGCTCAGTTTCAGAGGAAGGCTGACAGAAGCTTTACAGTGCAGGAATTCACAAGCTACCCATGAGGGTGAAAGGAGAAAATATAAGGGAGATAAGACACTATCCTTGTGAGTTTAACTATTTTGTTTGTTCCTGGCAGCAGAGTTTATCCTGTCACCTCTCCTGCTTTTCTTTTCTCCTTCTATAATCTGTGTTCTCTCAACATAATCGGTGTCATTCCTGTTGCTTTCTTCCCCCTTCAGGAAGAATAAATCCTAAAGCTGACTGCTCATTGTCCTCTAGTCATTCACTGATTATCGGCACAGTGCCGAGAATAGAGAGCAACTGAGGCCGTGCAGAGTAGGATGAGACAGCGCCTTACTGGATTTTTAACAGTATATACTTAATTTTAATATTTTACATAGCTATACCTGCAAAAGAGGCCAGCCTGAAGTGATCTATCAGATGTAATTTTCTGAGTAAAGTTCCACTTTAAAGTGCAAAAGTGTAAATAAGCTCTCATGCATTTGTTTTTTACTCGAAGAATGAACTGACAAATAAATGTATTTTGGATATACTGTCTGACTACACAGGTTATTTATGGACTGCACTTTTGGCAGCAGTTTAAAAATGGTTTGTATGTGGATTGAGAAATGAAACCCTCCAAAGCAAGCTGCCAGTCCTTTCACATTTGTGCGACCTAAAAGTCGCACGATTTTACTGTGATTTTGACTGGATTTGAAGCAATGCCTATGTCTATGGACCTCAAACGCATTAAAATCAGACCAAAGTAGTACAGGGACTACTTTGAAGTTGCACAGATATGAACAGCACTCATTGGAAATCATGGAGAATTACTTGTCATGCGACTTTGTAGTCCCAAGTCGCAGGACAAGTCCCACAAGTGTGAAAGGAGCCTAAATGTAACTTTTGCCATGGTTTAGGAAAGGCAATAAGGAATGAGGGAGTAGCAAATGCATTGGCAAAGTATGCTGCAATACTATACTATGTTCATCAACTGCAGAATAAAGAATGGGATTCACAAACTAAATGGAAGGGAATAAAAAAGCTAATTTCAGAGTTCTTGTGTGGGGAGACTACAGGGGTAAAACTTGCCATTTGTGAAATGCAGTTACCAATGTAAACAGCGTGGTCATATCCAGATAGTGTGTCATCAGATATCCAACATGTTGAGAAATAAGCAGTGTTGGGGGTAACTAGTTACAAAGTAACTGATTACAGTAACTACATTACTTTTTTTGGTAACTAAGTAAAGTAACTAGTTACAATACTAATATTGGTAACTACACCACTTTACTAGGCTATAAGAAGTAACTACACTACTTTACTAGGCTATAGGAACGCGCTTTCCTGCGTTACCCAAGCCGTGCGATACAATCGTTATTTCGAAGAATAGAGAGGGATGAAGTTTATGACTTTTTGTTGCACTTTATGTTTTATTCTGTTTTTTCAGGTTTTGTTCTCATGTTTCCCAAAGCCTGTGTTTATACAATAAACTCTATGCAGAAAGAGTGTCATGTATCTTCTTCTACACGGTCAATTAAGAAAGAGGAAAGAAAAGTAATAAGTAGTGAAGTTACTTTTCAAATGCAGTAACTAGTAAAGTAATCTCATTACAATTTACAGAAGTAACTAGTAACTAGTAACTAGTTACATTTTTTGAGTAACTACCCCAACACTGGAAATAAGCAAGCAAATTTAAATCAGTCTCCACAAGCAGTTCATAAAGCCAATACTCCACATGACTCTATTCAAAGGTATGGCAATCATTTCTGAATACACTCTGAATTTTTTTAACAGTATGGAAACAAATACTGTACTCTAAAATTAAGCAAATTGCTGTGATTCCTAAAGAGTTTAAATCAACTTATAGTCAGGGCTAAAAAAATAAACATAAAACAATTATTTTTTTTATATAGAATTTTAATATCACATATAAACATAAAGTCTTCTACCAAACCAACAGGGGGAGATTTGGGATCTTTTGCATGTTTGTAGTCGGTAAATTAAATGATGGTTAAAACCTGTGTATGAAAAGGTCGGTGTGGTGTGCCAGAACCGACGTAAGGGGGTAGGCCTGTAAATAAAGAGGGCCCCCCAAAGGTTTAGAAAGCCAAGGAAAAAATGGTGAAGGTGGGTGGGGTGACCGAGGGAGCAGCAGGCCCGGAGTAGGGGAGGGGCGGCGCTATAGAAGCCCGCTAGCTCCTTCTACAAATACCGGCCTGTGGCCAAACACTTGTCATTTTCAATTTACTGTAAAAAAAAAAAAAACTGTTTGCAGAGCTCAAAGCTCAATTCAAACATCTGAATGTCCTAGCACTCTGACTAATTTCATATTGGAGGGCTCAGTGCAAGGTTTCACAGTATCTGAAGTGCTGTCTTTTTATCCAACCCATAGTGCTTTGACAATCTTTTGCTATGTAAAACAAAGCATGTATACAAATAGTAAAAACAAATATAAAATACTTTACCTTAAAATTGAGTCAAACTCATTTATAGTTTTCCTTATACAAGTATAAGAAAAGACAAATGTTTTTATTAGTTTTGGATAAAGTGGTGAGGGAACCACTGACAGGTTTTTATTGTTGTCTGTGTCACCTTTAGGGGGATTTGCTCTCTCTAATTTTGCTGATCACCAATTCCACTGGGAATCAAAGTGAGGATAAATTCAAAGTTTTTAGTTGCCACCAGAATGGAAATAGAGGGGAAATCCTCCATTAGGGACATTTGCTCCCATGACAACAGTCTAAGATAGGATTTCCCTTAAACTGGGAATGTATCACCTATTAGGCCTACAGGGCGGTAAATAAAGAGAATTCTCCCTAATGAGATGAAGTTAGCCAAAAACTATTTTACCTTCCACTACTCTATACAAATTTAAAAAAAATGGTGTTAGATATGCATGGAGGCAAAATCTGGATGTGACTATTCATTTACCACTTCAGCCAGGATAAAATTAGCTGCAGGAGCTGCTGACAACCAGAACACTTTGCTTATGGTACAAGAGGTGGGCCAGGAGAATAAACATAGAAACATAGAATGTGTCAGCAGATAAGAACCATTTGGCCCATCTAGTCTGCCCAATATATCTGAATCCTATGAATAGTCCCTGGCCCTATCTTATATGAAGGATAGCCTTATGCCTATCCCATGCATGCTTAAACTCCTTCACTGTATTTGCAGCTACCACTTCTGCAGGAAGGTTATTCCATGCATCCACTACTCTCTCAGTAAAGTAATACTTCCTCATATTACTTTTAAACCTTTGCCCCTCTAATTTAAAACTGTGTCCTCTTGTGGTAGTTTTTCTTCTTTTAAATATGCTCTCCTCCTTTACCGAGTTGATTCCCTTTATGTATTTAAAAGTTTCTATCATATCCCCTCTGTCTCTTCTTTCTTCCAAGCTATACATGTTAAGGTCCTTTAACCTTTCCTGGTAAGTTTTTTCCTGCAATCCATGTACTAGTTTAGTAGCTCTTCTCTGAACTCTCTCTAGAGTATCTATATCCTTCTGGAGATATGGCCTCCAGTACTGCGCACAATACTCCAAGTGAGGTCTCACCAGTGTTCTGTACAGCGGCATAAGCACTTCTCTCTTTCTACTGCTTATACCTCTCCCTATACATCCAAGCATTCTGCTGGCATTTCGTGCTGCTCTATTACATTGTCTTCCCACCTTTAAAGATTCTGGAACCAGTAGCTGGTTATGACAGTGTCAGAGACATTGTAGGTAGATGAATCAGCTCTAGGCCTATGATCATGCTACAGATTTTTCAACAGGATTTCCCAAATAGGGTGTGGCAGCCATCCTTGTGGAGGGCAAAGGTGAATTAGCTTTTTCTAACCTTTCACTTCTGTAACATCAGATTAAAGTAGAACTAAATTTTATCTAAGCACCACAAAACCAAATACACAATTTAATTATTTATTAATATTCAAAGCAAACTCACCCATCCATCTATCTCCATGCTTTAGTTTGTTGAAAAACACCCCCTAACATTTCTAGCCATGGCCATCTTAAGTAAGGGCAGAAGATGTATATAGCATTTACTTTTTGAAATTCATCTGCCCTTAGGCATGCAGGCAGGAAGGTGTGCATAGCTGAGAAAGTCCCTCCTCCCCTCCTCCAGACAAAAGAAAAAAAATGCCCTCCTGAAATGTACTACATCATTTTGGCCTAGGCCCAAACCAGGAAGCAAGTGAAGAAATGTAAATAGAGAGTTTAAAACACATAAATATAATATACTTTTCTATCTATCTATGTATTCCTGTATATTGCCAGCTTTACCCTCTCACCACCTTCCTCTTCTCTTTTGATCCCATGTTACAATAATGCAATATAATATGACATGAGTGTATCTTGTGTTCACATGCTCTACTTGTTGTACAGTTGTAAAGCTGATTCTATCAAAATGATCTCAGACAATTTCTGTGACTTTGAAAATCTTTCTTTGAATAAAACAGATTGTATAAGAAAAATCTAGAGGAAAGGAGTGCAATTTCAAAATATCCTCCAGTTAAGCAGATAATTGTTGGAAAGGGTTGGAACTGTTTTATTTTGATTCACTCTGTATTCCATGAGAAGAAATTGAATCTCACTTCCTGTTCTGAAGACCACATATGTGAGTGAAATCTCACCAACAAGTACCTAGACAGCAACATAAACCCGAAAGAGGTTATTATAGTTTCCCAAGCTCCCCAAAATAATTAAAAAAAAAATATGGAAAACACACAAATAAATAGTGAACGTTTAGGATCATAGAGCTGCTAGTACACAAGGTGACTATACGAAACCTTGTACACAAATATAATAAACACAGGTGCAGCACTTATAGCAAAGCATATAAGCATATGTGACAGCAAAATAAAAGATAAAAAGTCCAAATGAAAGTGTAATAGCAAAAACTGTAGTTGAGAGATATCCACCATGTGCAGATATGACGTGTGCTTGAACCCCATCTCACCATGCACTCACCAGAATTTAATATTGCAAACACATATAAAGTATGATATTGTTGGAAAAAAGATATGTTCCACCATGTGCCATGACAGTTCCAGTGATATTAATCCTCCACCAGAAAATATGTAGCATCAACACCACTATTAGATTCCCATTGCAAGTAATCCCCCAGGCTTTCTCTTGTTTGTGGCACAAACTTTCTTAAAACTTCAAAAGCTGCACAAACAAAGCTCACCACATGGAGCCCAGAAAGTACTAGTATATAGTGTAGTATTTTATTGACAAATATTGCAGCATAAAAATATAGCTTAAAATGGTGCAGCATACAAAAATGCCCATGTAAAAACAAACATTCAACTCGCCAGTCTTACAAAGATGGCCACGGTTTGGAATCGGAGTGGAGGCGTGACATCAGCACCTCCCAATGTGTTTCATGCACATGCGTGTCCTCAATGGATAAGTCTCCCTTTTATAATTAAAAAAAATAACATTTTTTCTAAATCCCTCTGCTTTAATGGATCTGTAATATCTCTCAAATTCAAAAAGGTTAGCTAAAAAAAGAAGTATGCAAAGGTGACTAAACGAGTGTGGAGATGAGTCCTCTACTAATAACATCCAGAGGGAGACTTGATAAGCCATTATAGCAAGGATAAAGCAGAACTAAGCCTTGCAAAAATTGCACATGAGGTAATTTGTATTCATGTGCATTGGCTTCACAATCTGCGTGTGTCATTTAATCAGATTAAGTCTATAAACCATTGTGAGCAGATGGTGATAGTGATATTCAAATTACAACATTATAGCTATACTATGTTTTAAATCCGTTTTATTTGCATCTTGCTTAACAACAACTAAAGGATAAAAAAAGAAATAGCCCCTTAGAAGAATTTGGAAGTAGTAGGGGTATTTGTATACCTGTTGCATGGTTTACCACCTTTAACAGGTTTAAAAATGGGGTCAATAGAGGTGCCCTTTTTATATAGTGAGATAAATATAATAGGGTTGAATTACTTAAGTAAAATATACTGTACACAGCACTTACCCTCACGTGACAGCAAAATAAATAATTAAATAATGTATATAATATATGAAATACACTTAATTCATTAAGGTGCTATAAAAAGTGTAAAAAGTGCCAAATACAGTACATGAATTCAGTACATAGTGTAAGGTACACTTAACCACTTGCCTACAGTGCACTTTCACCCCCTTCCTGCCCAGACCGATTTTCAGCTTTCAGCGCTCTCACAATTTGACTGAGAATTACTCAGTCATGCAACACTGTACCCATACAAAAATTGTGTCCTTTTTTTCACACAAATAGAGCTTTCTTTTGATGGTATTTGATCAATACTGGGTTTTTAATTTTTTGTGCTATAAATAAAAAAAGACTGAAAATATGGTGAAAAAACGCACTTTTCTTTGTTTCTGTCATAAAATTTTGCAAATTAGTCATTTTTCTTCACAAATTTTGGCCAAAATTTATACTGCTACTTATCTTTGGTAAAAATAACCCAAGTAAGTGTATATTATTTGGTCTTTGTGAAAGTTATAGAGTCCACAAGCTATGGTGTGAATCATTGAAAATTGATCACACTTGATCACACCTGATGTACTGAAGGCCTATCTCAATTCTTGAGACACTAAAAAGTCAGGAAAGTACAAATACCCCCCAAATGACCCCTTTTTGGAAAGTAGACATTCCAAGGTATTTAATAAGGGGCATGGTGAGTTTTTTGAAGTTGTAATTTTTTCCCACAATGCTTTGCAAAAAGAATATTTTTTTTTTTTTTTTTTACAAATTGCCGTATTAACAGGTTATTTCTCTCACACAGCACATGTATACTTGCAACTATACCCCAAAACACATTCTACTACTCCTCCTGAGTATGGCGATACCACATGTGTGAGACTTTTTCACAGCCTGGCCACATACAGAGGCCTAACATCCAAGTAGCAGCGTCCGGCATTCTAGGAGCACAAATTACACATATAATTTCCTGACAACCTATCGCACTTTTGAAGGCCCTGGAGCACCAGGACAATGGAAACCCCCATAAAATGACCCCATTTTGGAAAGCAAACAGCCCAACGTATAATTTTTGAGGCATAATGAGTCTTTTGAATATGTCATTTTTTTCCACAAGTTTTTGGAAAATGTGGAAAGAAAATGAAAACACATTTTTTTTACACAAAGCTGTCCATTTATGCAATATTTCTAACACATAGCATGTACATAGCAAAAATTGCACCCCAAAATACATTCTGCTATTCCTCCTGAGTATGGCGATACCACATGTGTAACACTTTTTCACAGCCTGGCCACATACATAGGCCTAACATCCAAGTAGCGCTTTACACAAAGTTGTCCATTTATCCACTTTAAGACTGGGCCTATTTTTGACACTTGGTGTTTACAAGCTAAAATCCTTTTTTTTTTGCTAGAAAACTACTTGGAACCCCCAAACATTATATATTTTTTTTTAGCAGAGACCCTAGAGAATAAAATGTAGATCGTTGCAATATTTTTTATCACACCATATTTGCGCAGCAGTCTTCCAAATGCGATTTTTTTGAAAAAAATTCACTTTTTTAAACTAAAAAATAAGAAAACAGTAAATTTAGCCCAATTTTTTTCCATAATGTGAAAGATAATGTTACGCCGAGTAATTAGATACCCAACATGTCATGCTTCAAAATTGCGCATGCTCACAGAATGGCGCCAAACATTGGTACTTAAAAATCCCCATAGGCAACATTTTAAAAATTTCTGTAGGTTACTAGCTTAGAGTTACAGAGGAGGTCTAGGGCTCAAATTATTGCTCTCGCTCTAACCATCACGGCGATACCTCACATGTATGGTTTGAACACCGTTTACATATGTGGGCGGGACTTGCGTATGCGTTTGCTTCTGCGCGCGAGCTAACGGGGACAGGGCGCTTTAATTTTTTTTTTTTTTTTCTATTTATTTTATTTATTATTTTTTTATTTTTACGCAGTTTAAAAAAAAAATGTTTTGATCATTTTTATTCCTATTACAAGGAATGTAAACATCCCTTGTAATAGAAATAGGCATGACAGGTCCTCTTTATTGTGAGATCTGGGGTCAAAAAGACCTCACACCTCACAACTACACTAAAAAAGAAAAAAAAAAAATTGTTGAAAGAGGAAAAAAAAAAGAAAAAAAAAAAGCGGCCCTTTAAACCGGTTGCTAGGCAACGTCTTTTGACGTAGCTCCGGTCCTCCAAGACCATAGAGTCGAGTGAGGGCCATCTTGCCCTCACTCGACTTCCTGTCTCTGAGGATCCGGGACCGGATAGTTTTCCCCGCTGCTGGCGGGTCCGGTAAGCTGGGAAAACGTCTGGGACGCGGCAGAAGGGGGGGGCACCTCTTCCCCTGCACCGTAAGGGTAATTCCGCGGCGAATCCGCCACTGGGACCACCCTTATCTGAAAGCCGACCGCCCGCCGTTTCAAAAAATACCGGGGTTATGGGGGCTATCTGCTGCCATAACCCCAGTATTTAGCTTTTAATGGCCGACGCATATAGTCGGTAGGCGGTTAGTAAGTGATTGCATGTATATGGCAAACAGGTGACGATGACTGATGGGGTGACAGGTGACGATGACTGATGGGGTGACAGGTGACAATGACTGATGGGGTGACAGGTGACAATGACTGATGGGGTGACAGGTGACGATGATTGATGAGGTGACAGGTGATGATGATTGATGAGGTGACAGGTGACGATGATTGATGAGGTGACAAGTGACGATGATTGATGGGGTGACAGATGACAATCACTGACGGGGTGACATGTGACGATGATTGATGGGGTGACAAGTGACGATCACTGATGGGGTGTCAAGTGACGATGATTGATAGGGTGACAGATGACGATGACTGATGGGGTGACAGGTGACGATGACTGATGGGGTGACAGGTGACGGTGATTGATGGGGTGACAGGTGACGGGCGATGGTCACTGATGGGTGACAGGTGACGGGCGATGGTGCACAGCGGTACTGATGGCTGTCTCTGGTGACCGGTGAACTTTAGGCTACGTTCACATGTGAGCGTAGCGATCACGGGCAGAATCACTGCGATTCCGCCCGCGATCCAGAAATCATTGCAAATCGCGGGGCGCCTGTGCGTTGCCCGTGATTTGCAATAGCACCCCAAACGCTGTGCGATGTTGCTGCGATTTCCGCCTGCCGAATCGCGGGAACATCGTGCAAACAACCCATGACGCCCCAAAGAAACTCTTGTACCTTTTTTGGGCATCATGCGTTGTTTGCGCGATGTTAACGTAAGTTAGCATCAAAAATTTAGTTTCTGTAGGGAAAGTGTTAAGTGTAAGGGGACCGTAGTGTAGTGTAGGGTTAACTGACAGTGACTGCTATGGAAGGGTGACAAAACCCTTCCATAGCTGGGTGACCGCTATAGAGAAATGATCATTTCTCTGAGTTGCTTCGGGACAGGAATATGGCTTCTCACCAGCAAGCATTTTTCATGCTGCAGGGGTTGCCACTGCCAGTGCTTTTTTGAGGACATGTTTGATGTCAGACATGATATCTGAACATGTGTATAGGGGGTATATATACACATATATGTCTGTATATATACCCCTAGACATATATAGGTGTGATAGTAGCAGAAATATATGCTTGCGCTAATGAAATCATTTACAGTAATATATTTCTGCTACTATCACACCTATATATGGCTAGGTGTCTATATACATATAATTATGTGTGTATATATACCACTATACACAAGCTCAGATGTTTTGCCTGCCTCAAAAGAACCCAAAAAAATGCCAAAAAAAACGCTAGCGTCAAAAAAAAAATGCCCAGGTGTGTTTTTGCTGGCATTTTTTGGGGGGTTTTGGAGGCAGGCAAAACATCTGAACTTGTGTATAGTGGTGTATATACACACATACATATATTTATATACACACCTAGACATATATAGGTGTGATAGTAGCAGAAATATATGCTTGCGCTAATGAAATCATTTACAGTAATATATTTCTGCTACTATCACACCTATATATGGCTAGGTGTCTATATACATATAATTATGTGTGTATATTTACCACTATACACAAGTTCAGATGTTTTGCCTGCCTCAAAAGAACCCCAAAAAATGCCAAAAAAAACGCTAGCGTCAAAAAAAAAAATGCCCAGGTGTGTTTTTGCTGCCATTTTTCGGGGTTTTTTGGAGGCAGGCACAACATCAGAACTTGTGCACAGTACCACTATACACTATACACAAGTTCAGATGTTTTTCCTGACTGCAAAGAACCCAAAAAAATGCCTGCTATTAAACCGGCAAGGTGTGAAAACTCCTGTGCTGAAAGTGTTCTAATACAAACAATCTTTTTTTTATGGTTCTGGACATGCTACAGAGCTGAAACTTCACATGTACACTTTTTAGACCCCCCAGATACGAAATACAAAGTAAAAATTTTTCAATAATTGGCTTTTTTATCAAAAATGACAATTTTTAAGAACTTTTTTTGTGTGATTTTGTGTCTGGGGGGTCTAAAAGGTGTACCTGTGAAGTTTCAGCTCTGTAGCATGTCCAGAACCAGAAAAAAAAGATCATATAAAGGAGGGTCCCACATCCCTGTTCTACTGAAAAATTATCTTTTTTTTTTCATGGTTCTGGACATGCTACAGAGCTGAAACTTCACATGTACACTTTTTAGACCCCCCAGATACTAAATCCAAAGTCAAAATCAAAAAATCTCTCTCTCTTTTTTTTTAATTGGCTTTTTTATCAAAAATTACAATTTTTAAGAACTTTTTTTTGTGTGATTAATACTTAATGGGGCATGACCCAGAACCCTAGGGACTTTTTAGGGGCATTTATTGGGTTTTAGGGCTTAAAAATGGTGTTTTTTGATTACCGAAGTTTGGGTCCCATTGATTTCAATGGGGTTCTGAAATCCAGGCAGAACTTTTGGGAAGTTCGGATGTTCTGGCCGAACCAAACTTTTTAAAAGTTCGATCATCCCTAGTTACAATGCTCTGGCTTTTCTAATTAAAAATTTTACTATTTGCATTTATGTGTGTGATATATTTTTTTTAGTAACGAGGTATAGGTAGTTATTATTGGTTTTATTTGGGAAGAACTCTTCAGTGGAAGTTGTTAATGTGCTCTGCACAAATGTATCTATGATAATACATTAATATTCAAACAAATGGTTTTAACAACATTACACATTATGACACATTCTCACAGGTGACACAGGTCCCCGCTCCCCCCCCCCCAGTTGGAATCACCACCTAGGTATACATTTGACCCTTTGATTTCCACTGGTGTCAAACCCTACCTTGCCAGTGTCAGCACAGTCACAGTGCATATTGTTAACACTGATTACTGTAGTTATGTCACTGGTCATTAATAAGGTGCCTTGAATGTTGACACACTATAATATGCAACACAGATGGGCGCCATTACTTGGCAATGATAGGCAGCACTGATGAGGAACCACTGACAGGCATTGTGGCTAATCACAGATATCCCTGTTGTTTCTAGTGACCATTTCCAATGGATATGCACTGACAATCAATGTGCTGATTATCAGTGAAGACCCCCCCCTCTCAGTAGAACAGCAATCTGCTCTCCTAAACAGGTGTTTTGAGAGAGTGAACTGACCAAATCAATGGCACTTCAAAATAAAGATGTAGATATTGATAAATTAACACACAGGAGTTTATTTTTTAGAAAACATTAAATCAAAAATCATTCAATAAAAAACAGATGAAACAAATAACAAAATGAACCAATCTTCTAAATCATATATACCAATTTATAATTGGGTATACTGATATTCCTGGGGCCAAGATGGCTGTTGATGGTCAGGCTGCATGTATGGCCATTGACCACCATGTTGCATAGATCCATAACCAGTGTGTGGATTTGGGGGTGGATTGGGGTGTGGATTGACCAATTGCAATGGCCGTGATGGTGCTGTAGACTCGGTCATGTGGGTATTTTTATTAAATTCCCCTTGAATGCCTAATAGCCTAATGGCTAATAGCTTCCCGCATTGGTGTGTCCTTTTTTTTGAATGAATGGTGTCACAACTTACAGCAAATTCTGGAAACAATCATTCATCCTGAGAAAGTTCCTATAATCATCAGGATTATTCTCTTTCAACTCTTTGAGAAGAGTCATGTGAGAATACTTTTCTCTGTCACGTAGCCATTGTTTGGACCATGTCCTCCTTTTTTGTTTCTTCTTTTGAAACAACTTCTGTATAGCAACTATACCCACGATGGCAATTGGAAGTGCCTGGTCCTCCATTATTTGTATAATGTTATACACTAGCACTCGAACGACCGAATGAGCACGCCGAATCTTGGCTTGTAGAGCTCTACACGAAGGCGTATACCATACGATCGGAAATAGTCAAATGACGTTGCACGACGCAGGGGTCAGACGTATATACATCACTTCCGATACGTAGCTATGAAAAATATACCTGGTCAGTGAATCGTACGAAGAAAGTCGGATGGTTTGTACACAGAGTTGCTTTCGATTTTAGTATCATGCAACAACTACGAAACTTTAGTTGTACGATTATCGTACGATAATCGGAACGTGTGTACGGGGCATTACTCCAGATTTCCTGTGACCTTAATTAGTTTTTTGGACTGAGCTGGTCCAAATGAACTATTTGCTTCACTAGCAGATGCGCCTTTATAAACTATATTTAGCATCAGCTACATACAGCATATGGATCCAATTTCTGGATCGAACTTACCGACCTACTCCCGGTACAAAATTGAGAAAATTCTTAAATACAGGATCTTTAGGAACAAATTACAATATTTGGTTCAAATTCAGAATCAGATTTGGTATCCTTTACTAATCCCAACAGAGAAATTATTATGGAAAGGATATGGGCTAGAGGAAAAGTTTTGGAGCATTCAGGGGCTGTCCAGGAAGGAGGGGAGTACTATCAGGATCTGGATCTGAGCCAAGGACCTCTATTGCATCTGGCACATTCAATTCTGGACAGCTCTCTGCCTGATCCCTTGGACAACCTTACTTTAAATCTTGTTTCTGTTGAACTTTCAACGACTTGCTCCTCCCGTGAACCTCCTATTTAAGCCATGTCTTTCCCCCTCCCGTTTCTTCACTACCACTCGTTAGTGACCTTTGCTTTTCTTTGTGTTTTTAACTATGCTTCTGTCCAGCAGTCAGCTCGATTTGAATTTTGTTCTGGGAGTTGGATTGGAAGTCCACATCTTGCTGTCTGAACACAGCGCTGTATACTGTATGTAGCTGATGCTACACAGAGTTTATACAGCACTTCCACCTTGGTCCAGCTTTAACTTTCCTTTTCCCTAATGTGGTTGAACAAACTCATCAGGGGATAATAACGGCCTTTCATAAACTAGATCTAGTGTGTTTATTAGTATGCCTTATGTGTTTGAAAACTTGCTGTCCACTGATCGTCTCAGATATGTGAAAAAACTGAGAAAAGAGGAAGTTAACATAGCATAAAAACCATAAAGATTTCTTACGGCATAATCAAAATGATAGTTTCCCACAGTTAAAAGTGCTTACCCAGAATGGAGGAAACTCTCTGCACTTTTTTAGCACCTTAAAAGATTACATTTATTTTTTTATATTTTATATACAATATCTATTTTTGGTTTATTTATTTTGCTGCCACATAAGGGTAATTGCTGTACTTATTTTTTATGTTAGAATAATGTGATTTGCATTAGAGTTACAGTGGCATTAAAGATTTTGATTATAGTAATGGTTAGAGTGCAGTACTTTGGTAAAAGTTTTTCTGATATGTTAAAGGGGTAGAAGATGATCACTTCTCTAAAAAAAAAAAGCATAGCAATGTTTCCATGGAATACCTTTGTCCCCTTATTTACCTTGTACATTATTTGTTATTTAAGCTAAAAACACCATCACTTAATTCACTAAATTACACTGCCTTGAAAAGGTATTCATACCCCTGGACATTTTCCACATTTTGTCATGTTACAACCAAAAACGTAAATGTATTTTATTGGGATTTTATGGAAAACGTGGCATGCATTTGTATTCAGCCCCCTTTACTCTGATACCCCTGACTAAAATCTAGTGGAACCAATTGCCTTCAGAAGTCACCTAATTAGTAAATAGAGTGCATCTGTGTGTAATATGAATACACCTGTTCTGTGAAGCCTTCAGAGGTTTTTTAGATAACCTTAGTGAACAACCAGCATCAATAAGGCCAAGCAATACACCAGACAGGTCACGGATAAAGTTGTGGAGAAGTTTAAAGCAGGGTTAGGGTATAAAAATATATACCAAGCTTTGAACATCTCAAGGAGCACTGTTCAATCCATCATTCAAAAATGGAAAGCGTATGGCAAAACTGCAAACCCACCAAGACAAGGCTGTCCACCTAACCTGACAGACTGGGCAAGGAGAGCATTAGTCAGAGAAGCAACCAAGAGGCGCATGGCAACGCTGAAGGAGCTGCAGAGATCCACAGCTCAGGTAGGAGAATCTGTCCACAGGACAGCTATTATATATGCACTCCACAAATCTGGCCTTTATGGAAGAGTGGCAAGAGGAAAGCCATGGGGGCCTGAATACAAATGCATGCCACATTTTTCAGATATTTATTTGTAAAAAAATGTTGTAAACCATTTATCCTTTTTCTCTCCACTTCCCAATTATGTGCCACTTTGTGTTGGTCTATCACATAAAATCCCAATAAAATACATTTGTCTTTGGTTGTAACATGACAAAATGTGGAAAATTTCAAGCTGTGTGAATACTTTTTCAAGCTACTGTAAGTCAACATTTAATTTAAGTTAAAACTCCCCTCATTTAGCAAATTAACCCCTTTGTGTTGCATGGTCTTTACCTACATGACCATAGTGTTTCCAGCTAGATTTGCTATGAACATATGTAAATTTCTATTGTACTCTTGTTTACCTCCTTTTACATTTGTCTGCTCTGAAATGAACTTTTCCAGCTTTGCCCGCAGAGTGATTTCAACACCATATCTTCCATTTGTACCATCGTCCACAAGAATGAAATGGGAATGGTTATTATCCAAACAGGATAGACTTCCTTGGTTTTCTTCATCTATCTGGTATTCAGCTGGATATGCCCCCTGTGTATGAAAAAAAAGCGCAATTCATTAAAAAAAATGTTTTAAATAAGTTAACTAGACTTGTAGTCTGTATGAGAATGCTTAAATATATCAAGCCACAAGAGCCACATCTTTCTAAGTAATATAAAGTGTACATCTGAGGTTAAAAGATCAGAGCTGTCATTACATGTAGGCATCATGTTTGTCACCCTGATCCTGGCTTCACTTCCTAGTCAGTTACTGATCTGGATCAAGCATTCAGCCAATGGAGTCTGAATAATCTGAACTCTTATCCTGCATGGTCAGTGACTCACTAGGTAGTCAGATCAAGAAGAAAGTCAAAAAGCCTACACCTTTAGGCCTCATGCACACGGGGCGTTAGAAAAAACGAGCTGCAGAGCCACTACCAATGCCAGGAAAAAGCAGCTGTAAAAACGTGCTTTTAGTAGCTTTTTCTATTGGCGTTAATGCGCGTTTAGCCGCATTAGCTTTTAGCAGCATTTTTCTGCCTCTATTTAAAATCAATGGTTGCCTATGAGCCCTCTTTGATATGGCTGAAAGCCCATTGATTTGAATGGAAAGGTGAGGGGACGAGCAAGCGGCCCCACCCCCTCCTGGACCATACCAGGCCACACGTACTCAACATGGGGAGGTGGGTGCTTTGGGGCAAGGGGGTTCTGCACCCCCCACCCCAAAGCACCTTGTCCCCATGTTGATGGGGACAAGGGCCTCTTCCCGACAACCCTGGGCGGTGGTTGTGTGGGTCTGCGGGCAGGGGACTTTTCGGAATCTGGACACCCCCTGTAACAAGGGGGCCCCCAGATCTCGCCCCACCCATGTGAATGAGTATGGGGTACATTGTACCACTACCCATTCATCCCAAAAAAGACAGTGTAGGGTAAATAATGACAAGAGACGGTTTTGAGAAGTCCTTTATTAAAAACCTTCCTCTGGGGGGCGTGGCGACCGCCAAGCAAGATGGCCGCCTGAGGGAGGAGCTCCAGCCTGTGTCCGGTTCTACATATCTCTACGGCCCTCCACAGCGCTCCATTCTCCCCGGATCACCTGGATCGACTTGGGGGAACCCCTGGGGCACGTCACCAAGATGACCAAAAAGAAGACTACTGCTCCCCCAGTCCGCAAATTGTTGGAGTTCTTCGGCCGCTGCCGCAGGTCTCCGCCAAAATGGCGGCGGAGACACATCTCCACATATGCTGCCGCGCCCTCTAGCGTCCGAGTCACGGACAGATGACGTCACAGGGCTGGTTCGCGCAGCTCAGACATTGGAACAGACTACAATGCGGCTGGCGCGCTCTGCCGATTCCTCTCCCTCCACCCCATCGACACAGGGCCCTGCAAAGTCGCGTCCCAGGAGAGAGGATGGGCCGCAATTGGCTAGGATGTCATCTATGGAGGTGAGCAGCGATATTCAGCACCATGTTCCACTTGGGCCTACTCTCCTCCACTGAACCCATCTGCCAACATAGCTACAACAGGGCAACCAGTATCTGACACGACCTAAAAGGATATGCTATCGATGTTACATTCTTCTATGCAAGCTAATATTATGGCCTCTATATCATACTGTCAAAAAGAGCTGCATGGAAGAAAAAGTGAAGTGATTGGCGCTGCCTGGTGGAGTGCTTAGGGGATAGGGTCTTACTATACTGATGGTAAGATGTTATATGGGGATCTATACAAAAACCCCTGGTAAGATCTATGCGTAATTTGTTTAGATAATATGGTGTAGCAAATATCAAACTTATATAAATCAGGGCAGGTTTGTGTATAAAAAAGCATCAGATAAAAACTTATTTAAAATATATCAGCAGAAATATACCATAAGTGCAATCGTGCAAAAAGGTGCAGAGGTGAGTGGCAAATGTGAAGTAATAAAAGCAATATTACAATGATGGAGTTCAATAAATAATAACCAGTAATAAATTAACATCCATAAAAATGACAATCTGTAAATATAATCATGAGTGTACAAATAAATATAAGTGCGAAAATAAATATATATATATGACTACCAATAAATAAGTGAGTGCAAAAGTGCAAAAGTGCAAATTACTCTTAAAAAATGAAAAAAATGAAAAAATATATATATAAATAGCAGTATCAAAAAGGTTATAGTGAAAAAACTATCAGCGAAAGACTTAAGGCCCGTACACACGTACCGATCGTCGGCATACAAACGTCGGCGGATGAAAGATCTGCCGATTGTACGCGTGTTAGTATGGTGCCTCCGACAGATGTCTGCGCACAATCCGCGGACAAAAGTCTTTCGTGCAAACATGAAAATTTTTGTCTGCGGACACCAGAACGGACGATTGTTCGCCTGTCAGTACAGAATTCGGCCGACAGACCGCAGATTTGCAAGACTGGGCATGCTCAGAAAATTAAAAACACAGGGAAAGTTAACCATTACCAGGGGCGGGCTGGGCCAGGGGGCAAGGTGGCAATTTCCCCCTGGGCCGATCTGATCCCCCCCAGAAAAGGCCGCTCAGTTTCTTCCTTAAAGTTTAGGATCAGTATGCATTTATTGTGACTGGTATGGCCGCCCGGAGACCTGGTTGCTAGATCACCAGCCGCTTGGCGTCTAGCAACCAGTGACGTCACGAACGGTCTCCAGAGGAGGAAGGCGAGGCAGAGTGGAGAGGACCTATCATGCAAAGCGGATCATCCTCCGCGCCGATTACTGGCTCCACCTGCCTCTGGCTCCTCCCTCCATCTTCCACTGTCGGGACGGGTAGCTGCAGAAGAGAAGAAGAAGAGGTATGTGCTTACAATGGGAGCTTTAGCTTACTTGCCATTGCCACTGTGGGAACAGCAGCATTCGTTGCTTTTAACTACATACACTGGCCGGTGATGTATGTAGTTAGAAGCTCCATTCCTGGTTTCTGTCTCTCCCCCAGTCCCCCTTCCCCCGAAGTGTCCTCCTGCACTCTGATCTCTGTCCCCCCTTCTGATCATCAGTGCCGTGCAATAAGAGGATCGGGAGGCGGAGCACACTGCAGGAAGGGAGAGAGGTCAGCTGGGTTTATTCTAGAAGTCTGGAGGTAAGCTGCAACGTTTCTGCTAGGAGGATTTGTTTTGCAGTGAAGGGTCCTAAGTAAGAAGTACTGTAGAAGAGAGTGTGTGTGTGTGTGTGTGTGTGTATGTGTGAGTATGTGTCTATGTATGTATGTGTGTATATGTGTATGTGTGTATGTATGTGTGTGTGTGTGTGAGTATGTGTGTATGTATGTGTCTAAGATAGCAGCCCCCCCCCCAGAGTTGACAGACATTTCCCAAACTGACACACAGCCCTATCTATACCAACAAACTCCAATTACTATGTCCAGTAAGGGCTCTTTCACACGAGCGATCCGATCAGATCCGCCTGTCAGTTTTTTAGGCGGATCTGATCGGATCCTCCATGCAGCTCTATGGGGCAGCGGATGTCAGCGGAGACACCTCCGCTGACATCCGCTGCCATCCGTGTCCGATCCTGTCCGTGAAATCTGGATGGATGGAAACCCTATTTTTCCATCCGTTCAGGGATCGGATCGGATGAGAGTGGACAGGCGGTCCGCTCTCATCTTATCCCCCATAGAGAGCAGCGGGAGCTGTGACACCTCTCTCCGCACTGCAAGCGGAGATGGAGCTGTCATCCGCCGGCTCAGCGGGGATCATCGGATCGATCCCCACTGAGCAGCACAGATCCACCTAAGGAGGCGGACCGTGTGAAAGAGCCCTTAATGTGAATTTAATTTATGACCATCCTTTTTAACCCTGTATCAACCAAACTCTGTACAATCAATAACTCACCACCTAACTAAACACTCTATAGGTCCTTCCACACGGGCATTTTGTCCAGCGGACTCTGTTTTGCTCAGCAGGGATTGATCCGTTGATCCCTGCCAAGCAAGCGAATGACAGGTCAGTCTCTGCTCACTGTGCAGAGACGGACCTGTCAGATCCCTGCTATCCTCTATGGGAGATTGGATGATAATGGACTGCCTGTCCATCTTCATCATATCCAATCCTCCAGACGGATGGAAAATAGGATTTCATGGACAGGATCAGATAGCAGAGGGTGTCAGCGGACATGTCACCACTGACATCCACTGCTCCATAGGGATATATGGAGTGTCCGATTAGGTCCGCCTGAAAAACTGACAGGTGGACCTGATCGGAAAGCCCTACTGTCATACCCTCCACACTCCTCTCCTGTACATACCGCCCACTGTCATACCCTCCACACTCCTCTCCTGTACATACCGCCCACTGTCATACCCTCCAAACTCCTCTCCTGTACATACCACCCACTGTCATACCCTCCACACTCCTCTCCTGTACATACCGCCCACTGTCATACCCTCCACACTCCTCTCCTGTACATACCGCCCACTGTCATACCCTCCAAACTCCTCTCCTGTACATACCACCCACTGTCATACCCTCCAAACTCCTCTCCTGTACATACCACCCACTGTCATACCCTCCAAACTCCTCTCCTGTACATACCACCCACTGTCATACCCTCCACACTCCTCTCCTGTACATACCACCCACTGTCATACCCTCCACACTCCTCTCCTGTACATACCGCTCACTGTCATACCCTCCACACTCCTCTCCTGTACATACCGCCCACTGTCATACCCTCCAAACTCCTCTCCTGTACATACCACCCACTGTCATACCCTCCACACTCCTCTCCTGTACATACCGCCCACTGTCATACCCTCCAAACTCCTCTCCTGTACATACCACCCACTGTCATACCCTCCAAACTCCTCTCCTGTACATACCGCCCACTGTCATACCCTCCACACTCCTCTCCTGTACATACCGCCCACTGTCATACCCTCCACACTCCTCTCCTGTACATACCACCCACTGTCATCCCCTCCAAACTCCTCTCCTGTACATACCGCTCACTGTCATACCCTCCACACTCCTCTCCTGTACATACTGCCCACTGTCATACACTCCACAATCCTCTCCTGTACATACCACCCACTGTCATCCCTCCACAATTCTCTCCTGTACATACTGCCCATTGTCATACCCTCCACGCTCCTCTCCTGCACACAATACCCACCAGCATACCCTCCTTAGCATGTGTCCTTAGTCCCTTTCTTTGCATCAAATGTGAGACTTCAGGGATCTGTTTAGCCCCCTGTTATCTCACCAAAGCTCCCTGCACCCACCAGCGTTTTGAAAAATAAAGTATAAAATCATAAAATTAAAATGAAAAAATAAAAATGGAAAAAAATAATTGTAAAAATAAAATAAAAAAATCCAAAATGTGGCATAATTTATCTACACCCACTGTGTGCCGCAATGCACTATGCACACTACAGGTCACCATCTCCCTGCTAAGTTTCCCAGGGCAGTACTTTTCCCAGGGGCCCATGATGCTGGTAAGGTGGCACTGACCTCATTTCTTCATTGGGTCACCAGCTTTAAGTCTTCTGCCTGTCTGCACGTTCATGAGCTTCATGCCCTTCCACGTAGGCCTAATGCATTAATGTTGCATCATATTAGCAGCCATCTTTAAACCTGGGGGCTCATGATCTCCTATTGCCCGGGGGCCCCATGAGTTGTCATTCCGCGTCTGCCTGAAGACAAATTCCTTGTTTGGTGAACATGCTGGCCATACATTCCAAAGCTAGAGAATCAATGACCGGCAGCTCTGTGTACAGATCTCAGAGCACCTCCAAGGAAATGTACATCTATGGAGGTTCATTGCACAGATGAGAACACCAGTCTGTCTGCGTTCTGATCTGTACATTGGGCTCACAGATGTACAGTACATTCTGGGAGGTGTTTGGAGTTCCATGCAGGCTGCCGCCTGTCATTGATTTCAGCTGGTGGGCTGCATAGAACATCTGTGCAGTGCACCCCACGAAGGTATATGGATTGGATGTATGGATCAGTGTGGAGGGTATGGTGGAGAGTATGGTACACGGATGTATGGATCAGTGTGGAGGGTATGGTGGAGAGTATGGTACACGGATGTATGGATCAGTGTGGAGGGTATGGTGGAGAGTATGGTGCACGGATGTATGGATCAGTGTGGAGGGTATGAGGGAGAGTATGATGCATGGATGTATGGATTGGTGTCGAGAGTATGGTGTATGGATCGGTGTGGATTGTATGGTGGAGAGTATGGTGCACGGGTGTATGGATCGGTGTGGAGAATATGGTGCACGGATGTATGGATCGTTGTGGAGGGTATGGTGCACGGATGTATTGATCGGTTTGGAGGGTATGATGGAGAGTATGGTGCACGGATGTATTGATCGGTGTGGAGAGTATGGTGGAGAGTATGGTGCACGGATGTATGGATCGGTGTGGAGGGTATGGTGGAGAGTATGGTGCACAGATATATGGATAGGTGTGGAGAGTATGGTGCACAGATATATGGATAGGTGTGGAGAGTATGGTGCACAGATATATTGATAGGTGTGGAGAGTATGGTGCACGGATGTATGGATCGTTGTGGAGGGTATGGTGCACGGATGTATTGATCGGTTTGGAGGGTATGATGGAGAGTATGGTGCACGGATGTATTGATCGGTGTGGAGAGTATGGTGGAGAGTATGGTGCACGGATGTATGGATCGGTGTGGAGGGTATGGTGGAGAGTATGGTGCACAGATATATGGATAGGTGTGGAGAGTATGGTGCACAGATATATGGATAGGTGTGGAGAGTATGGTGCACAGATATATGGATAGGTGTGGAGAGTATGGTGCACGGATGTATGGATCGGTGTGGAGGGTATGGTGGAGAGTTTTTTTGTTAAACCTCCTTTGTTGCTATTAAAATAAAATTATGATACCACATTGTATCAAATTTGTCTTACTATATAACATCAATATCCGTTTTAAAACAAGGTGGGCATGGATGGTGAGTTTATTCGGTGGTTCAATGGGCCACTTGACTGGACTTGCCCCCCAGGCCTAAGGCTGCCAGCCCTCCCCTGACCATTACATGACATCACTTCTGCAGTCAGCTGAAGTCTGCAGACAAAATTCTTGTGCTGTCCTTGTGCTGTCTTTGCACTTTTCAACAGACACCGACATCCCGGGGAGAAAAGAGGAACATTTGTATGCCGACCATCGGTACGTGTGTACGGGGCTTAAGTGAAATTCAAATGTGTATAAAATGTGCTAGAATAAATCAATATATAAATCCGGCTGCATACACAAATTGTGTCCACACCTCACAACAAAAACATAAAAATCAAAAAACGTGCTGCGCCAGAAGTGCACAAAAATAATTAGTGATTACATGAATCAACAAGTGTTATCAACAAAATATGGTGTCCATCATATGTGCTCTGATGAAACATAAATGTTCATATAAAGTGCTCCAAAGTAATGATTAGTATATCCAGGTGATGACAGGACAGCCTCAATCCCTTGTGAATCAAGCAGGAACCACCAGTGTGTGAACTCCCTCCACCAGTAAGATTGGCCTCTCGCCTTGATACCAGACCCAAACGGGCCAGCATGAGCATATCAGGGGATAAACAGACTATCACAGGTAACCTCTCCAGCCTTCACCTCCGGGGGTCGCCAGGACATAAAATAAAGATAAAGCAAAGATCTAGTGCTCTCTGAATGTAAATATGAGCTTTTATTGAGCATAAAGGGGTAACTCACATTTGTTGGGCACTCAGCCGTGCCTGCTATTATGGCATTCAGTGTTGGAGAGTAGCACCCGAGCGATCGGCGTCAGGCACGCAGGCTCCGCCTCCCTATACGCGTTACGCCTGGAGCGTGGGCTCCAGGCGTAACGCGTATAGGGAGGCGGGAGGTGAACAATAATTTTAAGCTTGTGCTTGATTTTAATGCTCAACACAAGCAAGTTGAACGCATCATTAAAAAACACTGGAGTGTCCTCAAACAAGATAAAGTTTTGGGACCCCACCTTCCGGAGAAACCTGGTTTCATATACAGGCGAGCACCTGTGTTGAAAGATAGGTTAGCACCGGGAGTGGTAGATCCCCCTAAGCGTATGAAAAATACTGTTTTCCAGTTTCTATCCGGATTTTTTGCATGTGGGAAATGCGGTGTCTGTCGACAAACGAGGAAAAACATAAAGAAAAGAAAATCGTTTAAATCTAACAGCACAGGCAACGAATACCATATTAAAGATTTAATTACATGTACCACCATTGGGGTGGTCTACATGATGGAGTGTGGCTGTGGACTCCAATATGTGGGTCGCACATCACGACCCCTGAACGTAAGAATAGGAGAACACATCAAAAATATAAAAAAGGGTGAGGTGTCACACAGCGTCTCCAAGCACTTTAGAGAAGTCCATGATAGAAACCCTCATTCTCTAAAGTTTTGGGGAATTGAACATGTCCAGCCACATTGGAGGGGGGGAAACTACATTCGACAATTAAGCAGAAGAGAGTCCTTCTGGGTGTATGAGACGAAAGTACTGGCACCCAGGGGGTTAAATAAGGATTTTGACCTCAACTGCTTCATTAGTGATAGATAGCCCCCCCTCCCTGAAATATCTGTAGATTCACTCAATATTCCTCATTTTAATATATAGACATTTTGTCATAGTTTTTATACAGATTTTTAATTTTTATATATTTTTATATACATATTTTTTTGTTTTTCTTTTTTTTTTTTTTTTTATATATTTTTTATATTTTTGTGTCATTTTATAGAATTAGCAATATATTAGAGGTATTCCACTTTTAACAATAATATATTTTGTGAGTTTTTAACATTATGGCAATAATTTGATTTAATGCGATTTTATGATGCGATTTTATGTAATAAAGATGTTTTTATGCGATGATTTTAGGAGAAACACCCGGGGGATGGCGGCGCAGTCACGCGGTCTCTGGTAGTGATTTAGTAGATCTATATATGTTTTAAATTGCCCCCTCGATATAATAGCTAGTGACACCGAAGATCACAGGAAGTGTATCTTTTGGTTCCGGTGTCCTGTGCATAGCTCAGAGTGAGGAGGACATGTGACCGCTGGCCAATCCACCGTTAGCAGCATTGGTAAATAGGCGAGGCTGGACACGCAAACTTCACCCCTACCGAAGAAGCCAAACGGAGCCCACGCTCCAGGCGTAACGCGTATAGGGAGGCGGAGCCTGCGTGCCTGACGCCGATCGCTCGGGTGCTACTCTCCAACACTGAATGCCATAATAGCAGGCACGGCTGAGTGCCCAACAAATGTGAGTTACCCCTTTATGCTCAATAAAAGCTCATATTTACATTCAGAGAGCACTAGATCTTTGCTTTATCTTTATTTTATGTCCTGGCGACCCCCGGAGGTGAAGGCTGGAGAGGTTACCTGTGATAGTCTGTTTATCCCCTGATATGCTCATGCTGGCCCGTTTGGGTCTGGTATCAAGGTGAGAGGCCAATCTTACTGGTGGAGGGAGTTCACACACTGGTGGTTCCTGCTTGATTCACAAAGGATTGAGGCTGTCCTGTCATCACCTGGATATACTAATCATTACCTTGGAGCACTTTATATGAACATTTATGTTTCATCAGAGCACATATGATGGACACCATATTTTGTTAGTATCAAAAAGGTGTCCGTATAATTAATCCAATAAATAAGTCCAAACGCATGTGCAGTCTCGGTGACTTTGAATCCAAAAAGAGTCCTAAATAAGTGCAATCCGTATATGGTGATAAAAGGTGCTCCTTTATCTATGCCCAAGGTATGGTGGGTGGGCGGAAAGAAGAAGTGTTCCCCTGAGCCTGGGGTCCTGCGCTTACCAGATTCCCTTACCCCTACAGGGGTAAACAGTGGGTCGATTATTAGGGGATCACTCCCACACACTGGCAATCAGGATGTTCCCAGATCTCGGTTCCTCTCCTTATTGGTGTATAGATGTCAGCTCAGTATATGTATATGGAAGTCCAGTGCAGTACCGGGTATATGGGAGAAAAAGGGAAGGAGCCTCCAATAGTGTAGTATGATTTATAAAAAAGCTTTATTCAAGTAAAAGACAAGTACTCACATATTGTAAAAACGAAATGTATGCCCGTCTGGCATAGGACCCGCAACTTCCTCTTTTGCGGTGCACACTGCGAGATAGCGTGCGTCCCAACCGCCGGATGTGCGTTCCAAGCCTCGGGTGTGTAAGACGGAAATGACGTGGTCATGCTCTCTACCGGTTTCGTCTATCTGACGTCATCTGGCAATATGTGAGTACTTGTCTTTTACTTGAATAAAGCTTTTTTATAAATCATACTACACTATTGGAGGCTCCTTCCCTTTTTCTCCCATATACCCGGTACTGCACTGGACTTCCATATACATATACTGAGCTGACATCTATACACCAATAAGGAGAGGAACCGAGATCTGGGAACATCCTGATTGCCAGTGTGTGGGAGCGATCCCCTAATAATCGACCCGCTGTTTACCCCTGTAGGGGTAAGGGAATAAGCGCAGGACCCCAGGCTCAGGGGAACACTTCTTCTTTCTGCCCACCCACCATACCTTGGGCATAGATAAAGGAGCACCTTTTATCACCATATACGGATTGCACTTTTTTAGGACTCTTTTTGGATTTAAAGTCACCGAGACTGCACATGCGTTTGGACTTATTTATTGGATTAATTATACGGACACCTTTTTGATACTGCTATTTATATATATATTTTTTCATTTTTTTAATTTTTTCATTTTTTAAGAGTAATTTGCACTTTTGCACTCACTTATTTATTGGTAGTCACATATATATATTTATTTTCGCACTTATATTTATTTGTACACTCATGATTATATTTACCGATTGTCATTTTTATGGATGTTAATTTATTACTGGTTATTATTTATTGAACTCCATCATTGTAATATTGCTTTTATTACTTCACATTTGCCACTCACCTCTGCACCTTTTTGCACGATTGCACTTATGGTATATTTCTGCTGATATATTTTAAATAAGTTTTTATCTGATGCTTTTTTATACACAAACCTGCCCTGATTTATATAAGTTTGATATTTGCTACACCATATTATCTAAACAAATTACGCATAGATCTTACCAGGGGTTTTTGTATAGATCCCCATATAACATCTTACCATCAGTATAGTAAGACCCTATCCCCTAAGCACTCCACCAGGCAGCGCCAATCACTTCCCTTTTTCTTCCAATTTCTTTGAATGCTCCCCTCATAGGGTTGCATTTTTTGAAGTGGGCAGCAGCCAGGTGTGGTGTTAATCCTTACATATATACCCATCCTAAGCGCGGAATTACATCCACCCTTTCTCAAAAAGAGCTGCATGGTCTAGGCGAAAGAGTCCACACAGTAGAGGACAGAATGGAAGAGTTTACTATCTCCTACAACACACTGGTAGATGCCCACTCTTCCCATCAAGAAATCAAGGCAAAATTAGCAGACCTTGAAGATAGGTCACGGCGAAACAACCTTAAAATCCGCGGTATAGCGGAATCGGTTTAACCGAACCTACTATCCATGTTTGTCAAAGATTGTCAAAGATTGTTCCACAAAGCCGTACCAGAACTTTCTAATGAGGATCTCACAATAGATCGTATACATAGGATCCCCAAACCTGCATTCCTCCCTCAGAAAATCCCACGAGACGTACTGTTAAGGGTACACTTCTTCCAAGCTAAGGAAAAGATCCTAGACACGTTCCGGCTAAAAGACCACCTCCCTGAACAGGCAGCATCTCTTCAAATTTTGCCAGATTATTCTCAATATACCCTTCAACTGAGAAGAAATCTGAACTCCATCACTAAAGCCCTACGTAACAACAAAATCTTATACAAATGGAAGTACCCCGCCAAACTGTGCGTGATTCACCAGGGCTCCACGTCCCAAATCACCTCCATGGAACAAGGCATTCGCCTTCTCCGGCAATGGAACATTCTTCCTGACACTTCTGAACATCGCTCTAGCCCCATTGAACAGCAACCACACTGTCAGGGATACAGCCGTACTGGCATTTCTGCCAGTACAAGTCATGGACGCTCCTGGCTCAATCGACACAGCCCTCTGCTGGCCCATCAGGGAAATGGCCGTAGGAGAACTGGCAACATTGCCAGTAATAGCAATGGTCGTTCCAGCCTCAATTGACACTGCCCTCTGCTGGCCTATAAAAGGTGGCCATAGGAGCAGACTCATTGCTGGATTATCTCTCAGCTTCCTGTGTTCTTGTGCTTCCTGTTTCCTGTTTGGACTTCCTGTTGTGACCCGGCTTGTTTCTGAAGCATCTGATCTCCTCCTGGTGTTTGACCCTCAGCTTGCCTCTCGGACTTTGATCTTGCTACTACCTGCCTGTTTTCCCAGTGTATGACCCCGGCTTGCCTAAAGACTCTGTTTCTGCCTGCTCACCTGTGTATGACCCTGGCTCGTCCCTGTTCTGCTACTTACCTTGCTCTTGGACTGATCACCGGTGTTTGACCCTCGGCCTGGCTTTTACTGCTCCTCTAGTTGCCTGCCTTACCCAGAGTTCCTGAAATCATCTGGTGTTCACCACAGGCGACCTGTGCTACTTGGGACGCTTCACCTCCTGTACCACTTCCAGGGGTGACTCGCACTGAGCTGCAAGGGAAGCCCTCTCTGCACTTCGGCCTCCATCCAGATTGTGACAGTATAATCCAGCCATGTCTGAGGCCGACAGAGGTGCTTCCCCGCTTGAGTCGCTATGTCAACAAGTCGTCACCCTGACCCAAGCAGTCCAGAGGCTTCAAGATGGCTACTTCCAGTTAGAAGGACATCTGCAGCATTTGACAACTTCTCCTTCTCCTGCTGATCCCAGCCAGCTCTCTGCCAGCTCCGCTTCTGCCTCCTCACAACAAGAGCACCCCAGTTCTCCACATTTTGCAATGGCACCTCCACCAGAGCCACGGGTGCCAACACCTGAACGTTTTCGCGGAGAACAAAAGAAATTCAGGTCCTTTAAAAATGCCTGCCTGCTGTACTTGGCCCTCCAGCCTAGGACCTTTTCCTCCGAGACTGTGAAAGTGGGGTTCATAATCTCCCTACTATCTGAGGAACCCCAAACTTGGGCCCATAACCTTCTGGAACAGAAGAGTCCCACTCTGAATTTCGGTGAACTCCTTCTTTGAGGCTATGGCTCAGCTTTATGAGGACCCCCAGCGTGCCGCTACTGCCGAATCAGCCTTGCATGCTTTACAACAGGGGAAACGACCAGCAGAGGACTATACTCTTGACTTTCGCAGGTGGGCCGCAGACACTGATTGGAATGAGGTGGCTCTCAAATATCAATACCGCCATGGACTGTCCGAAATCCTCAAGGATGAACTGGCTCGTGTCGATACCCCTGCTTCTCTCGAGGGTCTTATTCAACTAGCCATTCAATTGGACAGACGTTTGAGAGAATGACGTTCCGAACATTACCAAGGCTCCCGACCCACCTGGGTATTGCCTAAGGTTCCATCAGCTACTGCACCTCCTACTGGGTCACCTGCTACCTTGAGCACGGATGGGGAACCCATGCAGATCGGCTTGATTCGCTCCTCCTTGACTCCTGAGGAAAGACAACGCCACCGGCAGGCCAACCTCTGCCTCTACTGCGGGGGGACCGGCCATTTCCTGCGCAACTGTAAGACCCAGTAAGTCTTACCTACGAAGCTCTCCGAACTGTCAAGTCTCTGAGCCTTCCTCCTCTCACCTTGTTCTCCCTGTCTCCCTACAGGTGGCAGAAGGGAAGGTTCGGCTCCTGGCGATCATTGATTCCGGGGCGTGCAGCTGTTTCATGGACTTTGCTTTGGCTAAGAAACTGGGTATCTCTTTGCAGCCGAGGAAACAAAGACTTGAGGTCCACTTAGCCGATGGTTCCCTGCCCAGCTCCGGTCCAGTTACCCGGGAGACCTGTCCTGTTCTAACTACATCGGACTCTGGCCATCAAGAGTTTGTTCGTTTCGATGTAATATCTTCACCCATGTTCCCCATCATCCTAGGACTCCCTTGGCTGCAGGCCCACAACCCTCAGATTAATTGGGTCAAGAAGGAGATCCTCTTCACTTCTGAGTACTGCCAGAATCACTGCCTCCCTCCCGGGCCTCATAGTTCTTCTACATGCTTGGCGGTTCAACCAGTACCCGACACCCTTTCCAGCATCACTGCAGGCTATCGGGAGTTCATGGACGTTTTTGATAAAAAGAAAGCAGAGGTCCTTCCCCCTCACCGCTCCTACGATTGTCCCATTGAATTACTCCCTGGAGCTGAGATCCCGTTTGGGAGGATATTCCCTTTATCCGAGAACGAACTTGAAGTCCTCAGAGTCTACATCAATGAGAACTTGGAGAAGGGGTTCATCCGTCCCTCCTCCTCTCCTGCTGGGGCTGGCATATTTTTTGTGGAGAAAAAAAATGGCTCCTTAAGACCCTGTGTGGACTACCGAGAACTCAACAAGATTACTGTTAAGAACCGGTACCCTCTTCCCCTTATTCCTGAACTTGTTCAGCGCTTCCGGTGTGCCCGAATTTTCAAAAAACTTGATCTCCGGGGAGCCTATAACCTAGTCCATATCCGAGAAGGGGATGAGTGGAAGACAGCGTTCAGAACTCGATTTGGCCACTTCGAGTACTTGGTCATGCCTTTTGGGCTGTGCAACGCTCCAGCGACTTTTCAACATCTCGTGAACGACATCTTCCGAGAATTCCTGGACAACTTTCTGATAGTTTATCTAGATGACATCCTCATCTTTTCTGCCACCCTTGAGCTCCATCGGGCTCATGTTAAAAGAGTGCTTGCCACCCTGAGGAAGTATGGACTCTATGTAAAGGCAGAAAAGTGCGACTTTGAGAAGGATTCCATTCAGTTTTTAGGACTGATTATCTCCAGCAATGGAATCTCCATGGATCCTCAGAAAGTAAAATCTATTTTAGATTGGCCAGCCCCTTCTGACAAAAAAGGTGTCCAACAGTTTGTAGGCTTTGCCAATTTTTACAGAAGGTTCGTGAAAGGTTTCTCCACGATCATCTCACCCATCACCCAGCTGACCCGCCAGCAGGTTCGCTTCCGCTGGTCACCGGAAGCCCAAGCAGCATTTGACGAACTAAAAAGACTATTTATCTCGGCACCTATCCTTCAGCACCCGAATCCGGCTCCGCCCTATATATTAGAAGTTGACGCTTCAGAAATTGCTACTGGGGCAATCCTGTCCCAACGTCAAGGCCCAAAGGCGCTTCTTCACCCCGTGGCCTTTTCCTCCCGGAAAATGACTCCTCCAGAGAGGAACTACGATGTAGGTGATCGTGAACTTTTGGCTATAAAATGTGCCTTAGAGGAGTGGAGATATCTGCTGGAAGGGGCCGCCCATCCCATCATGATTTTCACTGACCACAGGAACTTAGAATACCTAAGAACAGCTAAACGTCTAAGACCTCGACAAGCCCGGTGGGCTCTGTTCTTTTCAAGGTTCAACTTCCACATCACCTACAGGCCCGGGTCTAAGAATGGAAAAGCAGATGCTCTTTCTCGGATGTTTCCTGACAACCCAGAGATGGTTGAACCCAATACCATTCTCTCTGCTCAAAATTTTTTTTTGCTTATCCAGCCTGACCTGAAGACTGCAATTAAGAAGGCCTCTGCTCAGAGTACAGAACCAGTAACGCCCCCCTTAGGCAGACGAGATGGATTCTTGTGGCATCAAGACAAAATTTTTGTTCCCCCTCAAGTAAGACTTCAGGTCTTAAAAAGCTTTCATGACCACAAGCTTGCCGGTCACTTCGGGGTACGGAAGACCCTCGAACTGGTCCAACGCCTCTTCTGGTGGCCCAGCCTGAATCAGGACTGTAAGGCTTATGTTGGTTCCTGTGTCACTTGCCAACGTAGCAAGGGGTCCAAAACCAAGTCTTGGGGCCTACTGAGGCCTCTACCCATTCCTGAACAACCCTGGAAGAAGCTCTCTATGGACTTCATCGTGGATCTCCCACCCTCAGAAGGGTTCACCACTATTCTGGTGGTAGTTGACCGTCTTTCAAAGATGGCCCACTTTTTACCCATGATCGGTACACCCTCTGCTCTAGATACTGCCAACGTGTTCATTAGAGAGATACTTAGGTTACACGGGCTTCCGGACAATATCGTATCAGACAGAGGTGTACAATTCACCTCTAGATTCTGGAGGGAGCTATGTAAATCCTTATCCATTGAAATAAGTCTGTCATCGGCTTACCATCCACAGAGTAATGGGCAAACCGAAAGAACGAACCAAACTTTGGAGCAATATCTACGATGTTTTTGCACAGGTTCCCAGGAAAATTGGGTTTCTCTCCTTCCTTGCGCAGAATTTGCGTACAACAATTCTCTACACTCAGCAACCAATCAAACCCCATTCTGGGCAAATTACGGGTTCCATCCTTCTTTCTTGCCTAACGTCATTCCTGAAACATCAGTCCCTGCAGTCCAGGATCGAGTAAGTTCCATCCAGGCCAACTACCAGTTACTGCAGGATGCCATACTCAAGGCCCAAAAGGACTATAAAAGATTCTATGATCTGAAGAGGAAAGGAAATCCTGATTACAAGATTGGAGATAAGGTATGGCTTTCTTCTATGAATTTGAAACTGTCTTGTCCTTCTAGGAAACTTGGGCCCAGATTTATCGGCCCTTTTGAAATCAAGAGGGTGATTAATTCAGTGGCTTTTGAACTGGCTCTGCCCAGTTCCTACAAGATCCACCCAGTGTTCGATACCTCTTTACTTAAACCAGTTGTACAGAGCCCGTTCCCTGGAAGAGAGGAGCTACCTCCACCGCCGGTTTCAGTGGAAGGTGAAACTGAGTTTGAGGTCGAATCCATCTTGGATTGCAGGAAAAGGGGTAGACAGACTCAGTACTTAAGTGGAAGGGGTATCCCCCTGAAGATAATTCATGGGAACCCATGAGCAATATCCATGCCCCAAGGCTTATCCGAGAATTCCATAGAAGGTTTCCTAAAAGTCGGGCCCGTCTGGGCATCCGGAGGCTGCCCCTTGGGGGGAGGGGGCACTGTCAGGGATACAGCCGTACTGGCATTTCTGCCAGTACAAGTCATGGACGCTCCTGGCTCAATCGACACAGCCCTCTGCTGGCCCATCAGGGAAATGGCCGTAGGAGAACTGGCAACATTGCCAGTAATAGCAATGGTCGTTCCAGCCTCAATTGACACTGCCCTCTGCTGGCCTATAAAAGGTGGCCATAGAAGCAGACTCATTGCTGGATTATCTCTCAGCTTCCTGTGTTCTTGTGCTTCCTGTTTCCTGTTTGGACTTCCTGTTGTGACCTGGCTTGTTTCTGAACCATCTGATCTCCTCCTGGTGTTTGACCCTCGGCTTGCCTCTCGGACTTTGATCTTGCTACTACCTGCCTGTTTTCCCAGTGTATGACCCCGGCTTGCCTAAAGACTCTGTTTCTGCCTGCTCACCTGTGTATGACCCTGGCTCGTCCCTGTTCTGCTACTTACCTTGCTCTTGGACTGATCACCGGTGTTTGACCTTCGGCCTGGCTTTTACTGCTCCTCTAGTTGCCTGCCTTACCCAGAGTTCCTGAAATCATCTGGTGTTCACCACAGGCGACCTGTGCTACTTGGGACGCTTCACCTCCTGTACCACTTCCAGGGGTGACTCGCACTGAGCTGCAAGGGAAGCCCTCTCTGCACTTCGACCTCCATCCAGATTGTGACACAACATTTACAATCGGACTGGCAAGTTGTATCCAGGCCTTCCAGGTCTTCCCACCGCCACAAGTGATGACGTTTGTACGCTCCTGAACCGGGCACACCTGACCTCCTGCTTCTATAGCACCTACTATTGTGCTTGTTACCCCACCAACTACACAATTGCAACTGCACTTTTGGTCCCCCAGGACCATGTCTTTTTTATCCCTTTTGTTTTTTCTTTTTCTTTTTGTCTACCACCCTTCTTTTTCAGGAAAGAACTCTCCTACGGAAATTGAAACACCCCACCACTGCTTATTCCAGACTGTCATATGCGTTCCAGAGCCACAGGGACCGAATGTCCTTCTCAGCTCCACTCTCCATATATCCTCCCTGGACTGGTATGCCGATTTATACCCTCTCATCATCTACCATCGCACCTGCAGGTGCTCACCAGGTACCGAACTGCATCCCACTCACCATTTACCCATTGCCACAAACTGGCCTCACCATTTTCTCAGCGGCTAGCTACCGCAACGTTCTCACCCCCTGATATGCCTCGTCATGTCTTTACAATTATTGTCATTGAATGTTAAGGGTCTAAACCACCCGGTCAAACGTTTCTCTATGTGGAAAAAAGCTACATCTCACAAGGTGGACATCCTAACAATCCAGGAGACACACTCTAAACAAGGACACACCCCACGTTGTCCTCACAAGGATTACCCCCATGTTTTCCTGGCATCCGCTTCTGAGAAGAAGAGAGGGGTCCTCCTGGCTGTGCGCAAATCTGTGTCCTTCGCCTACTCTCGGGTGGTGCAGGACACAGAGGGGAGATATAGAATTCTTAATTGTACCATTGATAACTGTCTATACACTATAGTCAATGTATATGCCCCCAATACGCACCAAATGCGTTTCTTGCGTAAACTTTGTACTAAAGTTAACAAATTAAGTGGGCAAATTGATCATGTGTGGGGATTTTAATTTGGTGGCAAATCATGTCATGGACGCCTCTTCTAGGGGAAAAACCTCCCTACCTTCCCTAGCCTCCCTTATTCACTCAGAGGGGCTCCATGATGTGTGGTGCTATCAACATGCAGAGGAGAGGGACTTAACTTGGTCAGACCATGCTGCTGTACATATGTCTATATCCGTGGGTTCTCTGACGCCTTCCACTTATATATGGCGGTGCAACAATTCCACCCTCTCGGACCCTGACTCCCTTAAATCTCTTCAATCCCAGGTGCGGGAATTTTTTTTCCAATAATGATACCCCTGAAATGAACCCCTTTACACTGTGGAATGCTCATAAGGCTTTTGCCAGGGGTATCCTTATACAACTAACAAATTTCAGAAGGTGCTTTCGGATCTCATTGATGAAATCAAATCCCTAGATGATGTCAACAAACACGATCCCTCCCCGCAAAAACTTCCTCCTTACGCTCAGATCTCCGCAGACTCCTTTCTGAAAAACATGACAAAATGCTGGCACGCCTCCGTCTACAATACTACTCTGCACACAACAAAGCGGGCAAATTCTTAGCCTCCAAGCTTAAGGCAAGGAGGACCAAATCCAAAATCGAACATGTTACCCACCCGCACAGACTCATCCCCAACAAATTGGAGAGACGCCTTTGCAGACTACTATAGCTCCTTATATAACTTAAACTTAGACGCAGATACTCCCCAGCCGACGGACGCAGATATTCAAACGTTCCTTCAAAGAATGCGTTTGCCCACCCTTTCTGCTGAATCCCTTGCGAGCCTTAATGATCCTCTCACGCCCCAGGAATTAACCAAGGCACTTTAAAACCTCCCCATGAATAAATCCCCTGGCCCTGATGGCATGACCAACGAATATTACCGCTCCCTTCAAGACATACTCTCACCCCACTTACTAAGAATGTTCTCTGCGGCAATATCCACGGGTAACCTTCCACAAGAAATGCTCCAACCCAACATTACGACCCTCCCTAAACCTGGTAAACCCCCTACTACGCCAGCCAACTTCAGGCCCATTTATCTCCTAAATAACAACGTAAAACTATATGCTAAACTTATAGAGAACCGCCTGGCACAATTCTTGCCTTCGCTGCTCGGGGGAGACCAGATGGGGTTTGTCCGGGGATGGCAGGCACCTGCCGCTGCCAGACAGGTGATCAATCTGATTCATCATGCCGAGAGTACTAAAACGCCTTCTCTGCTTCTATCCATAGATGCAGAGAAGGCATTTGACTGTATCCATTGGGGTTACATGGAGGCAGTCCTGCGTAAATTCGGGTTTTTGGGCCCGATCTTGTCAGCCATTTTGGCTCTATACACGTCTTCCTCGGCGCACGTCCTATCGGCTGGTATGCTATCTAAACCATTTGCCATAACCAATGGCACGCGCCAGGGATGCCCACTCTCACCCCTTATCTTTAATTTACTGATCGGACCTTTGGCAGAATTGCTTCGCACTGCTCCTTTAGTTTCGGGCTTCAAATTTGGGAACTCTAGACATGTCATCACGCTGTTGACCAACCCTGTAGTGTCCCTCCCAGCAGCCCACCAAATACTTCAAGATTTCAGCCACATTTCTTACTACAAAGTTAATTTTAGCAAATCCACAATACTCAGCATGAACTTGCATGAATCTACACGCACTCACCTCCTAACACAACTTCCCTATACTTGGGCGACACAATCTTTACAATATCTTGGAATCCAACTTACATTTCTGACCTCTAACCTACTATCCCTTAACATGAAACCTCTTATATCTTCCATCGCTGCGGACGTCACCAAACGTAAAACTTCCGAACTCTCGTGGACGGGCAGAATAGCAGCCTTCAAAATGGTATGTTTGCCAAAAATATTGTATATTTTCCGTACCCTTTCCGAAAAAATAACCAAAAATTACATAAACTCCCTCTCCAAAATCCTTCGTACATTTATATGGCAAAAGAAAAGAGCAAGATGTGCTTACTCTCATATGATACAACATAAAAAGGTGGGAGGTCTAGGTCTCCCAGACATAGCAGTCTACTATCACGCATCACGACTGGCGCCCCTTCAATACTGGTTCACTTGTGCGCAATCTCTCCCTTGGCTTCCGATAGAAACCTCCATCTCACACACGACAGATCTCAGCCTGTTGTTACTTGCAGACGTGTGGAGGCCCTTGCATCTACGTACTCTCCCTATCACAACCCAAGCCTCCTTGAGATCTTGGAGGTTTCTTCTCACTCATCTAGCATCGCACAAATCCTCATTGCCAATTTCGCTGCCACTATCCACCTTGAACTTCCTCCTACCCTACGCGTCCACAACCCAATTTGCCTCCGCGGGCATTCTCACGATTTTACAGTTCTATCGACATGGCTCCCTCAAATCCTTTACAGACCTACAGAAAGAATTCATGCTCCCTTCGAAAGCTGCCTTCTCATTTAATAATATATCAAGTTTCCTGACCAAACACCCCCCGCCTGTCATGCATATCCCCAACTCCCAATGGAAATTCCTTACTGACATTTCCACTCCGTTAAAAGGGATATCCCTTTTCTACAATTTTCTTGGGCAAAAAAACACATTCCAGAAAACTCCTCACATGGTCAAATGGGAAGGAGAGCTTCAACTGTCCTTCTCCGAAAGCCAATGGCGTAGGGCGAATAACATCTCCCACAGTACAACCCGATGTGTAAATCATTGGGAGCAAACGCAAAAACTTCTCACTCGATGGTACCTGACGCCCTACCATCTATCCAAAATGTATTCTTCCCATAGTCCACTATGCTGGCGTAATTGCGACCAATTGGGCACACTCATACATACATTTTGGGCATGTAAAGGTCTGACTAGTTTCTGGAGAAGGGTATTTGAGATTCTTTCTAACCTTACTGGTATATTGACCAAACCCAACCTTGCCATGGCTCTTCTCACTCTGGGGCTAGAAACTATACCCCCCACTATGAGAACGGTATATTTTCACGTATTGGTTGCAGCTAGAATGCTGATAGCAAAATATTGGAAACAACCAGTGGTACCGTCCCACTTAGAAGTGATTGGGCTGGTTAACCTCCAATACTCATTAGAAAAAGCTTATGCGTATTCTAATTCCCATGGTGCTGAATTTCATAAAAAATGGCTCATTTGGACTCAAAGTACCTATTATGTTCCATCCCTTTAAACCTCTGTGTGGTAACCCCCACCACGAACGCAACCGTATCCGGAAAATCCCTATTTCCTTTTGCACTATGTATACCTTTGTGATTTTCTACCCTCTGCAATGTTCGAGTTCTGTATATGATTCTTGTTGTACTTTGTATGTTGTTCACACATGTACATCTAAATTTTTGTTCTGTTATCTTTTCTTTTCTCAATAAAAACTTATTGAAAGTAAAAATCTTCCTCCGATCTTCTCCCTCCGTTCTTCTCCCTCTGGTCTTCTTCCCCCTCTGGTCTTATTCCTCAGGTCTTCCTCTGATTTTCTCCCTCAGGTCTTCTCCGCTGCCAACCCGGTCCTGCTCCGACGATGTCTCCAGTGATTATGCCGGCTCCGCTCTTTGTGGCTTCTTATATAGCCATGGGGTGTGGCCACCCGGTGATGTCACCTGGAGAACCCGCCCCCTTGTGTCGTCACGCATCGCCAGGTGATGACGCAAAGAGAGGAGTCGGCATAATCACGGGAGACATCATCGGAGCAGGACTGGGTTGGCAGCGGAGAAGACCAGAGGGAGAAGATCAGAGCAAGAAGACCAGAGGGAGAATAACAGAAAGAAGACCAGAGGGAGAAGATCGGAGGAAAAACATCTGACAGAGAAGATCGGAGGAAGAAGACCGGAGGGAGAAGATCAGAGGAAGATTTTTAATAAAGGACTTCTAAAAACCGATAAATCCCCTGCCCGCAGACCCCCACAAACCCCAACCAGGGTTGTCGGGAAGAGGCCCTTGTCCTCATCAACATGGGGACAAGATGCTTTGGGCTGGGGGGTACATTGGCCCCCCTGCTCCAAAGCACCCACCTCCCCATGTTGAGGGTATGTGGCCTTGTATGGTCCAGGAGGGGGCGGTGCCACTTGCTTTTCCCCTCCCCTTTTTCTGACCTGCCGTGCTGCATGCTCAGATAAGGGTCTGGAATGGATTTTGAGGGGGACCTCATGCCGTTTATTTGCGTGGGGTTCATCTCAAAATCCATACCAGACCCGAAGGGCCTGCTACGGAACCGGGGGAGTCCCACACGCCATTTGTTTTCCATTTTGGCGTGATGTCCCCCCCTTTAAGATCCTCAGCGCTCAAGTCACACCACAAGTCGGATCATCATGATCCGACTTGGATGCAACTTCCATTGAAATCAATGAGCTCCCCTAGGGAACCATTGATCTTCACATTAAAAAAAAAGAAAAACGTATGATGAGGCTTAAGGGCTCTTTCACACGGGCGATCCGATCAGATCCGCCTGTCAGTTTTTTAGGCGGATCTGATCGGATCCTCCATGCAGCTCTATGGGGCAGCGGGTGTCAGCGGAGACACCTCCGCTGACACCCGCTGCCATCCGCATCCGATCCTGTGCGTGAAATCTGGACGGATGGAAACTCTATTTTTCCATCCGTTCAGTAATCGGATCGGATCGGATCTGATGAGAGCGGACAAGCGGTCCGCTCTCATCCGATCCCCCATAGAGGGCAGCGGGTGCTGAGACCCCTCCCTCTCCACTCTGCAAGCGGAGACGGAGCTGTCACCCGCCGGCTCAGCGGGGATCGCGGATCGATCCCCGCTGAGCAAACACGGATCCGCCTACGGAGCGGACCGTGTGAAAGAGCCCTAACGCTGTACAAGCAACGTTAAGCAACGTTTAGCAGCCTTTAGCAGCGTCAGACATTTTTACAGCTGTAACGCCGGTTCTCAGAATGCACTGGCCCTGGGTTTTTTTTTGCAACTTGAACGCCTATGCCACTTACAGCTTCAAAACGTCTGTGTGTGCATGAGCCCATAAAATAACATGGAGGGGCGTTTTTAAGCTGCAAAAAACAAACAAACCTCTGACGCTCCTAAAGCAGCTGCAAAAATGCCCTCTGTGCATGCGGCCTTAAAAACAAGTTAACACGGCAACTGCAATATGTTTTTATTATTTCCTGTTTTATATTCTTTTTCTTCTTGAACTACTGACATTGAGCCACTTACATTAGTTGCTGTCACTGAAGATGATTCCACATACACAGAAGGGCCAATTTAGTCACAAGTATGTGTTTGGATTTTTGTTTTAAGACCGCATAAACATGCAGAGAACAAACATAAATACAGAGGTGCTAAAAGAACTTATATAAAAGTTCACATATGTCTTAATGAAAAAAAAATTAAATACAACTTCAATTACCTGATTGTATCAAATAAAATAAAATGTTTTAAAATGTAATACCAACTTAAAAGCAGAGCTCCAGGCTCCATCAGAAAAAATGAAAAGTCAGCAGATACGAATACTGTAGCTGCTGACTTAATATTAGGATACTTACCTGTCCACTAATCCAGCAGTGTCTTTACGCAAGCCAATTTTTCAATCAGCTTTCAGGTGCTGCAGCTGCCGTCTCGGCTTGCGGCTTCACAGCTGGTTCCCTACTGTATATGCTATATATGTTGTGAATGGCCCCGCGGAGGAGGAAGGGGGAGGGAGGCTGAACTTCCGTCTAAGTTCACCGTGGCAAAGGCAGCTAGAAGTGGGAGCGGGTACCTGTCAAAAACAGGTACCCGTCCCCCCCACCCCCATCCCAAATGTGGCAGCGGAGGGGGGGAGGGGGCAAACAAGTGGAGCTTTCCCTTTTGGGTAGGGCTTCGCTTTAATTGACACTATAGGGTCTATTTTAAAAACATTTGCACAGAAATTTGTCCAGTGAAAGTGCATATACAATTATTCTGTGCGAATGAGGCAAAAAAAAAGGAATGTTATTAGACTTTTTCTTGTGCTGGTTGAATATTTTTCATTGATTTAAAATGAAAATGACTGCTTTTGGTCATTCGATGGCGCAAAGTGCCGGTTCACATTTCTGCGGTCACAGAGATCGCATGTAATTCGGAGCGCACTGCTCCTAAAATTACATGCGATCTCTGTGCGGTGCAAATTCAGCCATACAGTTTGTATGGCTGAATTCGCACCGCAATCGCACCCAACTCGCACAGGACTCTTTTTGGTCCGCAGCAGAATCGGATCGCATGGTGGTTCACACTAGTGCGATCCGATTCTGTGCGAACTTACAGCTCACACTGCGATATGCAATCTGATCTGGGGGTGTCGTTAACTCTTAATTGACACCCCCAGCGTATCACATATGGCAGTGTGAACTGCCAGGGAAGCAGATGCGATGCGGGAACACGCTGTATATTTGCAGCATTCCCGCATCGCAGAAATGTGAACTGGCACTAAGTGTAAGGCTTCTTTCACACGGCCGCTCCGCTGCTTTAGTCCGATTTATTCCTGACCCAATCCCTTGCCCCTGTGGGGTTAAACATCGAATTAGACATCAATTGTTTTATCAGTGACTCTTAATTTTATTTAGTGTCTACAAATTTTATCTCGTGTCTATATATATTTTATCCCTACATGGATATCCCTATTTATGGCTTCAGTCATTAGCAGTAACATCTGCCATCCATTTAAGTCTTATGACATTTCATTTCAAGATATAGTTTAGGCTCTTATATGTGATTTTAAACTTGTTTGATTTTAAAACATTTTCAAACATTTGATTTTAACCTGAGTTTTAGTATACTCTCTTTTTTAAATATTTTAATATGTCTTATGCTATTATATATTGTATTGATTTACACAGGTTTATGCATATTCATGATTTTATCTTGTTATGCTTAATATCGCAGCTATTTGCACTGTGGGTATATGACATATTTAGATCGGGTCATTTGTCTGGTAATGTAATAATTATCGACAGTGCCCGCTCGTGTATGAGTAACAGGTCACCCGAGCAGACTAGAGTCCTTTTAGGAGTTGGTCTGGGTTGCTTAGATCTATGGGCGTAGTTTCCATATTGCCAGGTGTCCGCAGAGGTGGTGGGTGATCAATAGTAGACGGGGGATCTGTCCATGGTTTGTTTACCTTCTGGTGGAAGTCGGCATGATGTCCTTCCGGTTGACCTGGTTGCTCTATCATTGGTTGCGACGCTGTGATTGCGGAGCATAAAGAGGATGGGTGCGTCGTCCTGGCCGCGCCCCCAGTTGAAGTCAGGAAGTGACGAAACGCGTCGGGGCGTGGCCAGACGACGCACCCAATCGTGGTTTACGGCAGCAAAGGACATCCGGAACTACCCGATCTGGCGTGGAGCCACATCGGATTAGGAGAGGGGGTCCGGATACTGCCTTTATGAGATATGCTGTGATTTATCCAACTACAAGTGAGTGCATTATGTGTTGTTTTACTTTGAAATAAAGCCTTATGAGACGTATTGCACTAGTGGAGATATCTGTTTATTTTCCACATATTTGGGAGACATTGGCAGAAAAGGGACACTACACTGGATTGGGAACCATCTCTTGCTCGATTTAACCTATCCTATGGTGACATGTGGATTTGTGATCATTATGCGAGTGGTGCTCACTTATGAGAGTAGGTGAGCATATCTATCCGGTGAGTGGCCATTTCTTATTGTCCCCCTGCACTTGGAGGTGGATTTGTGGTGACCCGACCAGACTACACGGAGGTTTTGCAGTACTTACCCAACAACTACCGTTAATAACATTGGACTTTCATGTTTATTGAAGATCTGGAAGGGGGATTGATGTTTAGATTCACCCGTTAATAAACTTATGGCATTAGTCAATTAAAGACTGTGAGGACTAAGTGTTTTACCACACTGTTATTTTAGTGGACATCCACTTTCTTTTTATAAATACACCCCTATGATTACACACTATTTAGCAAGAACAGGGTAGATCATTATGTTTCCTTCATGTTAAACTGCAAATAAAAGTTTGTAAGTGCTGTACTATCTCAAGTGCACCATCATATGTTCTTCCTAAAGCGTAACTAAAGGCTTAACTTTTTTTAGATTTAGTTAGATAGGTGAGGGGTTATAACCACTACCCTGACCACCAATGTCACCAGGGATAAAAGCCAGGGTATAGGAATAAAGGGGAAATCTTTCACATATGCTCATTTGACAACTCTCACTTACTGTTGAGTGTACAGGACAGGAAGCGAAGGGAAATTTCCCCAATGGGAAACAGAAAAAACCGACAGTGGTTTTACAGGTGATGCCAATTCAAGCACTATTGTGGTTAATAGACCACAGCAGAGTTTTGATTGTTTAGACAAAAATTACTAGTTTTGCAAAATAAATTGTACTACTTGCCATGATAAGCTTCTAACAAACCCTTAGGTCAGCTCAAAGTCACTTTACGTTTGAACAAAAGAGTAAAAATAAAAAGACAGCCCACATGAAAAAGATCACAAACTACATATGTTTTTATAAAAAAAATATTATTGCAATTAAGCCCAGCTACTGTATAAGAACATGTAGGAAAAGTTTTTAAAAATTAGCTTTCTCTGCTCCTTCTCTGAGGCCGTTGTGAACTGCACAGTTTATGACCAACAGTGACTATAATGCAGATGTTATTGCACACAAGGGAGGACTCCTTTGTGTGTATAGACCACCCCTGGCAATAATCAATATCTGTAAAAGTGTGAGAGGCTAAAAGTTATACTTACCTGCTCTGTGCAGTAGCTTTGCACAGAGCAGCCCTATTCTTCCTCTTCTCAGGTCCCCCACCGGTGCACCTGGCTTATCCCTCCTGCAGAGTGCCCCCAGAGCAAGCAGTTTGTTCCCAAGCTGCGGCTCTGTGTGTCCTATACCTTGGCCCTGCCCCCTCTCTTTCCTCATTGGTTCACTGGCTATGATATACAGCAATGGGAGCCAATGGTGCCCGCAGCTGTCTCAGCCAATAAGGAGGGAAAGTCCCCTGAGAGCCGAGGCTCTCATGCACATAGCTTGATCGAGATGGGGCCCAGGTGAGAGAATATTAGGGGGGCTGTGGGAGTTGTTGCATACAAAGGGTTTTTTATCCTAATGCATAGAATGCATTAAGGTAAAAAAAAACTTCTGCTTTTAGAACCACTTTAAGAAAGCACAAACAATATTTGACAAGTAAAAATTATAATACTTACTGTAGTGGAGATCAAACTGTTTCGATTATGAACAATTCCCCAGGTAGCTATACCAATGGTAACAATTTCATTGTTCTTATTGGCATTGCCCACACAAAAGTCTCTTACTGCTTCACCAACTTGCTTCATTACACCAGCATGAGAACCACCAGTTATAATCCAGGCACCTACATGACATGCATAGAATATGTGAAGAAATAAATAGTTATAAATACTATATAACATTTGTCTATTTTTGCGAAAGCCTGAGTGATACAAATGGCACAATGTTACAATTCAACACCCATGATAATTCTCTAACATCAATACTGCTATTCAATATGTAGAAGCAAAAACTATTATGCGTATACTGCTGTTTTCATAATGTGAAATAGGCCAAACTCACCATCAATCATGTTAGTGTAATAACTGATGATCAAAAAAAGTTTATAAATAATCTCTACCTCTTATTTTACACATGACAGTCTAATTTCATGATAACAATACCAGCATATCCTCTGTGAAAAGTAATCAGTTTAGAGTTAGAATTTTGCTTGTGCTATCTTGTTATCTTGCTTTTATTATCTTGTGCTATACCCTAAGCCTAAAAAAAAAAGCTCTAAAACTGTCTAAACTATTAAAAATATATTTAACAAATTTCAAAACATAAGAGGTACAGGGGCATGTCCTAGCAATGGAGCTGTGAGGATGTGCACAGCTGATCTACATCTTATGCCAGCTCGCTACAAGCCTGGGTAGCCTATGGCGAAGAGTAGCAAGCCTTCTAAAACCCTGTGCCACTTATTACATACAGTAATAAAAAATATTTTCACCTCTAAAATATTTTCACCTCTAAAACCCTGTGCGTAGCCCACATACGGACACTGTCCTGGTTCTTCCATGCGGAGAGACCCAATCCCAAGCTATTGGGACAATCCAACATGGTGCTGTTTAGGAGACCAATGGGAGGCACTGGCGACTTGTGACAGCCTTGGGACAGGAGAGCCGCTGGCGGGGAGCTGCAGTGGCCAGAACACTCCTCTGGGTACACTACCCTCTCTGATACTCCTCAGTTATTCCACTCAGAGTCCAAACCCCACCGATTCCCACTCAACAGGCGATTCTCAGCCCCAGCAGAGTCAGGAGCTCAGAGAGCTGTTTGCTTCTCTACAGTCTGATCTGGATTCCATGGTTCTCTGCATGGAGGGCACATTAAAAAAGTAACTCTCAGAGATGAAACAACACATTGCCCAGGTGGAGCCTCTAATGTGGAATTCTCTTATGCCCAGCTGGAACAATGGCTGATGGCCTTGGAGCAGACCAATGCTGGCCAGGTGAGGGCCTTGCAACAGCTTAGAGTTAGGTTTGATGATGATGGAGAAAACCGCAGTTGACGCAATAATGTCCGCATACATAGTATACCCGAAGCAACCAGAGGACCTGACCTCAGGGACACGGTTCAAGCTATACTCTGTTGGATAGGGAAGTCTCCACTCATATTGAACTTGACTGAGTCGACCGAGTCTTGGGCCCATGGGACAATAAACACAGCTCTAACCCGTGTGATGTTCTGTGCCACATTCATTCTTATGTCCTAAAAGAGGAAGTTTTAATAAAGGCCTGGAGAACAATGGCTATAGAATTCGATGAAGCCACCATCACCTTTTATCCTGACCTATCAGGCCTGACCTTGTTCATGCGGAAGCAACTCTGCCCCCTCCTCCAACACATTAGAGATGTGAATGCAACATTTACCTGGGGTCATCTGTTTCTCCTCCAGGTGAAAAAAGATGGCCAACAGTTTCTCCTACGTACGCCAGCTCAACTTCCAGCAATCTTTGCCTTCCTGAACACTCTGACTGGCTGGCACTGCCTTCCGAAATGGGTCCTGCCAAACTGGAGACTCTTCTCTCTCAGAGTCAAAGGCATCAGAGATCCTGATAAACTAGGAGGATGCATAATTCAGATCCCGCCACTCCTGAGACCTGGGCCTGTAGAGTCCATGAACCGCATGGAATCCATGTTCTTCTACACATGACTGAACTGTAAGGAATTTTGTAAGTAGTATGGAACATTTCTCTCTACAGGGGTGTATGTTTGTTTCTGTTTGACACAGGGGGCACACAAGCTCCAGTATTGTGATATCACGGGCACATCTGTGGACCGCTCCTTTTGATGCACAGCCACGATGCTTGGTTGTATTAGCACTACTTCACCTTGTACTCCTCTGGAGCGAGACCCCTGCCTAGACTCCTAATAGTCAATGCCTTGTCATCAGAGCCATGTCACTAGTATTGCCCTTATGCTAAAAGGGGGGGGCTTTGGATGGGTCCCCTGATGGCCCCAGGCATATTTTTCTGACTTGATCACTTCTCAGAGTACTGCCTTCCTCAGGTTAAGTAGTTGTGGAGGTTCCAGTTGGGATTAACCTGACATGCCTCCCTCAGTGCTGAGTGTGGGAGTGCAGAGGACCTTGTGCCTTATTCTAGTTGCCACACGCTCACTGAACTGGTGGATTATTGAATCTTCATATGTTCTTTATGTTACAGGGTCCAGTTTTGTTTGCAATGTTGGGGGATATGTCCTGAGGAGCTTTCTCTATCATGATTAAGGATGGGGGAACTCTTCTTGGTCCTCCTCTCCTTGTGACCGACCTTGGCATGTTATGGCAGATTCAGTTACACTGTGGGGATCAGGGGGACTCCTCTATACAGTTTGGTAAAAAGGTTGGTGATACTGCTATGGCCAATGGAGAGGGGGTCCTTCCTCCCAGAGAAGTTTACCAGTTTGGGGCTTGAATTGTTCGACTCTTGTCCACATTGAGGAAACCTTTATTGCCTGACATCTCCGCTGGAGATGGGGCCTTCAAAATTCAAGGGAGTAAGCATACTGATTTCTTGCACAGCAGGTTTACAGTTCCAGGACCAGAGGACAGATGGGGAGGGCTTCTTGTTCTTAAAAAGGTCTTTTGGCGGGTTCGCTGGTGACCCTGGCCAACATTTATTCCCCCAACTCAGATCAAATCTCCTTACTAGAGCACTGCTTTACAGAGCTTTCTACATTCACAAAGGGGACTCAGTGGGGGAGACTTTAATGCAGCTTCAGACCCTTTATTAGATGTCTCTCGCACTGCCTCCCACCATTGCTTTTTCTTCTTGCATTATTTTAATTTTTGGATCTTACTGCATAGCAAAGAGAGAGATTATTCCTACTATTTAGCGACACATGGATCCTATTCTAGGGTCATCTATTTCATGCTCAAACACGCAGACTTACCCAGAGTTCATGCAGCGTCAATTACCACACAGATGTTGTCTGACCAAGCTCAGTATGCCTGGGCCTTTATCTCCAGGAAAACTCACATAGGGCAATGGCGGCTCAATTAATCTCTGCTACAGGATGCTGACACAAAGACTTGAGTGGAGACTGAGCTGTTGGTCTTTTTTTAAGCAAATGCTGACACTACATCTCCACCAATAGTGATCTGGAAAGTGCACAAATGTGTGATTCGAGGGTTCGCAAGGTTCTCAAGAAGCAACGCATTAAACACACCAAACATATAGGGGTTTATTTACTAAAGCTAGAGAGGGCAAAATTAGTCACAATTCTGCAGAGAAACTAATCAGATTCTAAGCTCAGCTTGTTTAATGAAGCTTAAGCAATAAAACCTGGAAGCTGACTGGTTTTCCTGCAGAATTGTGACAAATTTTGCCCTCTGTAGCTTTAGTAAATAAACCCCATAGCGTCACCTCTTGCTAAGGTCAAACATCTCGAAACTGTACACAAGAAAATTGCAAGTAGGATGGCCCCTAGTCAAGCTCCATCTTTTGCGTGATCGTTTAAATTAGGTTCTCCACCACAATTTCAAGGAGACTTAGATACCCTGAGAGCCAGCATCACTGTCATACATAAAGAGGGGAAAAACCAACTCAGTATGGTAATTACCGCCCAATATCATTACTAAACTTTGACTTGATATGGTTTACTAAAATTCTAGCAAACAGGCTATTGCCTTTGATACCTAAGATTATCCACTACGACCAGGTTGGCTTTGTGCCACTCAGGGAGGCCAAAGACAGCATGACTAGGGACATTAACGTCATCCATTAGACCCACTCCAGGGCGGTCTCCACTATGTTACTATTGACGGATGCCGAAAAGGCGTTTGATTGAGTTGACCGGACATTCAGGACTTTGATTTGAATTTAACTTACTTGGGGCATGAGGGAGAACTTCCTAAAATGAATATCAGCAATATATTCCTGTCCTATGGCAACAGTGAAAATGGTACGCAGTCAGATTTGTTTGAACTGGGAAATGGCATGTGACAGGGTTGCCATTATCTCCACTTATTTTTGTTTTGACTCTCATACCATTCTTATTTAGGATCATGAACAAACCTAACATTACTGGTGTTGTTACGAAGATGGGAGGACATACTGTAAGTTGTCAGCTTATGCCGATTGTTTTTTCTTACTCAACCACTGATGTCCCTACCAGATGTACAGCAAGCTCTCTAATTTCAAGATTAACCTTCAAAAATCAGAGGCGCTAAACGTAACTTTATCCAGACCGACAGTGGAGGCCCTACAGACATACTTCCCATTCGAATTGGCCTCACAATGCCTTAAGTACCTGGGGATCTCCCTTACCTCAGAAATAAGAGATCTTTTTTTAGCAAACTTCCCCCCTTTTTGGCCTGGGCTAGGAATGACTTCACAACTTGGTCCACAAAATTGTAATCCTGGTTTGGCAGAAATACTGCACTAAAGGTGATGGTGCTCCCCAGGCTGTTATATTTGTTCTAAACTTTCCCGATTCATATTCTAGGTGCTTTCCTCAAGCAACTCTGGAGCAAATTTGGGAACTTAGGCTCAATTAACAACTCTTGATTAGACCAAAGACATTAGGTAGAATAGGTCTACTGGACATCCACAAATATCACAGGGCGACACATATGGCCCGTATTCTGAATTGGTGGCAGCCTGAATAGGATAAAAGGTGGGTCCACCTGAAACAATCCTTTATGAGCTGCTCTTTGGGAGGTTTACCTTGGCTCCCTCAACATATCCTTCACACCCTTCACAACATCTGACAATAGGGGCGACCCTGAAAGCAGTAAAGGTCCTTATGGGCAAGGATTTTGTCTACCTCACACCTATCATATATGACTCCTATAGATACTCCTTTGAACAAGGAGTACAAGATGAGACGTTTCTTCCTACTCTTCTTGGGCACCGATTCTGTGTGGAACATTTCTAGCAAGAAGATCAAACCGAATTTGTGAAATTGTGTTTATTGGGAGAATTGGTTGTACATGGGTTGTCTCAGTCATCATATTTTAACTCACCTGGCCGACGTACCCCACCCCCCCCCCCCCCCAAAATATCTAGCTAGATGGGAACTAGAGATGTTCATGTATTTTACTGGACAACAGAGTGAAAGAATCATCCAAATGCCCCATAAGGCTTCAATATCTGGCAAAAATCAGGTGACAGGCTGTAAAATTGTAACCAAATGGTACAGGGTCCAAGAAACCTTACACAAGCTGTTCCAACAGAGTTTGCCATTGTGCTGGAGGTGTGGCGAAGAGGAGGGCACCATGCTCCATGTCTTCTGGTCCTGCTTGAGACTTACTGATTTCTCAGCACAAATCCAACATTGGATCTTCAAACTGACTGACATACAGCTGCCATTGCGGACACAGGCTTTTCTTTTACATCTAATGCAGATGAAATGGTATAAACCCTTGCTACTGTTACACCTTTTAAATGAGCTAAGATGAATCAATCTTACCAAACAGAATCACTTTTAGCAACAGCTAACCATTGGGAAGAACGCTGTCATAAAAGGTAGCTCCACTGGACCGAGTTGACTTGCTCCCCAGAATACCGAGACATTGTAGGCTCACAGTTGTAGTTTGGTGTCCTGGATACTTTTGGTTTCCAGGACAGTACCTTCTTCCCACAGGCACCCAAATATTGCACATTCCCCACCATCTCTGTCTCTTCTCTGTATATAACAGCCATCCACTCTCCCTCTACTCCCCCCCCCCCTTTTTTTTTGTTAGCTTCCTACTTTCTTGTTATACGTGAGAGGGTCCTCAACTTGATCCAGGTGCAAGACTAGTTGTGATATGCCTGGAGGTTCTTCCTCTTGAGATACCTCAGGTTCCATCGACCTCCTACTCTTTTGGCTTTACTGAATAAAACCTATGATACTGCTGTTTGAGTATTGGTAACTGGATGTGTCAATTTATATGCTGTATTATGTCATTGGAATTGCTGAATTGCTGTGCAGCTCCTCTCCTACTTTTCCTTGTTGAAAATTATAAATCAAGAATTAAATAAAAATAAAAACTATATATATATATATATATATATATATATATATATATATATATATATATATACACATATATATACACAGGGCTTTTTTTCTCAGAGAATAGGTGCAGGTACTCCCCTCTTCAGAGTCGCCCCTCTTTTCTACCCCCTACCCACCTCCGAGCGCTGTCCTTTGGTTCCACCCTCTACCCACCTCCCAGTACCCCCCCCCCCCTTTTAGAGAATACAGAACCAAGTATCAATGTTGTGGTTCTAGGTAATTTGTGTAGAATTTGTTAATAACTAGAAGATCTGTAAAAAAGATCCCCTGGAATCAGCAACAATAGACCCCCCCCAACAATAGACCCCCCAACAATAGATCCCCCAGCAACAATAAATCTTCCCCTGCAACAATAGAAAAAACAGCAAAATAGATCCCCTGCAATCAGCAATAATAGCCCCCCAGCAACACTAAATCCTCCCCTGCAACAATTGCCCCCCCCTCCAATAAATCCTTCCCTGCAACAAAAGACCCCCCCCCCAACAACAATAGCCCCCATAGCAACAATAGTTCCCCCAAGCAACAATAAATCCTCAACTGCAACAATAGCCCCCCCCCCACAACAAAATGCCCTCCAGCAACAATAGATTCACCCCAGCAACAATAGATCCTCCGGCAGCCAGCATCAGTAGGCCATTCAGCTCACCCCACTGATCCCAGCACCCCCTTTGCCATTGCATACATTCAGACTGGAGGTGCCGGAACTGCGTTCCCCCGCGTTCCCGCTGAAAAAAAGCCCTGTATATATATATATATATATCCCTGCCAGGATGACAGGACAGTGTTTGGAGAAAGCTGGGGAAGATAAAGGGGTGAGAGCAAGATTTGATTGGCTGCTTAGGCACCTGGATTTATAGCATCACCCACTGGATCTGAGGCAAAGCCAGGGAAGGGAGGAACAAAGTGGACAGAGGGAGACAGGAAACAGGCTGCAGGGAGACAGGAAAAGTGGACAATGAGAGACAGCCTTCAGGAATAGAGAGCAGGCTGGAGAGGCTGTGGGGAAGCTGTATAGATTAGTGCAGCTGTGGACAAAGAGTTAGGAGAAAGCTGCAGAGCAGCCATGTGAGGAGCTGAACCCTGAGCAAAGGACACGAATCCAGAGCCTGCTGGAGAGTGGCACCCCTGACCCAGAGATACCCACTAGAACCAGGGAGAACCCCAGACATACCAGTAATGCAGAGAACAACAGAGACAGTGTGGTCTACATCTATCATTCTGTTATTCTGCTAGTTTTTTTACACAATATAAGATTTTATCATTGCTTGATCTATAAATAATAGTGTAATGTGATGATCACCATAGTTGGCCTTCCCGTTATCACTACAATCTCCAGGAAACAGTTTTTCAGCTCTCAATCTGCAGGGGTGAGAATCACGTGCACTCATGCTAATATAACATTTTGAAGACTGGCAATTGAATATGTGATAGGGAATGGTATTGTAATTCACTTTGTGAACTTCTCTCTAAAAGACTTGGTTTGTTACTGTCTCTTGGTATGACCTAGTTCAAAAAACATCATTGAAAATGTGTATTTTTTTTATACGAGCTGGATATAATGCTTATAGCTTATTATATCTAGGGATGATCGAACTTTTCAAAAGTTCGGTTCGGCCAGAACATCCGAACTTCCCGAAAGTTCGGCCCGGATTTCAGAACCCCATTGAAATCAATGGGACCGAACTTCGGTAATCAAAAAACACCATTTTAAAGCCCTAAAACCCAATAAATGCCCCTAAAAAGTGCCTAGGGTTCTGGGTCATGCCCCAGGGACTATGAATCACACAAAAAAAGTTCTTAAAAATTGTCATTTTTGATAGAGAGCCAATTATTGAAAAAATAAAAAATAAAAAAATTAGATTTTTTGATTTTGACTTTGGATTTAGTGTCGGGGGGGGGGGGGTCTAAAAAGTGTACCTGTGAAGTTTCAGCTCTGTAGCATGTCCAGAACCATAAAAAAAAGATTGTTTGCATTTTGTCACTTATAGAACAGGGATATGGCTCCGCTCTTTTCACACCTTGCCGGTTTAGTATCAAGCATTTTTTTGGGCATTTTTTTGGGGGTTATTGGAGGCAGGCAGAACATCAGAACTTCTGTGTAGGGGTATATATACACACATACTTATATGTATATATACCCATACACATATATAGGTGTGAAAGTAGCAGAACACTATACTTTTGCTAATGAAATAATTTGCACTAATATGGCTCCGCTCCTATTACACCTATATATGTGTCAGTGTAAAATACATATAAGTGTGTGTGTAAATATATACCCCTATACAAAAGTTCAGATGTTTTGCCTGCCTCCAAAGAACCCAAAAAAATGCCCAAAAAAATGCCTGCAAGAACAAACCTGGGCATTTTTTTTTGGCGCTGCCATTTTTTTTGGCATTTTTTGGGTTCTTTGGAGGCAGGCAAAACATCTGAACTTCTGTATAGGGGTATATATACACACACACACACACTTATATGTATTTTACACTTACACATATATAGGTGTGAAAGTAGCAGAACACTATACTTGCGCTAATGAAATAATTAACACTAATATGGCTCCGCTCCTAACACACCTATATATGTGTAAGTGTAAAATACACATAAGTGTGTGTGTATATATATATATATATACCCCTATACAGAAGTTCAGATGTTTTGCCTGCCTCCAAAGAACCCAAAAAACTGCCAAAAAAATGCCAGCTCCAAAAAAAATGCCCAGGTTTGTTCTTGCAGGCATTTTTTGGGCATTTTTTGGGGTTCTTTGGAGGCAGGCAAAACATCTGAACTTCTGTATAGGGGTATATATATATATATATATATATATATATATATATATATATATACACACACACACTTATATGTATTTTACACTTACACATATATAGGTGTGTTGAGAGCGGAGCCATATTAGTGCAAATTATTTCATTAGCGAAAGTATAGTGTTCTGCTCCTTTCACACCTATATATGTGCAGGTGTATATATACATACATGTGTGTGTATATATACCCCTATACACATGTTCAGATGTCATGCCTGACTCCAAACATGTCCTCAAAAAAGCACTAGCAACGCCTGCAGCAAAAAGAATGCTGACAGGAGCGGAGCCATATTAGTGCTCTGAAAGTGACACAAGAGAAACGATCTTTTCTCTATAGCAGTCACCCTGCTATGGAAGGGTTTTGTCACCCTGCCATAGCAGTCACAGTCAGTTAACCCTACACTACACTACGGTCCCCTTACACTTAACACTTTCCCTACAGAAACGGAATAATTAAAGCAAACTATAGTGGAAAAATAGCACCCTAACTACACTAGATATCCCTTTCCTCACACTAAAAATTGCTAAATGACACTTTGTAGCAAAAGTCCATGAACGGCTTCCACTCTCTTCCATGTCCCTGTATAACAATGCTAGGAATTGGGTGGGGGCTATCTTATATACTGGGGGGCGTATTCACTAATGATTGGACTATGGACCCCCTAGTCACTCCAATCACATTCCTAGCATTCTCCTGCCCCCTCAATTGGCTTTTACTAATGGTTCTGGTCCAATCACGGGCTTTTAAAGCCCATTTCCTGAACCATTGCATTTTGGTCGGTTCTGGTTGCCGAATTCCGAACTTTTTCAGCAAAAAGTTCTAAATTCGGCCGAACCTCGAACAGCCAATGTTCGGGTCGAACCAATGGTCGACCCGAACCGTTCGATCATCCCTAATTATAACTGCTTTACTGAACCAGCACAGCAAACAGGCCCATACAAGGGAATAATAGCTCAGATTTTATCCCAGAGCACCAAAACAATGTAAACACCACAAAAAAAACTTTTTGGCAATTTGATGAAGGTATATTCCCTGCCATGCCAATGAGCAGAGTGTGATTTTTGAATGATTTTATTTTCCTCTAGGATTAAATATCATTCAATTGTGACATTAAGCGCTGGGGTTAAAGTTCACAGATAAGTGTAGGGCAGATGTTCACACAAAAGTAAAAGAAAATATTAACTTGTTAGATCAATCAAATCAAGTTAAAAATATTCCAGCCCCTTCACAGGCCCAGATTGTTAAAATTTATTCTAACAACTAGACAACTGGTAATGCATACAGAAGCAACTATAAAATCACCTGTAGTTTGTGCAGCTTTCACAAGACCTCTGCGGAAAATATTTTTCAATCTCATTTTCATACGGAAGTCCTTGGCTCCACCTGTTACTGATATTAAAAGATTGGGAACTTCAAGACCCCATTGCTTGGTCATCAGTTGGTAGAGTACACTGGATGGAGTATCAGAAGACACTCTCACATACTGCTGAGTTAGGGAAAAAGGAAGAATCAATATTATATTCATACAGAAATTTAAATACATGCCTTACACCATTGTACTACATATATTTTATATATATAAATTCTAAAACAAAATTGGTGTTATTGCATTTTTTTAAATAAATTTAGTTTATCTGCATTTCAATACACAAAGTTCAGTTTCTATGACAGATAAAGTTAGAAGACAAACTGTTCAGCCTGAAAGCTTTTGATGGTGGATAGATGTTTCTCAAAATTCCTGAAATATTAATAAAGAGAGCTCATAATGGAGCAAGTTACAGTTAATGTAACAAGATAAAGTTAAAATACAATTATTATAAAACAAACCTTTCCAGCTCTTGGACCCAGGCCAGTGAAGCTGATATCTCCAAAAGCATCTGTAGGCATCTCCTTTATATGTTCTCTTTGATCCCATGTCTCTTTGCTTTGGAAGGGTTGCGGCCTTGTAGCAATATCCATATGTTGTTCTTTGGAGTATCCACACATGCATATACACTTTCTATAAAGAAAAAAAAAATAAGATTATTATGCTCAAATGCATAGGTGATATATCTCTACTATGCTGCATTAGTTCTCAACACCATTGTTTACATTCTACAAATAAAGTTTTTTCAAAATTCACTGTGAAATGAACATGAACTTGGCCAATTCTGCTCAAAGTTACAGCTTTGTTCAACAGTAATCTTCCTCTGCTATTTATTAGGGCTGTGAAATATAAACGGCAAATCGATGCATCGCAATGCGACCCTTCGCGATTCTGCATCGCTTCGGGGGGCGGCAACATCGATTAGGAAATGACGTCATCCAAGCCGCGCCACGCCCTCCCGTGCCTGGGAGAAAAAAAGTCAAAGAACACAGCTGATTGGTGGATTAGTGCGGGAGCTGAATAAAAAGGCTCCGCCCCTTCCTCTTCCCTCTTTGACACGAGGGGTAGTGGTAAGAAGAACATCCCCCGCATGTATCGGCGTCCCACTTGCGGCCTTGCAGCCAGCCAAGCCAGTCCACACTCCACAGGAGCCCCGAGTGTTGCAGCCAGCCGAGACCTGGAGCCCCAAGCGTCCCCATCGCAGCCAGCCAGCGCGGCCTCACGGTGGTCGTCCCAGGCCCAGCCGCCACGCCAGCCACAGCCAGCCACTGGAGCCCAGAGAGCACTAGTGTGTCCTCCTCAGTGTGGTACTATGCTGCCGTGCACAACAAACCACACACAGCAGGTGCTAATAATGTATCACAAATTAATTAGTGAGAGAGTCAGCAGCAGAGTAGTGTAGTAGTAATTGTTAAGCACAATGAGCAGCAGTGCACATCAGTGTTAATTTCGTCGACTAAAACGTTTTCGTCTACTAAATTAACACAATTTTAGTCGACTAAAATACGACTAAAACTAAAACAATTCAGATGACTAAAATACAACTAAAACTAAAATGGCATTTTAGTCAAAAGACTATAACTAAAACTAAATCGAAATTTGCTGCCAAAATTAACACTGGTGCATGCTCAAAGCTTAATACCATAAATGATAACACATTAGATTTTTCACTCCAGGACCAGCAGTAGTATATAATGAGTTTGGAAATTGTAGATAAATGCTTAAATAATGCATTACAAATAACAATTGAACTACACCCATATAGATGACTAAAATGAGTTATAGTCGACTAAAATGTAGGACGTTTTAGTCGACTAAAATGTAGGATGTTTTAGTCGACTAAAATGTACTGGAGTTTTAATCGACTAAATACGACTAAAACTAAAACACTTGCAAAAGACTAAAATGGGACTAAAACTAAAATGCCATTTTAGTCCTAAGACTAAGACTAAAACTAAATTGAAATTTGCTGCCAAAATTAACACTGGTGCACATTTATTTAGTGGTAAAGCAAATCTCCTGCGCTCGAGTAGAATATGACAGAGGAAAAAGGGATACTTCAGACTCATATGGAAAGAAGCCTGTGGTCTTGCTGCCCCCTCAGGATCAAGGGTGTCCAGAACAAACTGCGAAAAGAAGACAAAAGAAAAGGGGCGCACCGACCTAGTGCATCACCACTAAAACCATTTATTAAAATATTAAAAAGTATACAATATACTCACAAGGCAGGTGTGATAGTACACACATCCATATTGCACATAAAATCTCCAAGGTAGCCAAAGTCCCACACAAAGCTGAATGGCATGCAGTGTGCCGCATGGGGCTGCTATGGCTGGGCTGATGCGTTTCAGGGGCGAGCCCCCTTCTTTAGAGCCAGAAAAGTTGCTGCTCTGAGGAAGGGGGCTCGCCCCTGAAACACCTGCCTTGTGAGTATATTGTATACATTTTAATATTTTAATAAATGGTTTTAGTGGTGATGCACAAGGTCGGTGTGCCCCTTTTCTTTTGTCTTCTTTTCCCACATTTATTTAGTGGCCTGGCCTGAGGCCTCTCTGGTGGCAAGGGGCTATTATGGGGGTCTCTGTATCTCTGGGGGGGGTGTCTGTGATGGGGCCCTGGGGGACCCGGGACAGGGGATGGTCGGGGACATCTCTGTTCTGGGGTAGAAGGGGGGGTCTCTCTGTCATTGACAGCGGTGGGGGTGGGAGTCTCTACTTCAGCTGTGGGGGAAGGGGGTCTCTGTCAGTGTCTGTGGGGGAAGGGGGGTCTCTGTCAGTGTCTGTGGGGGAAGGGGGGTCTCTGTCAGTGTCAGTGCGGGAAGGGGGGTTTCTGTCAGTGGGGATCGGGGGGGTCTCTGTCAGTGGGGGAAGGGTGGTCTCTGTCAGTGTCAGGCAGCTGTGGGGGAAAGGGGGTCTCTGGCTCAGTGTATTCTTTTCAGGGACTGATCAAGATAGACAGACACAGTAATATTTTATGAAAGATGTTGCTTGCTTGTTGCAGCTTGGTTTACAAGTGTTTTTTTTTTTTAACACTGACAGAGTTTGGCAACTTACATCATCTGTCTCCGTCACATACATGGTAGTATAGTAATGGCAGTAGGAGAAAAAGAGCAAGAGATAAAAAATGCACCTAGCGTTTTAAAAGCCAACATCTGGACACATTTCAGATTTTATGAACAAACAGGGAAGCGTGAGTTGGACAAGACACACGCTGTGGTTAAAGACTGTCACACACAAAAATGTAATACCTAGGGAATACTACAAACTTGAGAAACCATGTTAGCTGTTTTCACTCTGAGTTAGTAACACCTGTCGCCACCACTAGTACCACTGCCAAGGAAAGACTAGACCCAGATCAGCCAAGAATTGATGCCATACTGTAAACTTTTCCGCCCAACTCTGAAAAAGAGAAGAAACTAACTAAAGCTGTGGCAGCTTTCATCGCCAAGGACCTACGGCCTTACTCTGTTGTGGACAACCCCGGGTTTCGCTACCTTTTGAAGACGCTAGAGCCACATTATAAGATTCCATCACGCAGTCACTTTACAGAAAACTTTATAGCACTCTACCACGACACCAAAGCTCAGGTACTTGCATCAATGAACCAGGCCAGTCGAGTCGCAATAACGTGTGATTTATGGACTTCAGTCACGACAGAGTCCTATGTTACAATAACAGCACATTACGTTACTAAGGACTGGCAGGTCTTGTCACATGTGTTGCAAATGAGAGCCATTTATGAGTCTCAAATGGGTGCTCATCTGGCAGAGCTACTGTCGCAAGTCGTGGAAGAATGGCAGCTGTCTGACAAAATCTGTAGTGCTTGTGACCGACAATGCGGCGAACATGATAGTTGCAGCTCAAGTTGGTAAATTTCCTCATGTTAAATGTTTCACCCATACACTCAATCTTGCATGTCAGCGGGCTCTGAAAGGGGCCACGCTCTCCAGGCTTCTCGGCAGAGTGCGCTGAATATCCACATTCTTTCACTGCAGCACTAGAGCAAGCCACTGTCTAAAAGAGAAACAGAAATGTCTTGGCCTGAAGAATTATAAGCTAATAACTGATGTGCCAACAAGATGGAAAGCGCATATGACATGGTCGAGAGGTTCTTAGAACAACAACCTGCAGTTTGTGCCACCTTGCGGTCTCCAGAAGTCATAAAAGGAGAGGCTGATCTCTGCACTCTCAATGAAACAGATGTGTCAAGTGCAGAGGATGCTGTGAGTGCATTAAAGCCAGTGAAGGATGCAACTTGCTGATGCCAGAAGAGCGCAACCCAACAGTGTCTCTCATTGCCCCTCTAAATGCACAACTGCTCCAGAACATGACAGACACCATGGGAGACACACCCATGACCCATGAGATCAAGAATGCCATCAAAACAGATCTCCTGAAGAGGTACAGCACTGAAGCAGAGAAGAAGATTCTTCATACAGCCTCTGAACTGGATCCTCATTTTAAGGGACTGCCTTTTATTCTCACAGAGGAGGAGAGATCGGAGATATACAGAGGAGTGACTGAGGAAGCTGCATCTTTGGAGGTCATTTGAATTTCATCATGTTTCCTCCCTGACAGCTAATAGCTCAGCTACATTGTGTTGTGTAATAAGCCCCGCTTCACTGATGCGGTGTGGGAAGTGGAACTGTATGGATTACTGTGCGGTTTCTCACACCTCATCAGAATAAATCACAATCTTAGGCAGTTCAGCTCTTCTTATTCTTATACTATTATCTTTTGTTCAAACACAGATTACATCTAATTCTAATAGAAGGACAAATGTGGATGAAGTGCCTAGGGAAAAAGTAACTCTGGAAGAAGAAACACCCATTGAGGACAGCCATTCTCCTCTGAAAAGAAAGGTCATAACATCGCTGCTCATGACTTTGCTGGGACAGTCTTTCACTGATGCTGCAATAGAACCTAAGACCCCCTATGCCAAGGCAGAAGACGAAATGGGAAAATATTGTAAAGCCCCACCTCTGCCTCTGCCTCTCACTGAGGACCCTTTGAAATGGTGGCGTGAGCATGAGGTCATATTTCCCCTCCTCTCTCGGCTGTCAAAGCAATACTTGTGTATCCCAGGTACAAATGAGAACCCTCAAATCTACATGTTCCCAAATGCTAAGCACTTGAGTAATTACTAATTCATGTTTTTAATGAATTAGTAATTACTAATTCAGCCTGCCAGTCTCACCAGTGTTGTTTTATAGCTTTATAGCACTGAGATGGTTTGTTTTTGAAGATTGTCCAATGTCCAATCCATATTCCGTTGTTTCACACTAAAAGTGCCTAGGGGTTCATTTAACCCTCAACCAAGTAAATAATATTAAAGTGTATTTCCTTCTAGACAACTGACACCAAGCCACGGTGCCAGCATTATAGGAAGGAAAATCATTGAGAGAAAAAAAATCGTAAATTGAAGCTTAACCTCAAGTAAATCTTATCTTATTGGATCACAAATAATACACCAATTTTTTGGTATTGGATACTTGTATGTGTAATATTACTATATTTGTGAGTTTGTGAATGTGACCCCATAAGGATTTCCTCAAGGTTAAGCTTCAGTTGACGATTTATTCTGTCAAGGATTTTCCTTCCTCTATCCCTCAACCAATGGTTTCTTTGCTTGGCTTCAGTTACAGGTGTAATCGACGTGGTAGAGTGCAGGTAACGTTTTCTTTCTGTAACGTGACTGACTGAGTATCGTGACAACTCAAGAGCTTATAACACAGTTTGTGTGTGTTGAGTTGATGCTAGAGCTGCGTTATAAGCTCTTGAGTTGTCACGACACACACACACTGTGTGTTTAGTTGACTGGCAGTGGCAGGGGCAAACATAATCATCATCACAGTGAACCTGGAACATTTTATATTTTTTACAGCTTTTCTGGCACTGGAGATGGAGAATGGCTTGTTTTCAAAAATGGTCCATTTTGAATGTTCACACACTCAGTGTCTGCCTGTACTCTGTAGCAAAAGCAAGTGTAGGTGTTTCCTCAACCAAACAAAAACTAAAAGGTAAAATTGTATTTAGACAACTGAAGGTAAGCCAGCCACGGTACAGGAAGGAACATCCTTGAAAGATTGAATCATACATTGAAGCGTAAAACCTTGATTAAATCTTTAATGGATCACAAATACACACAAACCTGACCTAACCTCATGTGCCTTGAGTTGTACCAGTGCCAAACCTTTCTCGAGATTCTGATGCAGACAATCGTGTTGTGTGTATATTTGTGATCCCATAAAGATTTACTCAAGGTTTAAGCTTCAGTTGACGATTTACTCTGTCAAGGGTTTTCCTTCCTCTAATGGTGGCTTGGCTTCAGTTGGGTTTAATCGTGGTAGAGACTGTATGCAGGACAGGTAACGTTTTCTGTAAAGTGACGTAAGTGACAACTCGAGAGCTTATTATATAATGTATATATTTATAACTCCCCTCTAGCAGCCATCAACTCACTTGAGTTGACTGGCAGTTGCAGGGGCAAACAAACATCACAGTGAACATGGAAGTTCTGCAGCAGTGCACTATTGCCAGGTTTACCTTGATGTTTGCTACTAGTCAGGAAGTGCTCTGTTTTGTAGAGGACAGGTTATGGCACACCTGGAATTTATTGCAACGCATATATTCACATAAAGGATTTATATATAATGTTTTGTGGGAATTTATGATGACCATTTTGACAAGAATATAAGCTTGGCTGACTCGGCTGGCTGACTGGCTGGCTGGCTGGTTGGCTTCTATCTTGGCTTTAAAGTAGAACTATAGGCAACACTTTTTTTCATTTTGGATAGAGCAAGGGAAGGTTCTTTAATTATTACACCTGTAAGGTTTATTTTTGTCATGTTGCCCCCATTGTAGCAATGTACCCTCACTTTTTGTCCCAAACTGAAAGTGAGAGGAAAATGGAAATCCCACAAAATTTGGGGGTTTTTCATTTTACTTTCAATGATAATGGTAAAAACACAGGACAAATAGAGAGGGTGAATCTCTCCAGCATGGGACAACACATAGAGACAGCAATAAACACTGACAGATGTTCTAATACAGATATGTCCTATCCAAACTATGGCCCTCCAGCTGGCAGCTGTTCAGGAACAACAATTCCAATCATGCCTAGTTAGGTCTGACTGTGTGAATGACTGAATGTCATAGTGTCACGAACCTGGTTGGAGGCTGGGGTGACGAGAGGGCTCCCCTTGCGGCTGAGTGCAGAGCACCCCTGGAGATGGTGACAGAGGGTGCTGTGCCCAAAGGTGCACGGGTTGCCTGCAGGTGAAGCTGTGTCAGGACTCGGATCCGCAGTAGGAAAGACAGTCACTTGGATCCCTGGATGTGCAGGCAGGTTAGTGCAAATCAAGGTCAGAAGCCAGACCGAGGGTCAAACACGGGTAGTCAATCAGGAGCAGGCAGGGAGAAGTCCGTAAGGCAAGCCGGGTTCAGAGAAGGAGAAAGCCAGAGCAGGTCAAGGATAGCCGGGTCGGTAACAGGTAGTCAATCAAGCAGGAGTTTCAAGGCACAAGGCAAACAGGTACTAGATGAAGATAATCCAGCAATGAATGGCAGCCAGTGCTGAGTTTATATAGGAAAGGGGTGTTGATAATTGGCCCTAATTAGGACGTCCCACATGGCTGTTTTGGAATTAGCATATATGTCATTTCCTGACAGTCCTGCGCGGCCATTTTGGAAATTGGAAACTTTGCCATTCTTTATCAAGTTCTTCCCTGACAGTGCCCCCCCCCCCCGAGGGGCAGCCTCCGGATGCCCAAACGTGCCTGTTTCTCTGGAAATCTGCCAAAGAACTCCCGAAGGAGTCTAGGGGCATGAACATTACTTGCTGGTTCCCATGAGTTCTCTTCAGGTGGGAACCCCTTCCACTTAACGAGATACTGCACTTGTCTTCCTCTTCTTCGACCATCTATAATGGCCTCTACTTCAAATTCTGTGTCCTCCCCAACCGTAACCGGAGGTGGAGGTGGCTCCTCCCTGTTAGGAAATGAACTAGTCACTGCTGATTTAAGTAGAGAGACGTGGAAGACTGGGTGTATCTTATAGGAGTTGGGAAGGTTTAATTCAAATGCCACGGGGTTAACTTCCCTTTTGATTTCAAAAGGTCCAATAAACTTAGGACCCAATTTCCGTGAGGGACAAGTGAGTTTGATGTTTGCTGTGGAAAGCCAAACTTTGTCTCCAACCTTAAACATAGGATTTCCCTTCTTCTTTTTGTCAAAGTGCCTCTTATAATCCTCTTGAGCCTTCAGTATTGCTTCTTTAAGGGTCTGGTAGTTGGACTGTATAGAGGCCACCCTATCCTGGACTGCTGGTACTGAAGCCTCCGGGATGACATCCGGCAAAAAGGAGGGATGGAACCCATAATTTGCCCAAAATGGGGATTGATTTGTGGAGGCGTGCACCGAATTATTATATGCAAATTCGGCACATGGAAGAAGAGATGCCCAGTTGTCCTGGGTAAAGGTAGAGAAACATCTCAGGTATTGCTCCAACGTTTGATTGGTCCTCTCTGTTTGTCCGTTACTTTGTGGATGGTATGCAGACGACAAACAGACTTGGATTTGTAGAGTCCTGCACAATGATTTCCAGAATCTGGAAGTGAACTGCACCCCTCTGTCGGACACAATACTACTTGGTAGTCCATGTAGTCGGACAATTTCTTTTATGAATATATGTGTCGTATCCACAGCTGAGGGGGTGCCTATCATAGGCAGGAAGTGAGCCATCTTGGACAGTCTGTCGACTACTACCAAGATGGTGGTGAATCCGTCTGAAGGGGGTAAGTCCACAATAAAATCCATTGATATCATCCTCCATGGCTGTTCCGGAACAGGGAGAGGTCTCAGCAAGCCCCAAGTCTTGGTATTGTGACCTTTACTGCGGAGACAAGTTACGCAAGAGTCCACATAAGCTTTACAATCCTGTCTGAGATTGGGCCACCAGAAGGATCTTTGAACAAGATCACACGTTTTCCTGACGCCAAAGTGGCCGGTAAGGAGGTGATCATGACAAGCCTTCAGGACTTGGGGTCTTACTTCAGGAGGGATGAAAATTTTGTCATTATGCCATAAGAGATTTCGGTCTCTTTGTAATGCCAAGGTTTCGGCTTCTGGGTACCGGGCAGAGGCTTGCTTGATCATTGTGTTTAGATTGGTTGAAAGCAGCAAAAAGTTGTGTGGTGACAGGATCGTGCTGGGAGTAGGTGTTTCCGGGGTCTCTGGGAACATGCGGGAAAGAGCGTCAGCTTTCCCAATTTTGGATCCTGTGCGATATGTAAGGTGGAAGTTGAACCTGGAGAAGAATAAGGCCCATCGGGCTTGCCGTGGTCTGAGTCGCTTGGCGGTCCTGAGGTACTCTAGGTTCTTGTGATCTGTAAAGATCATAATGGGGTGTGTACCTCTATCTTACCTTCCAGTAAGTATCTCCATTCCTCCAGTGCCGACTTGATGGCTAGTAGCTCCCGGTCACCCACATCATAATTCTTCTCTGGTGGAGTCATCTTCCTGGAGAAGAAAGCGACGGGGTGAAGCAGGGCCTTGGGCCCCTGGCGTTGAGACAGAATGGCTCCTGTGGCAACTTCAGAGGCATCTACCTCAAGAACAAAGGGCAAAGCTGGATCTGGGTGTTGCAGTACTGGAGCAGATGTAAAAAGGATCTTAAGCTGATCAAAGGCTAACTGGGCTTCCTGAGACCATTGGAACCGGACCTGCTGGCGGGTTAACTGGGTAATGGGAGAAATGATTGTAGAAAAGTTCTTGATAAAGCGTCTGTAAAAGTTAGCAAACCCGACAAACCTCTGGATGCCTTTCTTGTCAGTGGGAGCTGGCCAATTGATAATAGCAGCCACCTTCTGTGGGTCCATGGAGATCCCTTCTGTGGAGATGATCAGTCCCAGAAACTGAATGGACAGTTTTTCAAACTCGCACTTCTCTGCCTTTGCATACAGTCCATGTAGTCTTAATGTGGCCAAGACCTTTTTTACATGCACCCGATGAAGATCCAGGGAGGCAGAGAAGATGAGAATATCATCTAGATACACTATTACAAAGTGATCTAGGAACTCTCGAAAAATGTCATTTACTAAGTGTTGGAAGGTGGCTGGAGCATTACATAGTCCAAAGGGCATGACTAGATATTCAAAGTGCCCGAAGCAGGTCCTGAAAGCTGTCTTCCACTCGTCTCCCTCGCGAATGCGGACCAAGTTGTAAGCACCGCGTAAATCTAGCTTGGTAAAGATTCGGGCAGAATGAAATCTTTGGAAGAGTTCAGGGACAAGAGGGAGTGGGTAACGATTTTTAATTGTAATTTTATTAAGTTCCCGATAATCCACACAAGGTCTCAGTGAGTGGTCTTTTTTCTGGACGAAGAAGATGCCGGCGCCAGCCGGAGAGGAGGAGGGGCGAATGAATCCTTTCTCGAGATTTTCATTGATATAAAGGCGTAGAGCCTCCAATTCAACTTCAGAGAGAGGAAAAATTCGCCCAAACGCAATCTCCGCACCTGGAAGTAGCTCAATAGGGCAATCATAAGGCCGATGAGGTGGTAAGGCATCAGCCTTTTTCTTGTCAAAAACATCCAGGCAGGAATGATAGGTTGGCGGTAGTACTTGGCTAGTACTAGTGATGGGTTGAACAGACAGACAAACGGGAGGCTTGCCGATTTCGGGGACAAAGCAGTGCTGCTGGCAGTATTCGGAGTTGAAGGAGATTCTCCCCGATGGCCAATCAATTTGAGGATTGTGCGCCCGGAGCCAAGGAATTCCAAGAATAATAGGGAACATAGGGGAACACAAAACGTCAAAGCAGAGAAATTCCTGATGACCAGAGTTTGTCCAGGTTAGGATGGGGATAGTCTCCTGTGTCACGGGTCCGGATCTGGGAATAGTCCCATCAGCTAGATGGACTTCAAGTCTCTGCTTCTTATTCCTAAGCGGTATTTGTAGTCTCTTTGCCAAGGTGATGTCCATGAAGCAGCTGCATGCTCCGGAGTCAAGGATTGCCTGGAGCGGGATCTCTCCTTCCGCCACCTGCAATGAGATGGGTAAGACAAGGTGAGCAGGAGGGGATCCAGAGACCTGGAAGTAGACAGGACATGGAGGAAGGCACTTACTAGGTCTTACGGGACAGTTGCTTAGGAAATGTCCAGAACCTCCGCAGTACAGGCAGAGATTGGCCTGTCGTCGCCGTAATTTCTCAGCAGGGGATAGGGTACCCCGTACTAGTCCAATCTGCATCGGTTCTCCTTCAGCAGCAGGAGCAGGTGGAGATTTAAGCACAGGTGCGGGTGAGGGTGGAACCCTGGGGAGCATCCAGGAAGGCCGGTACGTACCAGTCTTTTCAGACCTTTGCTCCCGCAGGCGGCGATCAAGCTGAATGGCCAGCTTAATAAGATCCTCCAGGGTGGCCGGGGCATCAACTCTGGCTAATTCGTCCTTAAGGACTTCAGATAGACCAAGCCTATACTGGTATTTGAGGGCTGCCTCATTCCAGCCGGTATTTGCCGACCACTTGCGGAAGTCCACAGTATAGTCCTCCACTGGGCGTCGCCCCTGTTGGAGGCTATGAAGGGCAGTTTCTGCAGTCGTCACACGTTGAGGGTCGTCATATAATTGTGCCATGGCATCCAGGAACGTGGAGACTGAGTTAAGCACCGGGCTTTTCTGCTCTAATAAATGGTGAGCCCAAGACTGGGGGTCTTCTGAGAGTAGAGATATGATAAACCCCACCTTCACGGACTCCAGGGAGAAAGTCCTGGGCTGGAGGGCAAAATATAACTGGCAGGCATTCTGGAATGCCCTAAACTTCAGTCGATCCCCCGAGAAGCGTTCGGGGACTGGAACTCTGGGTTCTGGAACTGGCATGGCCACCGAGGGGGCCAATGCGGGGTGTTCTTGGGCTGAAGCAGCTGAAGCAGAGGGTGCAGCAGGTGGATTCTGGACGCTTGGTGTAGCAGATACTGCAAGGTTCTGTAGGCGACCCTCTAATTGAAAGTATCCGTCTTGTAAATTCTTCACTGCTTGGGTAAGGCCAGCGACCTGCTGGCACAGAGCCTCTACCGGGGAAGCACCTCTTTCAGCCTCAGACATAATGGCTGGATTATGCTGTCACGAACCTGGTTGGAGGCTGAGGTGACGAGAGGGCTCCCCTTGCGGCTGAGTGCAGAGCACCCCTGGAGATGGTGACAGAGGGTGCTGTGCCCAAAGGTGCACGGGTTGCCTGCAGGTGAAGCTGTGTCAGGACTCGGATCCGCAGTAGGAAAGACAGTCACTTGGATCACTGGATGTGCAGGCAGGTTAGTGCAAATCAAGGTCAGAAGCCAGGCCGAGGGTCAAACACGGGTAGCAGGCAGGGAGAAGTCCGTAAGGCAAGCCGGGTTCAGAGAAGGAGAAAGCCAGAGCAGGTCAAGGATAGCCGGGTCGGTAACAGGTAGTCAATCAAGCAGGAGTTTAAAGGCACAAGGCAAACAGGTACTAGCTGAAGATAATCCAGCAATGAATGGCAGCCAGTGCTGAGTTTATATAGGAAGTGGGTGTTGATAATTGGCCCTAATTAGGACGTCCCACATGGCTGTTTTGGAATTAGCATATATGTCATTTCCTGACAGTCCTGCGCGGCCATTTTGGAAATTGGAAACTTTGCCATTCTTTATCAAGTTCTTCCCTGACACATAGATTTAAAAATTCTATTTATATGGGTGTGATTCTCGCGCTGTCTTGAGAGGTATCAATGTAATGTATGTATACCCTTGATGCTGCTTGTACTATTACTGTTGACCATACAGTCAACAGGAGAATTCTATATAGTATCTTGGCTCAGCAATAAATGTCAACAAATTAAAAAATGTGACCAAATAAATTAAATAATGATCATTTAAATATTATACTTCACATGTATCGAATAAAATTCAAATTATATGCCAAAATATCTCTTGATCTTATATAGTTTTCCACAATATAAATAGATAAATATATAAAAATAATATATCATTAAATAATAAAGTGCTTATAGTGATCTTGTGCACAAACAAGTGTATCCAATTAAATCCTTCTATATATATTTCCAAATTATGTAAAATCTTCTAAATTAAAAAATAAAAAAAATTAAAAATTTAAAGACGTATATATTGATCAATGGAATAAAATTGATAATTGGGGACTAAAAACATCCAGAACCAGAAAAAAAAAAGATTGTTTGTATTAGAAAACTTTCTGACAGGGGGTTGGCTCCGCTCCTGTAACACCTTGCCGGTTTAATAGAAGGCATTTTTTTGGGATCTTTGCAGTCAGGAAAAACATCTGAACTTGTGTAGAGTGGTACTGTGCACAAGTTCTGATGTTTTGCCTGCCTCCAAAAACCCCTCAAAAATGCCAGCAAAAACACACCTGGGCATTTTTTTTTTGACGCTAGCGTTTTTTTTGGCATTTTTTGGGGTTCTTTTGAGGCAGGCAAAACATCTGAACTTGTGTATAGTGGTATATATACACACATAGATATATTTATATACACACCTAGACATATATAGGTGTGATAGTAGCAGAAATATATTACTGTAAATGATTTCATTAGCGCAAGCATATATTTCTGCTACTATCACACCTATATATGTCTAGGTGTGTATATAAATATATGGATGTGGGTATATACACCACTATACACAAGTTCAGATGTTTTGCCTGCCTCAAAAGAACCCCAAAAAATGCCAAAAAAAACGCTAGCGTCAAAAAAAAAATGCCCATGTGTGTTTTTGCTGGCATTTTTTGGGGGTTTTTGGAGGCAGGCAAAACATCAGAACTTGTGCACAGTACCACTATACACAAGTTCAGATGTTTTTCCTGACTGCAAAGATCCCAAAAAAATGCCTTCTATTAAACCGGCAAGGTGTTACAGGAGCGGAGCCAACCCCCTGTCAGAAAGTTTTCTAATACAAACAATCTTTTTTTTTTCTGGTTCTGGACATGCTACAGAGCTGAAACTTCACATGTACACTTTTTAGACCCCCCCCCCCCCCAGATCTGAAATCCAAAGTAAAAATCAAAAAATCTCTTTTTTTTTAAATTTTTCAATAATTGGCTTTTTTATCAAAAATGACAATTTTTAAGAACTTTTTTTGTGTGATTTTGTGTCTGGGGGGTCTAAAAGGTGTACCTGTGAAGTTTCAGCTCTGTAGCATGTCCAGAACCAGAAAAAAAAGGATTGTTTGTATTAGAAAACTTTCTGACAGGGGGTTGGCTCTGCTCCTGTAACACCTTGCCGGTTTAATAGAAGGCATTTTTTTGGGATCTTTGCAGTCAGGAAAAACATCTGAACTTGTGTATAGTGGTACTGTGCACAAGTTCAGATGTTTTGCCTGCCTCCAAAACCCCCCAAAAAATGCCAGCAAAAACACACCTGGGCATTTTTTTTTGACGCTAGCGTTTTTTTGGCATTTTTTTTGGGTTCTTTTGAGGCAGGCAAAACATCTGAACTTGTGTATAGTGGTATATATACACACATACATATATTTATATACACACCTAGACATATATAGGTGTGATAGTAGCAGAAATAGATTACTGTAAATGATTTCATTAGCGTAAGCATATATTTCTGCTACTATCACACCTATATATGTCTAGGTGTGTATATAAATATATGGATGTGTGTATATACACCACTATACACAAGTTCAGATGTTTTGCCTGCCTCAAAAGAACCCCAAAAATGCCAAAAAAACGCTAGCGTCAAAAAAAAAAAAAATGCCCAGGTGTGTTTTTGCTGGCATTTTTGGGGGGTTTTGGAGGCAGGCAAAACATTTGAACTTGTGCACAGTACCACTATACACAAGTTCAGATGTTTTTCCTGACTGCAAAGATCCCAAAAAAATGCCTTCTATTAAACCGGCAAGGTGTTACAGGAGCGGAGCCAACCCCCTGTCAGAAAGTTTTCTAATACAAACAATCTTTTTTTTCTGGTTCTGGACATGCTACAGAGCTGAAACTTCACAGGTACATCTTTTAGACCCCCCAGATCTGAAATCCAAAGTAAAAATCAAAAAATCTCTTTTTTTTTTTTTTTTTTTCAATAATTGGCTTTTTTATCAAATATGACAATTTTTAAGAACTTTTTTTTGTGTGATTAATAGTTTATGGGGCATGACCCAGAACCCTAGGCACTTTTTAGGGGCATTTATTGGGTTTTAGGGCTTCAAAATGGTGTTTTTTGATTACCGAAGTTCGGGTCCCATTGATTTCAATGGGGTTCTGAAATCCGAACCGAACTTTTGGAAAATTCGGGTGTTCTGGTCGAACCGAACTTTTCAAAAGTTCGATCATTCTTACTCAGGAGGGATGTGTTGGAGCTGGAGAGAGTCCAGAGAAGGGCAACTAAACTGATTAGGGGGTTGGAGGACCTTAACTATGAAGAGCGGCTGCAATCGCTCGATTTATTTTCCCTGGAGAAGAGACGTCTGAGAGAGGACATGATAGCAATTTATAAATATCTTAATGGGGATCTCAGCTTAGAAAAAAAGCTGTTCATTCGAAGGAATTGCATGAGGACTCGAGGACATGCAATGCGATTAGAGGAGAAGCGTTTTAACCTCAGGCAACGAGGAGGGTTCTTTACTGTTAGGGCTACAAGATTGTGGAATTGTCTACCACAAGAGGTGGTTTCTGCGGGTAGTATGGAGACTTTCAAAAGACTCTTAGACTTACATCTCAAGGATCAGGACATTAAGGGCTATGTTAGATGATTACAGCCACACACACCTACACAGGTTGAACTGGATGGACTATTGTCTTTATTCAACCTCACCTACTATGTAACTATGAAACTTTGATAATGTAATATTCTGATAATAATTCATGTAACTTACTCAATAAAAAAGTGCTTATGGTGATAATATCTTATTTAAACATTTACAAGTGATGTAAAACCAATACTAATGAAAAGTGCTTATGGTGTTTATACCATGTTACAAAATTATATTCAGGTGATGTTCGTGAAATAGAAAAGTGCTCTGTGCCAATTTATAAATTGTCCCAATATTTTCTCAATGTAAATAAATCAAATTCATTAATTAAAAATTAAATAAACAAAATAAACATAAGATCCATATATTGTGTTTAAGTGTCCAGATATCAATAATCCTCAAAATAATATGGCCTGAAGAAGTCACGTGATAGCGTGACGTAACGCGTAGGGCAGACCGAGCACCGGAAGTGACGTTACAAGACACGGAAGGAGAAGTCCCGCAGCTTGCAAGCCAAAAAGAGTAATTTTAAACTGTAAGTTACTATTTTTTTTATTAAAATATTTGGAAATACTGCACAATGTCGGCCCTATTATTTTGAGATTTGAGGAGGGAACGGATCATTAGCCTGGAGCAGATCCTGGAAAGATTACACCAACATAGCCCCCCATACTTTGAGCCAAGGAGAGGAGAGGATATAAGAGCAGATTCAACAAATAGATCCAAAGGCGCATTGCTAATAGCATTAAGGTGAGCGGTTAGCACATCTAGAAGTGTTGAGCACTGAAGATCACTTTATCGCACCAGGTGTATAAGTGGAAGGAAGTACCTGTTTACTCCCTTACTGAAGAGGATTATTGTTATCTGGACACTTGAACACAATATATGGATCTTATGTTTATTTCGTTTATTGCATTTTTAATTAATGAATTTGATTTAATTACATTGAGAAAATATTGGGACAATTTATAAATTGGCACAGAGCACTTTTCTATTTTACGAACATCACCTGAATATAATTTTGTAACATGGTATAAACACCATAAGCACTTTTCATTAGTATTGGTTTTACATCACTTGTAAATATTAAAATAAGATATTATCACCATAAGCACTTTTTTTATTGAGTAAGTTACATGAATTATTATCAGAATATTACATTATCAATTTTATTCCATTGATCAATATATACGTCTTTAAATTTTTAATTTTTTTATTTTTTAATTTAGAAGATTTTACATAATTTGGAAATATATATAGAAGGATTTAATTGGATACACTTGTTTGTGCACAAGATCACTATAAGCACTTTTATTATTTAATTTATTATTTATTGATATATTATTTTTATATATTTATCTATTTATATTGTGGAAAACTATATAAGATCAAGAGATATTTTGGCATATAATTTGCATTTTATTCGATACATGTGAAGTATAATATTTAAATTATCATTATTTAATTTATTTGGTCACATTTTATAATTTGTTGACATTTATTGCTGAGCCAAGATACTATATATAATTCCCCTGAAGCGCGTTACTCCCCCCCCTTATTCATAAATTTACAATGCCTCATGGGAATTGTAGTTCGTGAACAGCTGGAGGGCCCTAGTTTGGACACCCCTGTTCTAATACATCTCCTCTCTTCCACTCTATCCAAAATCAAAAATAAAAGTTTTGCCTTTAGTTGTACTTTAAAAGGTTTAGACCTTATATTAATATTTTCTTTTCTTTTATGAAGCAGTAAACTGCACTACTACAGTTTGATGCCATACTATGTTACTGTTACTTCTAATAGTGTTGTTGTCTGTCTCTGCTATGTAATTTTCAGACTTTCCTATATGTTTGCAGTGCAAGTGCACTATGCAGGGCTTGCAGGCCATGCCAGGGTCCAGGGAAGTTTCCTTTAAAAGAAAATGAAAATAAAAATGATTCTTTAATTTGTGACTGCTTGATTGTTTTTGTTTTTTTTATTTTTTTTATAAAGTTTTGAAAACCATTGGGCAGTGGGCTGGGCATGAGCATTGGGCAGTAATCGTGATGCATTGCGGAATTGAATCAAATCCTTTCCTTGAGAATCGAATCATGAGGTGAGTGAAGATGTGCAGCCCTACTATTTATACTTCCCTTCAACCCCCCCCCCCAAAGTTGGAGCCCCAAGAAGACCTGTGTGAGTTCCAAATCAGAGCCTAAATTGGGCTACGGACCCTCTACAAAATGACAGCATTTGGACCAGCGATTGGCCAGTTAGTCATCCAGATCTGCCTAGTCAGAAGAAAGGGTGAGGGTTACATGCTTCCCCATACCTAGAAGAACGAAGTGTTTGACACACTCAGTGTGCAGATATTCCTGGTAATAATTTGGGGCCCCACTTCAAGAATTTTACAAAATAAATCAGATATATTCTATCTATGTATTCTGTCCATGTATCTATCAATGTTTTTCATCTGTATATAAAGGAATTCAGCTTTAACACTAAAAGGCTCTATAACCTGTTTCCATTCTTCCCTCCCATTCCTTAACCACTTGCTGACCGCCACCCGACTATATACGGCGGCGGTCAGCCCCTCCCAGGCAAAGTGACGTGCCGGTACGTCACTAGCCTGGGAGCGAATAGGGGGCGAGCACGTGCCGCCGGAGGCGCGCTCCCGCCCCGCTCGTACCCGACGAAGCTGGCGCGTGTGACTGGAGGACCCGATCGTCGGGTAGAGAGGGAGAAAGGCAGGCGGCTAATGTAAACAAAGCCGCCTGTCACTCTCCCCTGTGTAAAAGCACTGATCACTCGGTCCTGCTATGTAGGACCGTTGATCTGTGCTGTTACACCACTAGCCACATCCAATGACAGTTAGAAACACGCCCCTAGGGACACACTTAACCCCTCCCTCTCCAATAAAGTTAACCCCTTCCCTCCCAGTGTCATTTTTACAGTAACAGTGCATATGTATAGCACTGGTTACTGCAGTAATGTCACTGGTAACCCCAAAAGTGTCAAAAATGTCAGTCAAGGGTCCGATCTGTCTGCCCCAATGTTGCAGTACCGCAAAAAAAATCGCAGATCGCTGCCATTACGCGTTAAAAGAAAAAAACAACAAAAATCTTTCCCTTAGTTAGTAAACGCAATAACTTTTATGCAAACCTATCAAAATACGCTTATTGTGATTTTTTTTACCAAACATATGTAGCAGAAAACAAATTGGCCAAAAATTTAAAAAAATTTAGATTTTTACATTTTTTTGGGGGGGAATTTCATATAAAAAAATGTGAAAAATATTGTTATTTTTGCAAAATTGTCGCTCTTTTTTTGTTTATAGCGCATGATCAAAAAATCGCACAGGTGATCAAATACCACCAAAAGAAAGCTCTGTTTGTGGGAAAAAAAGGACGTCAAATTAATTTGGGTACAGTGCCGCATGACCGCACAATTGTCCATTAAAGTCACGCAGTGCCGAATCGCAAAATACCCCCTGGTCAGGAAGTGGGTAAAATCTTCCAGGGCTTAAGTGGTTAAGGCAGATCAACCCACCCACGCAAAAAGAAAAAACGTACATGTAATTGAATTCCAATTCCTGCTTTCCTGAGGCACTGATGATGTAGCCCACCCTCCCACATACACCCCAAGAAGGCTACATCACCAGTGCATTCCAGGGAGATTTACACTGAAGGGTCTCATGAGATCGTGTGTAAACAGGATTTTTTTTTCCAAAGATGACCTGAGGCTCCTGACTAGATTGCAGAGTTGTGCTGCAGACTGCAGCATGGTGGCCAAGGCCATACAGTGGTTTAACAGGACAGGTTGCACTCAGAACAGACCTCACCATGGTTGACCAAAGAAGTTGAGCGCCCGTGCTCAGCGTCATTTCCAGCATTTGTTTTTGGGAAATAGACCTATTAGTGCTACCAGCATTCCTGGAGAGGTTGAAAGGGTGGGGAGTCAGCCTGTCAGTGCTCAGACCATACACCGCACACTGCATCAAATTGGTCTGCATGGCTGTCGTCCCAGAAGGAAGCCTCTTCTAAAGATGATAAACAAGAAACCCCGAAAACAGTTTGCTGAAGACAAGCAGACTGAAGACATGGATTACTGGAACCATGTCCTGTAGTCTGACGAGACCAAGATAAACGTATTTGGTTCAGATGGTGTCAAACGTGTGTGACTTCAACTAGGTGAGGAGTACAAAGACAAGTGTGTCTTGCCTACAGTCAAGCATGGTGTTGGAAGAGTCATGGTCTGGGGCTGCATGAGTACTGCCAGCACTGGGGAGCTACAGTTCATTGAGGGAACCATGGATGCCAACATGTACTGTGACATACTGAAGCACAGCATGATCCCCTCCCTTCAGAGACTGGCCGCAGGGCAGTATTCCAACATAATTAAGACCCCAAATAAAGACCACAACTCCAATGCGACTACTGCCTTTCTAAAGAAGCTGAGGGTAAAGGTGATGGACTGGCTAAGCATGTCTCCAGACCTAAACCTTATTGAGCATCTGTGGGGCATCCTCAAATGGAAAGTGGAGGAGCGAAAGGTCTCTAATATCCACCAGCTCCGTGATGTCATCATGGAGGAGTGAAAGAAGACTCCAGTGCCAACCTGTGAAGCTCTGGTGAACTCCATAACCAAGAGGGTTAAGGCAGTGCTGGAAAATAATGGTGGCCACACAAAATATTGACACTTTGAGCCCAAACGTGGACATTTTCACTTAGGGGTGTACTCACTTTTGTTGGCAGCGATTTAGACAATAATGACTGTGTTGAGTTATTTTGAGGGGACAGCAAATTTACACTGTTATACAAATTGTACACTCACTACTTTACATTGTAGCAAAGTGTAATTTCTTCAGTGTTGTCAAATTTAAAGATATAAAAAAATATTTACAAAAATGTGAGGGGTGAGAAACAATTTTGGTAACAATGTTTAAAAGTGCAAGCATCCATAGCTGTAAAGTCCCACTTGACCATTTACATTCTCTCCTAAATTTGAATCTTGAACAAAGTATAGGGGAGGAGCTGATGTGAAAGATAGGAGAAGTAACATATATGCACAAAGCTATCTGCACAATTAAAGAACAACCAACTGTTGGGCGGACAGCCACAGATAGCAGCTAGTCGCTCACCAGATTCCTGCCACTGTCATTCGCACCTGTGCTAGTCGCCAGTGCGAATGTAGCCTTAATGCTATTAATTAAACATACAATGATGACTAGTGTAACCAACAAATCAATTAGTAAAATTCTATGCAAATATAATTCTCCCTTGTTTTCGTCTATCCTAAACTGACTACTTAGTGTCGCTAACCAAATGACAATCAGATCTCTTGATGACAATCCCCCACAGTCATTTCAGACAAGGAACTCAGAGTCGCTCTGCTCCAAGTGACAACATACAGGACTTGTCCCACTGAAACCTAGAGAGCGCATTGGCCAACAAATTAGTGCAACCAAGAACATTTACAGCATCAATGAAAGCATTAAAAGAAACACAGGACAAGACCAGCTGCTGGTGGTGAAGACAGTGAAACGCATCCCACTGTTCCACTGCCAGCACAATGGGGAGAAATTCCAAGAGTACCAGATTTTTAACAATCCCTGCTTCCAGTCATTCTGCAGACCAAGTGCTGACACTCCAATGACTTTGGAAATATGTACCATATCTCACCGATCCTGTGGCATCCCAAAATCCAAGTTAAATCTACTAGTTGCTTCCTCCTTGCACACTTACCTCCAAATGTAAGTGTACAAGAATTATTCCCGCACCAACAGATCATATATGAATATGATGTCCCGGTGCCCATTCCCTTGCCATACCTGCTGCCAGCCAGTGGTTAAACACCCTGCCCATGGGCATGATCCTACAGGCAAAGTTGAGCTTCCCTAGTAGTGATTGCACCTGATGCAAGGTGACCTTTCTGGCCTGTCGAATGGCTTGCACTGTAGTTCTCAAGTCCACAAGCTTGACTTCCAGGAGTTGACACTCCATAGCTACGGTGTAGATCAATATGCCCAGAAAGCTGAGAACTATAGAGGGACCCTTGGTCTTGGCAGGGGCCAAGAGAATCCTGAAACTTTCCCCCACATGCTGCATTGTGGCCAACGAAGTTGCAGAATTTCTGCAACTGCTGGGCCTACGCACAGAAAATCATCCAGGTAGTATATTATGGAAGCAATCTCAAACACATTGCAAACCATCCATTCAAGAAAAGAACTAAAAGTTTCAAACAATGAAGAGGAAATAAAACATCTCATTTGCAAACAACAGTCGACAAAATATAAACCCTGCCCTGCACCCCAATAAATAAAACCTTTGAGGATGCACAGGTAACAAACCAAAACTAAATATCCATTTTCACTAAGGGCTTCCATCCATAACAGCCAACCCCCCTGAACTGCTGTGTCAAGAGAAGTATACGAAATGGAACACAACTCAGTGTCAATGGCTTTGTTAACATGACCTGCCCTTCGGGTAAGACAGATGGTGAATCAGGCGAAATTTGTTTTTTTTTTAGGAATGACACCCAAAGGAGAAACAACCAAACCGTCCAAAAGAGGAGTCCAAAATGGGCCAGCCATACTCCCCCAACTCAATTTCCCTGAACAGATTAGCCAAAGTAACCTTTTGTTGTAATACCACCAACCACAAATTGTCTGCTAGGGGAGGAATAGAGCAAAGCCTACAAAAGTTTAAAAATCCCTCTGAAAAACCTTTCTCAAGCAATTGCGCTGCACTTCAGTCAGGTTATCTTCAGAAAAGGACACATCCTTACCAATTTCGACAGCGTCTTCCTCCTATTTCCAGTAGACTGCCCTAATTGTCCTTTTCCCCTATTAAAGCACAGAGTAAAAGGGTGTGAGTCTCTGTAACTAGAGTACTCATGCTTAAAGCAATATGACGTCTCAAACATACATATTCCCTCGTTGAACTGCAGGCAGTAACCATTGGCTGGTTGTCTTGAGGTAACAGAACTGCTGGCACCTGACTGAAAAAACTGGTTACCTGCACGTGCCAAAGTCATGAGCTTCATCCAGAGATTAATGCCTTTGTGATCTCAGTGTTCGCACTGCCTTGCACTGACGAAATTGCCCATCATCCTACAACCATAGACCCAAAGGAGCCTATCCAATGGTGTCCAAAAAATAAGGCTGAACAGTGTTCCAGAGCTTTCTCTGACCAAAATCACAAAGGCCTGCAGTCACCTTGCAAACGTTAATGGAATTGACCAATACCTACGCTTCTCGTCCTCTTCCTTTTTGCTCCCTTCTCCCTATCCAGGTTGAACTTCTCCAGTGGAAATAAAGAAAACATTTCAATGTACTCACATCACTTCTTTCTTGAGAAGCACCCCCAACAGTCACTCAAAACACTTTCCTTATCCCCTTTCCTACTCTTCTAGTCCAATTTGTCACTACCTTTTGCAGTGGCCAACTTACAGCAGGGAGCCGCCTCAAAGGTGGCACCTCCAACAGGAGCAGTGACAGGGTCATTGGCCAGAAGTGGGGTCTCTGATGTGGTCCTAGCACCCAGTCCTATAATAAACTACTAACAATCCCAGCTGATGCCAGAGCCGCGCCCCCCCAGATACCCACACCACCACCACACAACCACGAGTAAACCAGTTACTGCAGAAGACTCTAACTGCAAAATCAAGTCCCTCAAACCCACCAGCAAAGTACCTACCACCGGCTCACCTGCAGAAACACTTAGCATTGACACCGCACCCAAACCACCTACACTGCCAACCCTAGACACAGAATGAACAGCGGGAAATGAGGACTCACCAGGCTATCTAGCATGTATCGAACCTCGTGCCGCTACACCGAATCCACCACTGCCTGCATGTCCACAGATTCCTCCTCTCACAAGTCACAGAATTCTCCCCTTCAGATTTGACTTCTTCCTAGCTTCGATCTGCTCCTTGTCTTCTAGTGGGACTTGTGGACAACCCACCTCTGACATCATCACCAGCATCATCTTCCTGGGGCTCCAGCCTTCCTCTAGCACTGCCATGTTGGGCTCTCCCACTCCTGGACCAAAGCCCCAAAGCTTCTGTTTCATGTTTGCTGAATTCCGCTCCAGTGGTTACACTGCTGCTCTCTTCCTTTGAAGAAGGGACACAAGCCACCACGGTATTTGGCCAGTTCCACCAGCACAACTCTCCTTCGCCGAGCCACCAAGCTGCCAAAGTAATGGATACATAGAGAGGAGAAGATGACTGGTGTACAAATGAATCCCTCCCCTGGGGGTTCCGCCGAGGACAGAGACTCCTCTTAAGTTGCTGGTGTGTATAGAAGGATGTAAGTAACCAAAACAGTGCTGCCCCAGATCATATATGTGCAATAAATCACAACATATCAGATGGAAAATCCCCAAAAAATTGCTCAAATACTATCCAAATAGCGCAATATAAATGTGTACTAAATCACAAATATTTTTATAAATGTGTAATAAATCACAAAAATATTTGTATATATATATATGAATGAAAAGTGCTCAAACTATCTAAATATAACCAATTGATGTGAATAGTGATAGGAGAAAAAGTCCTAATAATCCCAGGAGAGTCCAACGCTGCACCTCTGTGAATGTGCTCCAGTACACCACCACCAAAAGATTTCTAGCCTCTCACCTTAGTCTTTGACCCAAGAGTCACCCCGGGTCAGATGCAGCTATGCCCCACAGGGGTCAATAGATGGTAGGAGGGATTGCGTAAGGCCAGGTCTCACTCATCCACAAGAAAGGATCCCGGGCATAGAGGGAAATGAGCAAAAAAAATTTAAGGGTCTCCGCTAGGTGATATCAAGTCATTTATTTACATCAATGCACTTACAGGAATTGCACTCGATAGTGCATGTAAAGTCACATAGAAGGATGTGTTTCCCTCATAAAAACTTCTGAGGCAAATACAGACTGGCAATGAGCTGCCGGTTTGGTTGAATTTTGCTTGTCTGTTGGTTTGGCAAATGGCAGAAACAAACTTGGTGTTTGGTTGAGCCGAATCCACAGTGGTAGCAGGAAGTAAAACATTTTGCAGTTGCATTACTACTGCTGAAACTGTAAATGTGACAGCTTCCCCCAATTATGGTTGTTAAGAAACCAGCAGTCCCCAGCATCCTAGTCCCACACAACCCAATCAGCTGTCAACTGAATTTTAAGGGGGACCACATGCAAAAAATGAAATATTTTTTCTTTGTGTTTTTCAGTAGGTTTATTTTGCTGTAGTATATACATTGTGCAGATGCACCATTTCCCAGGCAGGTTCATAGAAACCCCAGGCATGTCATTTAAAGAATTTGTGTTTTTTATTTTCACTAAAGTATTATAAAAATTGCTGCTCCCGCCAAATGTATTTATTTTTTGTACATTTTGGCTTAAGACATGTTCCTCAGGCCACTGCCTAACCCCCCATGCAGTTTTTTAGTACTCTGAGTCAATGATTACATTTCGCCCCCGTTCACACTGGGGCGACCTGTCAGGCGACCTGGTCGTCTGACAGGTCGCCGTAGGTCGCCTTCCATAGAGAAGCTGCGGACCCGTTCTGATAGGAGCGACACAAGTCACTCCGACTTAGAAAAAGGGTCCGGAGCTTCTTTGGGGCGACCCGGAGCGACCTGCATAGACTTCAATGTTATGAAGTCCGTGCCGGCCGCTCCGAGGTTGCGGTGCAAACAGCGCGCCGCGACCTATGAGGTCGCCCGGGCAAGTAGCGTCGCCCGAGTGTGAACGGGGCCTTCAAGTAAGGATACAGAGGAAAACACACATTTGTTACATAAATGTGTCAAAATTCTATAGTTATCATACATATTTAATAGAATGAGAAATTAAGAAAAGAAAAGTGGTCAGGGCTTGTGGGCTATTTATCAGTTAACAAATTCAAACATGTAATATCAGAATATCAGTGCCCATCAGTGCACATCAGTGAAGGAGAAAACCTACTTATTTGCAAAATGTTATAACAGAAACATTTTTGGTATTTTTGATTTGTTTAGCAAAAAATAATAAAAACCCAGTGGTGATAAAAAACAACCAAAATCTGTCTGTCTCAAAAAAATTATAAAAATTTCAGTTGGGTACAGTGTTGCATGATTGCACGATTCAAAGTGCGACAGCACTGAAAGCTGAAAACTGGCCTGGGCAGGAAGGGGGTAAAAGTGCCCCGTATTGAACAAAAAGCTGAACAAAAAGACTTGTTCTGTTTAAAATAACTGACCTGAATGGATGTGGGTGTAAACAGATGATCATCCATTTACATCTATTTTCCATTGCTGTCTGTTTTTCATCTGTCAACAGATGGAGGAAAAATGTAGAAATGTAGAGATGAAACGCCTATGTGAAAGGGGCCTACATTAAACTAATTTACTCCACTAAACTACACAAAGTCAAGTTATGTAAACAATAGTAAAGAAATAGTAAACAAAAAAGAATACTAAATATCATACCCTTTTGCTATGTCATATAAACCTATGGTGCATGCATCAATTTAAAAACAAAAATTGTTATAATAACGTAACAGGGATATTACTTCCATAAACAATGGCCGGCACAACTGCTTACAGCACACCCATGATGTCACCATGGATGCAAATTTATTGAGCCAGAACAAAACACACTGATGTCCCCACCAACAGGCTGCCCATGCGTTTCCCACTTACAGACTTAAGGAATGCAGGAATTGTGGTGTGAACTGGCCCTAAAACTATATATATTACAGTACATAAAAACTTACCTTGTGTGAGCAATTTTTGAACTTTCCACATAATATGTGCATTCTTTCTTTTTAATGTTTTCTGAAATCCAGGAGCATATATTTTCCTGCAATAAATAAGTATTAATCCAATGTGCTGAACACAAATTACGTTAATATTTTGTTTGCTTATATAAAAATACTAGTTTTGAGCTTTTTACTTTACGCAGGAACCTAAAGCAACCTATATATAAGATCACAAACCTTGAAGAGCTTCCGGGTAGCCCAATTCTCAGGGAGTACTAATAAGCAAAAAGCAATTACAGTCCCCAAATCATGCTAAGCCCCAGTCCCTCTTGTCCTCCCCCACCATAGTATTTTACACTCAGGCCATCCATCACAAGTTTGGACAAAATAGTAATGGGTGAAAGGTGGATGTCCAATTGCAGGGCTGTTGGGGGCTCTGCCATGTCACCCTACCTACAGACATATACAGACATGTAAAAATGTTCTTAAATGTTTAGTACATCTAAAGCCAAAGCTTTTTTTTAAAAAAGTTTGGATAGATTTGTAGTTTAACCACTTTACCACCGGAGGATTTTGCTGTCTTCCGTCCAGGCCACTTTTTGCGATTCAGCGCTGTGCGACTTCAACTGACAATTGCGCGGTCGTGCGACGCCGTATCCAAACGAAATTTACGTCCTTTTTTTTCCCACAAACAGAGCTTTCTTTTGGTGATATTTGATCACCTGTGCGATTTTTACTTTTTGCGCTATAAACAAAAAAAGAGCGTTTATTTTGAAAAAATAACAATATTTTTAACATTTTTTTATATGAAATTCCCCCCAAAAAAGATGTAAAAACCAATTTTTTTTAAAATTTTTGGCCAATTTGTTTTCTGCTACCTATGTTTGGTAAAAAAAATCACAATAAGCGTATTTTGATTGGTTTGCGCAAAAGTTATTGCGTTTACTAACAAAGGGAAAGATTTCTGTCATTTTTGGTGTTTTTTTTTAACGCGTAATGGCGGCAATCTGCGATTTTTTTTGTGGGACTGCGACATTGCGGCGGACAGATCGGACCCTTGACTGACATTTTTGACACTTTTGGGGGTACCAGTGACATTACTGCAGTAATCAGTGCTATATATATGCACTGTTACTGTAAAAATGACACTGGCAGGGAAGGGGTTAATTTTATTGGAGAGGGAGGGGTTAATGTATGCCTGGTGCTTACTGACGTGTAGGGGGGGAGGTGACTGAGTGAGTCATGGACAGATCGGATGTCCAGCTATGCTGAACAGTCCAATCTGTCACTCCCTGTCACTATGGAGATCCGTCCGCTTGTGTTTACACAGGCGGGCGGATCTCCACACTAGATCCCCGGCGATCGGGGCAGAGCAGCGGCGATCGCCGCTGCTCCTCCCCTGGCCCGACTCCCGCTGTGAATGAAAACAGCGGGAGCGAGCCTCCGGCGGCGCGCAAGCGCCGCCCAGAAGGGGGAGTGTCTGACGACGTTAATACTACGTCGTCAGACGATAACGAGCCACTCTGCCGCAGTAGTATTACTGTGAGCAGACGTAAAGTGGTTAAAAGATTCCTTTCACTTTTTTTTATTGATCTCTCTTCCCATGGATAGATTTGTAGTTTTAAAAACTCCTTTCACTTTTTTTATTGCTCTCTGTTCCCATTGGGAAACATTGCCTTCACTTACCATCCTGAAGACACACAGTAAGTAAGAGAAAAGCTCTCCATAAAGATCACAAAGTGCATCTTAGTTGTCACCAGAACAGGTTGTCCCCATTGGAAGGTTTTTCCTACCCCCTGTTTTGATAACAACTGCATTTTTTTAAATTTCCTATTACTTTCTATCCTGCTGACAGGCTAAAATGTCCTATCAGTGACACAAACAATTATACAAACTTTACAGGGTTTCAGCCCTTCTTCATTCTATCCCTGTGAGGTTGTGACTTAATTTCATAACATGGACAATGTAACGTGGATTGGAGCTTCCTGCAGCACACTTGTTGTAGGAGGGAGAGTAAGACCTAGACCTCTGCAAAGAGGTTGAGAACCAAGCTAAAAACAATGGTGAGGACATCTTATCAGTAACTGAAATCTAGGTTTTAGGTTGATTAACACTATTAACAGGAACAAATTCTCCACAGTACACTATAACAAATTCACAACAGTAGGCAAGCAAAATCAGGAACTCATGGATCTCAATGGTCTCACCAAAAAGTCTTAGGTTGTTGGCATACCTGCATCAAAAAGCATGCTTCTACCACTTTCATAAAAATTGTGGTGTATTCTCTCTGCAAAACCAATTTGTGCTGGATTTTTGTGGATTGCATAGTATAGTAATTTGGAACCCTATTCCTCAGGAGGTTACTTTCAAGAGAAGGAACATTTATTTTATTTTTGATAGGTATCTTTCCAGTAACTGTTTTCATTTAAGGGTCGTGTAGACAACCTAACACTATTTCTTCTGAGACCACATACTGTCCATTTGCTGTTGTAGTTTCTGACTTGTTTTGATGAAACTGATGACTATTTTTATATCATTGACTTGTAGCTCCATAGCCAATGTGCCAGGTGAAAAAATGACGAGGTGCCCTCTTTTGTCATGAAAGGCACACCCATTTTCTGAAGCATCTTCTATTTCTTTTTTAACACTTTCAGCCCTGCGATTCAGTGCCAGTTCCCACATCACGCCTAAATCGTACACTGGTTCACACTGGAGGTGTCACTGTAATGACACCCCCAGATCAGCTCGCAATTCCAGTGTGGACCAAAAAAAGGGTCCTGCACCATTTTGGTGCGAAAGCGATGTGAAATCGCATCGCACATACATCGCATGTGATCTGGACAGCAGTGCGGTGTGAATCATATGTGATGTCTTACATCACACCAGTGTGAACCCAGCCTCAACCTTTTTAAAGTAGTACTAAGGTCTCTTTTTTCACTTTATTATATTATTATCTATTAGTAAAATAAACCTCTCTAAAGTTTTTCTTTAAGCATAGATTAAAGCACTCACACATAGCTGTTTCCCCTCTCTGCTGGCTCCTGAACTTCTGACCAGGAAGCTGACAATTAGCAGGTCACATGATCTACCTCCTTGGGACTACATCTCTATGCGCATCATGACTCCATCATCTCTAGTGCCATACCCCATCCTCCTAGACTCGGCCTTAGAAGCTGCAGTTATTCTGTTACACTGGAGGAGGAGCAGGGTTGGAGTTTGTATAGCTAGGATTCAGCTTTAGGGCTGCCATATGGCTGTAGTCCCAGCTGGGATTGTGCACTCAAGGATGGCTCTATGGGACTACGCAAGGCTATAGAGCCACCCTAAAAAAGGAAAGGAAGAAGAGGGAATTTTATGAAGTAAAATAAATGGCAATTATAGTCATTACAAGGTAGGCACACATTAAATATGGTAAGTGCTGAGGTCACAACACTATATGGTTTCTATTATGAGATTTTAATAACATTTTAACTTGCCTCTTTTGCTATATTCTAGCATTCCAAATTCAAATTTGTCTTTTAGGGACCTGTATTTCTGCACACAAAACATTTACGTGTTTCATACTGTATATTAACATTATTATTGCAGTTGTTCGTTACTGCAGATTCTTCTTTAGCCACATTTTTATTGTTTGCACTGTATATATTTATTCACAAGCTTGCTGTTAAAATATCCCAGGGCAAGCTCATCATTTGGGTGGTGCCGAGTGCTGTAACGAGCATCTCATAATTTAAGCATTCCAGATTTTCAGAATGAATTCCAAGGAAAACTAATGACAATCTCCACTTCATAACCACACTCACAAATCCCCCCTCCAGTTGTAGCCACACCCCAAAGTCACACCTTGCAACAAGTGGGGACAATAAGCATAGAAAAAAGGTGGCATGTGTAGTGGTGCAGCACACTGAATTGTGGATCTGGCCAGATTGCCAGATGACATTGAAAGGAGCTTGTGAGTTGGTACCTGCATTATGCATTATTTACTATAGTCTGCTAGAGAAACTTCTTTCAGGGAGACAGACCCCTCAAAACTGGGAAGGTCCTCAACAAGTACCAACAGATGGCATCCTTATCAATGCCTGGGAGCCCGCTAGTTGTCGCCGCCTTGGAGGCGGCCATGTTGTGGTTACTAGTGGGCGGACTAACAATGTCCACTCATTATAGCGTGTACTGGTGTGTATACACTGCTGCCTGTTCTGTGAAAACACCAAGGGGTCAAAATCTCCAATTATTCCTGGTGTGGAGTCACCAGGAGTGACATGGTTGGTTGGAGTTCTCGGCAAGTTGGAATTTCCGGCACAGACAAAAATGTACACTTTCAGGAAGTGGTCAGATTCCTAATAAAGTTACCCAGGTTACAATATGAAACAAAAAGGCATGCATGCCAATTTAACAAATACAAGGCAATTGGGTAAATGCTTTAACAGCTAAAATACCTTTTCTCCAGCAGAGGGTGAATAAATTGTCTTTTTCTTACGTCTGATCTTGTTTGAATATTTTAGGTTGGATATCAGATGTGATATGCTTTTAGGCTGTGAGCTAAAGCTATCTTCATCCTGGCTAATGTTACCCTCTGTAGATGACATCATGTTTTTCTCCTTTTCAAATTTTGTGTGTTGGATTTTGCATCTGAGGAAATAAAGAAAAACAAATTTGTATTCTTCATTTTTAACCATCAGTTTGACTCGGGCCATTTTAACATACGTTTTACAAGGTGATGTACAGCACAAGTTCCAGGTATCTGCTCAGTTCAAGGGGAAAAGGAATGAATAAAAAAGCTCAATATATACTAGCACTCAATTGAAGCATGTACTTACCTTCAACCTGCAATGTGCTATTACAGGCAAGGCAGGCCCATTGACTTTCATAGCTCCACCTTGTTGGAACCTGACAGTTACGCAGGAGCAGGATGTACTTCTGCAAACAACTCTCATGTGAGCAAGGCTTAGATCGCAACCCCTACGTTTTAATTGTATATGAAAAAAAGGACCAAGTGCTAAGAATAACTTAAAACTCAATCACCCAGCGCTAGTAATTCATGCAGCAATTTGCACATGTGCATAAATATATCTGAACTCTAAAAATCTAAAAACAAGCAACCGCCTAAAACAGTCAATATGTATATAAGGTGCATATCAACGAATCAATAAGCACAAGCAGCGCTATTAAATGAACATTAAATTCACTTTGCAGGTGAAGACAGCCTTTTGCGCATGTATAGGAAACGGTACTCCTGTGTGAATGAGGCCCTAACAGTATTATTAAAATACAATTGGGGTTAATATAATTTTGTCATATTTTTGGATACACATGTCCAAATAAATGACTACATAGAACAATGCATACAATGGACAGTTCCACTAGTTTGTAAATTTAGCATTTATAAAATTAAAATGTATATAAGGTGCGTATCAACGAATCAATAAGCACAAGCAGCGCTATTAAATGAACATTAAATTAACATTACATATAGCTACAACCATATAGCTCTCAAGGTGCATCGATCTATACATCTAAAAGATGATATACGAGTGTCAGAGTCCAATGTGGATGAGTCCGTCACCAACAGGGCTTTATGTGGGGTCGTGGGAAATATCAACAGTCCCAATGTGGAACACAGCTGCTAGAAGTGTACCTCCACCTCACCGCGTGCACACACCCCAAGCTTATGCTCTTACCAGATATCTCTGTTAATATCGCCTGTAGCCAGTATCTTTCTCAGCTGGACTCTCCCAGAACTCAGCACTCAGTAAAATCAGCTATCGGCTGCAATGTCCTCGAACCGGTGGTGCATAGGGGGGAGTAAAAATGCACATAGGGCAATATTGTTTGATATAAACAGTGCACCTTTATTTAAAATTCACCCTCTCCCATTACACTCACATTAAAAAAGTCAATTGACAGCATGTAAACGTAGGCACTACGGTCTCTGCCGGCCGCTTACCGGTCTCCCGCCCGCTTCTCAGCGTTCCGGAAGTTCCCGATCCTCGTGGCTGGACAGCGTCCCGTTGCCTGGGTGACCGCGCAAGTCACCACCCTAACGCGTTTCGTCAGAGGACTTCAACGGAGAGCGTGCTTGCGCGGTCATGTCACTCCTATTTATCTTGTACCTCCGCCCGGCTTTAACCCATTCAGTACTCTCGCAACTGCCGTGGTCAGCCAACATCATCGGTACTTGCCATTATCGGGTCTCCGAACGTCAGAGCCCCTCTTACCAATGCTAATAATATATGCAAAGTTGACTTACTACAGGAATCTTCGCTCTTATAGCACCATTGTTACATTGATCATGTTTCCGGCTCCTATTCAAATGTCACATTGCCATCATAACATCGTTCTATGTATGCAATGACAAATCGGTGGTCCGTTCTAATGTTCTACTGAAAGCATATTATCCTGTTTGTATATATTATTTATTTGTTAGGTCTTCACATTCAGTACAGCCCTATTATACTTAGTGCAATGACCATTACCGGTATATGTCAATACTACTGTATATCTAATTAATAGACCACCGAATTGTGATGCATTTACAATACCTAGACCATCTAGATTGTGTAACAATCTTCAATACATATCAACCTAATTTAATATGTTCTCATAACGGTAGATATATCAATGTACTGGCCTTAGTAATGCCTACATAAAATCATACATGTTCAATGCTACCAATAAATATGTAGCATACATGTGATAATAAAATATGTGTTAAAAATATATTACCCATAACACACATAAAACCTCACATTAAAATAAGCAAATAAAATAAGTGGGTCTCCTTATTAGTGTGTTCTAAGAAAAAAGTTTAAAACATTATGTTTAAAATGACTTTAAAATGCAGCACTCTGCTTAAAATATATATAATTATAATTAGCCATTCTTCATCTGCGAATGCACATGGCGCTAGCTAGTCTATAGGACAAAAAAGGACAAAAAAGGAACAAGGCCACAAATAACCCCCATTTCCTATATCCAGAATTATCTTTAAGGGGATCTCCACTTCTCCCCTTTACCTTAAAATAGGCCTCCGAATACATAGTGAAGGCAGAGGTCTATAATAAAAGGAAAAAAATGGAGACATATTTGGGCTATTAAAAATCACTGATGAAACAGTTTACATCCAGTTCAACGTTCAGACCCTTAGGATGGAGAACGTCGGTGAGGTATATCCAGTAGGTTTCCCTACGTGACAACTCCCTCACCATATTCGACCCCCTCCAATTAGGATGTATCCTATCTACACCCCAAAATTTTAGGCCTGAAGGATCCTGGTTGTGTTTCTGCTTGAAGTGAAGAGATACACTATGGTCCTTGTAACCGTTAATAATATTTGTCATGTGCTCGGACACTCGTTTAGTCAGAGTTCTCTTAGTGCGTCCGATGTACATTAGGCCGCAAGGGCATTCCAAGCAGTACACCACATGAGTCGTAAGACAAGTAATACATTCTTTGATATCAAATTCTTGCCCATTGGCACTTGAAGTGAAGGTTCTCATTCCCCGTAAATGATTAGTGACTTGCCTGCAAGATTTGCATCTGCGGCAAGCATAGAATCCCTCACGATCCCAGAACATCTTGGGTCTGGTGGGGGGGATCTATGATTTTCTGTACCACTTTATCCCCAAAGGATGGGCCTTTCCTGTATATAAAAGTGGGGTTCTGGGGGATAACCTTCCCCAAAAGTTTATCCATGCACAGGACTCCCCAGTGCTTTCTAAAGATGTTCTCTATTTCTTTATGTTGTTCACTATAGTTGGAGATGAACCCCCATTCATGCCTATTATTCTCGGCTTGAGTTTTGTCCTCCAAGCACTGATCTTGTGAGTAATGTCCAACTTCTTGTCTCGTATTTTCCAAAATAGATGGGCTGTATCCCTTCTCCATAAACCGATTCTTTAGGAGATTAGATTGCATGAAGAAATCATCATCTCTAGTGCAGTTCCTCCTAATTTGGAGGAACTGGCTTTTTGGAATGTTTTGCAACCATTTAGGATGGTGCCCACTGTACATGGGGAGAAAACTATTCCTGTCGGTGGATTTAAAGTAAGCTTTAGTGCCCACCTCTCCATTCTGCAGGAAGATTTCCACATCCAGATAGTGGATACTTGTCTGACTCCAATTAAACTCTAATTTAATGTTGTTCCTATTGCTATTAAGATGTTGCATGAAGTCACATAGCGATTATTCTGTACCTCGCCAGATAAGGAACAAATCGTCTATGTATCTCTTATATAATTCTAATTCTGGTTTTTGGTCATAATACACAAAGCGATCCTCCCACTCGCTCATGAAAAGGTTAGCTAAGCTGGGGGCATATTTAGCCCCCATCACTACACCTCTCCTTTGAGTGTAGAATTCTCCCCCAAACCAGAAGTAGTTATGTGACAGACAATAGGTCAGTAGATGGCTTAGAAATCTTTTCTGGGGATCGGGGATGTCCTCCCTCTGGCTAAATGCCCAATTTAGGGCCAAGAGGGCATCATCGTGTTGGATCACTGTGTAAAGTGAAGCAACATCAGCTGTTACTAGGTATACATCCCCTGTGTTTAATCCCTCTAAGCTTCTTAGAGATTTCAAAAAGTCTTTAGTGTCTTTCAAGTAAGATTTGGTCCGGACTACTGAATCCTGGAGGAAATGGTCAAGGTATTCACCAGCTCTCGCTGTCACGGAGTTGATGCTGTTTACTATTGGTCGAGGTGGCGGATTGTTCACATCTTTGTGTATCTTTGGGAGTGTATAGATAGTTGGTACCCGGCTATAGCTCGGCACCAAATATCGTTTCTCCTTTTTTGTCAACACTCTATTGTCATACCCATACGTGACCAATTCACTGAGTTCACTCCGGGATAACTTTGTTGGATCACCAGCAAGCCGCTGATAAGTGTCAGTATCCGCCAACATCTCCATTAATTGGTTGTGGTAATAATCTTTTTGCATGATTACCACCCCACCTCCCTTGTCAGCTGGACGGATAATAACGTTTTTCCGTCTTTCCAAAGCCTCTAGTCCTTCCTGGATGTGTCTAGGGTTGACATTCTTATTAGGCTCAATATTTGCCAAATCTCTAAGAACCAATCTCTTAAAGACGTCTACGCAATGGTTAGACGGTTGTGGGGGGTTAAAAAGAGATTTGTTTTTTAACCCACTATCAATGCCAATAGTATATGCTGGTTTGTTAGCTAGCTTAGGTCTACTATCATTTAGATAGTACCTTTTTAAATTGACCTTTTGGATAAATTTGTGTATGTCCATATATGCCCCAAATTTCCCAATCGGTCTCTTTGCCGCACATTTAAGGCCTGCGTTTAAGATATTAGTTTCCTTATTGTTCAGAGTGATGCCAGCAAGGTTGTAGATTCCATTTAATCCACCACCCTCTTTCTTTTTGTGGGTCCTCCTCCCTGCTCTACATCCTCTGTATTTGGTCCTATCCAGAACTCTCGTGGGTCCTGTGGTTCCCTCCACTGGGGGCCTGTATTTACCATCTCGGGGCGTGTGGGGTATGGCTGACGTGGCCCGGCATTGTTGCCTCTCCCTCCTCTGCCACCTCTCCGACGTCCCCGGCCTCTGCCGCCCCTCCACAAAAAAGGGCGTGGGGGCACGGGAGTCCATGATTCGTTATGGTAGGTGAGTGGTTCATATTTATTTTGAGTTGGTACTACATACTCATTATTGTGTTCATATGTGCCAACACACGGTCTGTGTACCGTTTTATTATTGTTTCCTTTGTTAGGATGTTGGTACACCTGTTGGGCACCTGGTCTGGGTGCCTTACTTGGCTGATTTTGAGACCCATTATTTCCAGGCTTTTTTCCTTTAAGGTTACCTCTATTTGGTGTTCCGAATCCTTGGGTTTTTGCCTGCATGTTGTTTTTTGGTGTACCTCTTAAAGGGGTGTCATTCATTCCCCGTTCACCATTTTCCTGACCAGGTACAGGCAAAGGAGCCACCGTCTCTGGAAATTGCCAGGAGTATATCTGACCACTTTTAAAGTCATTGATGTCCCTATGGAACTTTTTTACCTTCTTCTTTTGGGTGTCTCTGTCTAATTTTTCTAGCTTTTTTTTGACATCCACATTGAATTTCTGCAATAGCGGATTTTCCTTACATGCCTCTAAGGATGTTTTAATCTCCGCTATTTTAGTTTCTAGGATGGCCATCTTTTTCCTTTTCCTCTTTAGTACTAACTCTTGGAGTTTTAGTCCTACCGAGTTAAAGAATTCCAGCCATTCTACCCTCGAGCTTTCATCGTCAAGACCGTCCTGATGTGCCACGTCCCAACGTAAGCTCCTCATGATGATCTTTTCTTTGATGTAGCGCTCGAAGGTACACACATCCCACCAGGCACGGAGTTGTTTATCTAAAAGGTGGTTTAAAGTGGATAACTGTCCACTGATGTCTGATGACCCTTGCTGAACATCTTTACTAGTCAAGAACACATCATCCAGAATTAAAGGTCTATTCTTTAAGAAGGCAATGGCCTCCATAGCTGATAGGTAGCAGGCCTTAAATGTGCGGCAAAGAGACCGATTGGGAAATTTGGGGTATATATGGACATACACAAATTTATCCGAAAGGTCAATTTAAAAAGGTACTATCTAAATGATAGTAGACCTAAGCTAGCTAACAAACCAGCATATTCTATTGGCATTGATAGTGGGTTAAAAAGCAAATCTCTTTTTAACCCCCCACAACCGTCTAACCATTGTGTAGACGTCTTTAAGAGATTGGTTCTTAGAGATTTGGCAAATATTGAGCCTAATAAGAATGTCAACCCTAGACACATTCAGGAAGGACTAGAGGCTTTGGAAAGACGGAAAAACTTTATTATCCGTCCAGCTGACAAGGGAGGTGGGGTGGTAATCATGCAAAAAGATTATTACCACAACCAATTAATGGAGATGTTGGCGGATACTGACACTTATCAGCGGCTTGCTGGTGATCCAACAAAGTTATCCCGGAGTGAACTCAGTGAATTGGTCACGTATGGGTATGACAATAGAGTGTTGACAAAAAAGGAGAAACGATATTTGGTGCCGAGCTATAGCCGGGTACCAACTACCTATTGTTAGGGTGCTGGTGGTAACCTGGCGACAGAGATAGGCCCCGATGTCCGCTAGAGGGCGGAGCTTGGACGGAACCCCCCAAGGTAAGTGACACAGGCTAGCCTGAGGTGCGGAGTCTAAGTATCCACCGGTTTTCGCCAGAGCCTCTAGTGGTGAGGATGGAGTTCGCTGCGTGTGGATACCAGGTCGCAGTCCTCAGGGTCGCCCCACCAGGGGTGAACCGATCAAGGTCCGAAGGCGGGTAAACAGACAAGGGAGATCCGAGAGAATGGTCAAACAAGCCGGGGTCAGGACGGGCAGCAGACGAGCGGAGTCAGGAACAAGCCAAAAGGTCAACAGGAAATCAGCAGCAAACAGGTCACAGGTTCAGGAACAACGGCAGGAGCTGAAGACAAGACAGCACTGAACCTGTGTGCTGATCCAGCTTAAATAGAGCTCTTTCTAGATGAGAGGGGTGGAGCCGGAATAGCCTGTGAGTCTTAACTCATCCACTGCCAGAGCCTTCCTGACAGGTTCCTAACATTGCCCCCCCTTAAGGGCAACCTCCGGGTGCCCAACAAGCTCCTTTTTTGTGGATGAGCACGAAAAAATGCTTGGATTAGGTCCGCAGCATGGACGTTCCGTTCAGGCTCCCAGGAGTTCTCTTCCGGACCATAACCCTTCCATTTGATGAGAAACTGTAGCTGGTTGCCTCTCTTTCGACAGTCCACCACAGCCTCAACCTCATACTCCACATCTCCATCCACGAACACAGGTTCTGGGGTACCTGAACTTCTACCAGGGAAGTTATCGGGGATCACGGGCTTCAGTAAGGAAACATGAAATATGGGATGGATCCGAAGGGTATCGGGTAGGGATAGTTCATAGGACACATCATTGAGTTTCCTTTTAACTGGAAATGGACCAATAAATCTGGGAGCCAGTTTCTTGGACGGACAGGCTAGGCGGAGATTAGCCGTGGAAAGCCAGACCCGATCGTCAGGTTGAAGAATCAACTCTCCCTTCTTTCTCTTGTCAAAGATCCTTTTGGACGCAGTTTGGGCCTTGGCTAAGGTCTCCCGCAGAAGGTTATTATTCCGGGAAAAGAAGTTGACAGTGTCTTGGACTGCAGGAACTCCGGATTCACATGGAATATCTGGTAAGAAGGAGGGATGAAATCCATAATTAGCGAAGAAGGGAGATTGGCCAGTAACAGAGTGCTTGGAATTGTTGTAGGAGAATTCTGCAAATGGTAACAGGGCTACCCAGTCGTCCTGGACAAAGGTGGTAAAGCACCGCAGGTACTGCTCCAGGGTTTGGTTTGTCCTCTCAGTTTGTCCGTTGGTCTGTGGGTGGTAGGCTGAGGACATAGACAGCTCGATCTTTAACAGTTTACATAAAGCCTTCCAGAAGCGGGACGTAAATTGTACCCCTCTGTCAGAGATGATGTTCCTGGGAATCCCATGGAGTCTTATGATCTCCCTAATGAAGATCTCTGCAGTTTCCCTTGCAGTGGGAGTACCCTTGAGGGGCAAAAAATGGGCCATTTTAGAGAGTCGATCTACCACCACAAAAATGGCAGAGCACCCTGCAGAAGGTGGAAGTTCCACGATAAAATCCATGGCAATTGTTTGCCAGGGCCGATCAGGGATGGGAAGAGGTCTGAGAAGGCCCCATGCCTTACTTCTGGCAGTTTTACACCGGGAACAGGTGGTACAGGAGAGTACATAACTCCTGCAGCTCTCTTCCATGTCAGGCCACCAAAAAGAACGCTGCAGGAGGTCAAGGGTCCTATGGACGCCAAAATGACCGGCCAGAGGGTGATCATGACAGGCAGCCAGAATTGCTGTTCTGACCTCTTCCGGGACGAAGATCTTGTCTTTAACCCATAACAAGCCATTTTTGTGCACCAGGGGTATTCCAGGTGGACCAGGAATGTGGGCAGAGGCTTGCTCAAGACGGGCCTTCAGATTTGTGAATAAAAGTAGGAAGTTCTTTTCGGATAGGATGGTGTCAGGTACTGATGTTTCCTTCGGGCTATCAAACATCCGGGACAGGGCATCCGGTTTAACATTTTTAGACCCAGGCCGATAGGTGATATGGAATGAAAACCTTGAAAAAAAAAGTGCCCACCGTGCCTGACGGGGTCTCAAACGTTTTGCAGATCTCAGATACTCAAGGTTTTTGTGATCCGTAAAAATAAGAATAGGGTGTACAGCCCCCTCAAGCAAATACCGCCACTCTTCAAGTGCGGCTTTGATCGCCAGAAGTTCCCGGTCCCCAACATCATAATTCCTCTCTGCAGAGGAGAGTTTCTGGGAAAAGAAGGCTATTGGGTGTATCAAGTCCTTGGTTCCCTGTCTTTGGGAGAGGACTGCCCCGACAGCAACTTCAGAAGCGTCAACCTCGAGGAGGTAGGGTAAGGTGGGATCCGGGTGACTCAACACAGGGGCTGATGTGAAGAGCTTCTTAAGGACCAAGAAGGCGGACTGGGCTTCGGGGGTCCATTGAAAGCGAACACTCTTCTTGGTGAGCTGAGTAATGGGAGTGATGATATGAGAGAAACCCTTAATGAACTTTCTATAGAAGTTGGCGAAGCCAACGAATCGCTGCACTCCCTTTTTGTCAGATGGAGGTGGCCAATCCAGGATGGCAGAGACTTTCTGGGGATCCATCTCTATACCCTCTGTAGAAATTATTAACCCCAGAAACGGGATGCTGCTCCGCTCGAATTCACACTTCTCGGCCTTAACATAGAGACCATGCTGACGGAGGCGGCCGAGGACATTTCGAACATGCTCGCGATGTTGCTCCAGGGATGTAGAGAAGATTAGGATGTCATCTAGGTAAACTATGACAAAGATATCCAGCCAATCCCGGAAAATATCGTTCACAAAGTGTTGGAACGTAGCTGGGGCGTTGCAGAGGCCAAAAGGCATCACAAGATATTCGAAATGCCCGAACCTGGTACGAAAAGCTGTCTTCCACTCATCGCCTTCTCTAATACGGACTAAGTTGTAGGCCCCGCGGAGATCCAACTTAGTGAACAGGACAGCAGATCTGAGCCGCTGAAAGAGCTCGGGAACCAGAGGGAGAGGGTAGCGGTTCTTAATGGTAACTTTATTCAAGTCTCGGTAATCGATACAAGGTCGAAGGGAGTGATCCTTCTTTTCTACAAAAAAGATACCTGCCCCTGCCGGAGAGGTGGAAGGACGGATAAACCCCTTCTTCAGACTTTCTTCCACATAGTCCTTTAAAACGTCCAGCTCACGTTCAGATAGTGGGTAAATTCGGCCAAATGGGATCTCGGCTCCCGGGAGCAAGTCGATGGGGCAATCATATGAACGGTGAGGAGGTAAGGTCTCAGCTCCCCGCTTACTGAAAACATCCAGGAAGTCGTGATATGCCTTGGGTACAACAGAACATAAATCAGGCTCAGATTCGAGACAGAACAGAGTTTGGGGGGACTTGGATGGAGCGGGTAGACAGGAGTTCCTGCAGTAAGGAGACGGGAACTGGACGGCTCCTGTGATCCAGTTGATTTGCGGGTTGTGTGCCTGCAACCATGGCAATCCCAGGATAATGGGAAATAAGGGAGATGCGATGACATCCAAACGTATCAATTCCTTATGGCCAGATGGAGAGACCATTGGAAGAGGAAGGGTTTCTTGGGTCACGGGTCCAGACTTGATGTGGGAGCCATCGGCCAGGAAGATAGTGAGGTCCTGGGTCTTGGTCTGGAGAGGTATACCTTGCTGCCCCGCAAAGGAACGGTCAATGAAACAACTGCAGGCTCCCGAGTCAATGATTGCTGTAACCTGGACGGGTCCTTCTGGGAGTTGCAAAGACACAGGAAAACCTAAGTGGGAGGTGCAGGTAACTGATGCCACACAACTGGAGGGCGAGACTGGCAAAGACTTATGGTGTTTTGCTGCGCAAGAGCGCACATAATGGCCAGCTTCTCCGCAGTACAGGCAAAGATTACCCAGCTGGCGGCGACGTCTCTCCTCCGGAGACAAGACAGGCCGCATGACCCCAAGTTGCGTGGGTTCAGGGGGATCAGGCATGGCTCCGGCGGGAGCAGGGCTGGGAGAGACTGCCCCAGCGGAAGGGAAGTGTACAGGAGGTGCTACTCGTGGCAACATCCAGGCTGGCCGAAACTGCTGCGTTGATCGTTCCGCCCGGCGTTCTCGGAGCCGACGGTCGATTTGAATGGCCTGGGAGATCAAATTTTCGAGTGCGTCGGGGATGCCCACCCGGGCCAATTCGTCCTTCAGTGCTTCGGACAAGCCTAGACGGAACTGGTACCGGAGTGCAGCCTCGTTCCAGGAAGTGTCGGAACTCAGGCGACGGAAGTCCGTGACATAGTCTTCTACGGGTCTGCGCCTCTGCTGGAGAACGTGTAGCGCAGCTTCTGCGGTGGAAGATCGCTGTGGATCGTCATAGAGTTGGGCCATAGCCTCAAAAAATGACAATAGAGAGTTCAAATGGGGGCTACTCTCTTCAAGGAGCCGATGGGCCCAGGACTGGGGTCCGCATAGTAGCAATGAAATAACAAACCCCACCTTGGTGGCCTCCAGGGAGAAGGTCCGGGGTTGCAAGGAGAAGTAGAGCTGGCAGGCATTGCGAAACGCTCGGAATTTACCCCGATCTCCGGAATATTTTTCAGGGGTAGGGACCCGAGGTTCCGGTGGCAGCATCACTACTGTGGGGCTGGAGGCCGGTACTGCGGTTGCGGCAGCAGAGGAGGGAGCAGATGGCACAGTGGAATCTGCCGTGAGGGTTACAGAGCGTAATCGTCCCTCTAACTGTGTATAGCCATCCTGAAGCGTCCTCACGGCTTGAGACAGGGCTGCTAGGTGTTGGCCGATCTCCTCTAACGGTGAAGCCTCTCTTGCAGGTTCCGACATGGCTGTCTTGTACTGTTAGGGTGCTGGTGGTAACCTGGCGACAGAGATAGGCCCCGATGTCCGCTAGAGGGCGGAGCTTGGACGGAACCCCCCAAGGTAAGTGACACAGGCTAGCCTGAGGTGCGGAGTCTAAGTATCCACCGGTTTTCGCCAGAGCCTCTAGTGGTGAGGATAGAGTTCGCTGCGTGTGGATACCAGGTCGCGGTCCTCAGGGTCGCCCCACCAGGGGTGAACCGATCAAGGTCCGAAGGCGGGTAAACAGACAAGGGAGATCCGAGAGAATGGTCAAACAAGCCGGGGTCAGGACGGGCAGCAGACGAGCGGAGTCAGGAACAAGCCAAAAGGTCAACAGGAAATCAGCAGCAAACAGGTCACAGGTTCAGGAACAACGGCAGGAGCTGAAGACAAGACAGCACTGAACCTGTGTGCTGATCCAGCTTAAATAGAGCTCTTTCTAGATGAGAGGGGTGGAGCCGGAATAGCCTGTGAGTCTTAACTCATCCACTGCCAGAGCCTTCCTGACAGGTTCCTAACACCTATACACTCCCAAAGATACACAAAGATGTGAACAATCCGCCACCTCGACCAATAGTAAACAGCATCAACTCCGTGACAGCGAGAGCTGGTGAATACCTTGACCATTTCCTCCAGGATTCAGTAGTCCGGACCAAATCTTACTTGAAAGACACTAAAGACTTTTTGAAATCTCTAAGAAGCTTAGAGGGATTAAACACAGGGGATGTATACCTAGTAACAGCTGATGTTGCTTCACTTTACACAGTGATCCAACACGATGATGCCCTCTTGGCCCTAAATTGGGCATTTAGCCAGAGGGAGGACATCCCCGATCCCCAGAAAAGATTTCTAAGCCATCTACTGACCTATTGTCTCTCACATAACTACTTCTGGTTTGGGGGAGAATTCTACACTCAAAGGAGAGGTGTAGCGATGGGGGCTAAATATGCCCACAGCTTAGCTAATAGGGTTGAGCGGACACCTAGATGTCCGTGTTCGACGGGTTCGGCCGAACTTTAAAAAAAAGTCCGGGTCCGTGTCCCGGACTTTTACCGAACTTTTCCCGGACACCGAACCCCATTGAAGTCAATGGGGACCCGAACTTTAAGGCACTAAAATGGCTCTAAAACACCAAAGGAAAGGGCTAGAGTGCTGCAAATGGCAGCAAAACGTAATTAAGAGCATGGCAAGTGCTCTGCAAACAAATGTGGATAGGGAAATAACTTAAAACAACAAAAAAAAACAGAAAAATAAAACAATGTTCTTCTTCATCTCTGAAGGACGAGGCCCATATGGAGTAGGAGGGAGGTTGAGGTGGTGGTGGATGTGGCGGTGACATAGGCGTGCGCACAGGGTGTGCTGGGTGTGCCTGGGCACACCCTAATCACCTAGGGCACATAGCATTGCCAGTGAGGAGATGGGAAAGATCTCCCTGGGACCTGCTCTGCTCTATTTCTCCTTGCCTACAGGTACATGGCCCCGATACATTACTCTCCCTGCTGGCAAACACATGCATGTGTATTTCAACTTTGGGGTGCACACCTTAATGCAATAGGCTGCGCACACCTATGGGCGGTGTAGGTGGAAGCGGCGGTGGAGGAGGACCAGGGCCGGATTAACAGCATCATGGGCTTGGTGCTGAGGATTTTGAAGGGCCTTAGGGCCGTGCCTTGCCATGCACCCAGAGGAGGAAGGGTGCAGCCATGCATGCCTAATTCAACATGGGATGCTGTCTCTGAAGCCCATAAACACATCCATGCATCGCCAACTGTCCCTCCTTGTCCGGCCTTCACGCTGTGTGGGGAGGTTCTGAGGGTGCTGCCTGGGGAAGCGAGCATAGAAGCCAGACTTCTGTGTTTACAAGTGACAGAAGAGCGGTAACAGTGAATATGGCCAACCCGGGGCCTATATAAAAGGTAGGGGCCTGGAGCTGCAGCTCCAATAGCCCCTACATTAATCTGGCCCTGAGGAGGAGGACGAGGTAGCCAACACTGCTTCTTTTCAAAAATTTTAAATGAGGGTACACCCCAAAAGAGTGAGAAAGAGCAAAAATGGAACAATGGGTGGGTAAGGTCGGTATCCATTGCTATTCTGCATAAGGTACGGAAAAGTCCCGTGGGATCCATGCCTGGTTCATTTTAATGAACGTGAGCTTGTCCACATTGTCTCTGGACAGGCGGCTGCGCTTGTCTGTTATAACGCCCCCAGCCGTGCTAAATACCCGTTCAGATAATACACTGGCTGCAGGGCACGCCAGCACCTCCAAGGCGTAAAGGGCAAGCTCAAGCCATGTGCCCAATTTGGAGACCCAGAAGTTGAAGGGGGCAGACCCGTCATTCACTACATGTAGGCGTGTGCACACATACTGCTCCACCATGTTGGTAAAATGCTGCCTCCTGCTAAGACGTTCCATCTGAGCTGCTGGTGCTGCTGTTTGTTGTGGCGTGCTGACAAAGCTTTTCCACATTTCGGCCATGCTAACCCTGCCTTCTGAGGTGCTGGCGGTGCCCTGGTTGCGTTGGCGACCTCCTCCTCCTCCTCCTCTGCCTTGTGCTTCCACTGTGGCCCCGCTGTCAGATGGGAATGCCAGCAGCATGGCGTCTACCAGCGTGCGCTTGTACTCGCGCATCTTGCGATCGCGCTCCAGTGAGTGAATTAAGGACGGTACGTTGTCCTTGTAACGGGGATCCAGCAGCGTGGCCACCCAGTAATCAGCACAAGTTAGAATGTGGGCAACTCGGCGGTCGTTGTGGAGACACTGCAGCATGTAATCGCTCATGTGTGCCAGGCTGCCCAGAGGCAACGAAAGGCTGTCCTCTGTGGGAGGTGTATGGTCCGTGTCCTCTGTATCCCCCCAGCCACGCACCAGTGATGGCCATGAGCTGGCCTGGGTGCCACCCTGCTGTGAACATGGTTCCATCTCCTCCTCCAGCTCCTCCTCCTCCTCATCCTCCTCATCCTCCAGAACTGTGCCCCTGCTGGACAATTGCGTCCCTGGCGTTTGCGTGTGCAGGAACCCACCCTCGGAGCCCCTTGCGAATGACTGCCCTGAAATCCTTGGAAATGTTACCTCTTCATCCTCCTCCTCCTCCTCATCCTGTGCCACATCCTCTTCCATCATCGCCCGAATTGTTTTTTCAAGGAGGCATAGAAGTGGGATAGTTAAGCTGAGAACGGCGTCATTGCCACTGGCCATGTTGGTGGAGTACTCAAAACAGCGCAACAAGGCACACAGGTCTCGCATGGAGGCCCAGTTATTGGTGGTGAAGTGGTGCTGTTCCGCAGAGCGACTCACGCGTGCGTGCTGCAGCTGAAACTCCACTATGGCCTGCTGCTGCTCGCACAGTCTTTCCAGCATGTGCAAGGTGGAGTTCCACCTTGTGGGCACGTCACATATGAGGCGGTGAGCGGGAAGGCCGAAGTTACGCTGCAGCGCTGCCAGGCGAGCAGCAGCAGGGTGAGAACGCCGAAAGTGCGCACAAACGGCCCGCACTTTCTGCAGCAGCTCTGACATATCGGGGTAGTTTTTAAGGAACCTCTGCACCACCAAATTCAGCACATGCGCCAGGCAAGGGATGTGCGTCAAACCGGCTAGGCCCAGAGCTGCTATGAGATTTCGCCCGTTATCGCACACCACCAGGCCGGGCTTGAGGCTCGCTGGCAGCAACCACTCATTTGTCTGCTGTTCCATGCTCCTCCACAACTCCTGCGCGGTGTGTGGTTTGTCCCCCAAACAGGCAAGTTGTAAAACTGCCTGCTGTCGTTTACCCCTGGCCGTGCTGAAGTTGGTGGTGAAGGTGTTACGCTGTCCGGATGAGGAGGCGGTAGAGGATGAGGAAGCGGAGTAGGAGGAGTTAGGAACAGGAGGCAAACTGAAGCGCCCTGCAATCCTCGGTGGTGGAAGGACATGCGCCAAATTGCTATCCGCCTCAGGCCCATCCGCCACTGCATTTACCCAGTGTGCCGTTAGGGAGATATAACGCCCCTGACCGTGCTTACTGGTCCACGTATCCGTAGTTAGGTGGACCTTGGCACAGATGGCGTTGCGCAGTGCACACCTGATTTTTTCCCCCACTTGGTTGTGCAGGGAAGGGATGGCTTGCCTGGAAAAGTAGTGGCGGCTGGGCACGACGTACTGTGGGACAGCCACCGACATAAGGTTTTTAAAACTGTGCGTCTCCACCAGACGGAATGACAGCATTTCAAAGGCCAATAATTTTGAAATGCTGGCATTCAGGGCCAGGGATCGCGGGTGGGTAGGGGGGTACTTCCTCTTCCTCTCAAGTGTTTGGGAGATGGAAAGCTGAACGCTTCCACGGGACATTGTGGAGATGGTTGTTGGTGACCCAGGTGGTGGTGTTGCTGACAGATCGTCTGTTTGCGGGGTGGCAGGTGCCGGTATCACTACAGATGTGGCTGGAGCGGCCGAGACTGCAGCAGAAGAGGAAGCAGGATGAGCCAGAGACGTTTCTTGGTTTTGAAGGTGTGTACTCCACTGCAGCTCGTGCTTTGCACTTAGATGCCTGATCATGCAGGTTGTGCTCAGGTTGAGAAGGTTCATGCCTCGCTTCAAGCTCTGATTGCACAGGGTGCAAACCACTCGTGTCCTGTCATCAGCACATTTTCTAAAGAACTTCCACGCTAGAGAACTCCTTTGAGCTGACTTTGGTGCGCTCGTTCCCTTGCTGCGTTGGGCAGTAGCGGGCGTAGTGTCTAGGGCACGGCCGCTCCGCTTCTGCACCCTGCTCCCTCTTCTGCTGTGCTGGTGGCTCTGTGCGACCACCGCCTCTTCCTCCAAACTACTCAGTTCACCTGCATGACGTTCATTCCATGTGGGGTCGAGGACCTCATCGTCCTCCACATCATCTTCCACCCAGTCTTCACCCCTGCCCTCCTTGTCGGTCTCCACAATGCTGAACGCCGCAGCAGTTGGCACCTGCGTTTCGTCATCATCGGAGACGTGCTGCGATGATCCTTGCATGTACTCATCTTGAGAAATAAGTGGTTGGGCATCGCTGCACTCAATCTCTTCCACTTCTGGGGCAGGGCTAGGTGGATGGCCCTGGGAAACCCTGCTGACAGAGTCCTCAAAAAGAATAAGAGACTGCTGTATGGCTTGGGGCTCAGACTGCTGGCCTGATTTGCAAGGGGGTGAGGTGAAAGACGGTTGGACATTGGCTGCAGGTGCCAACTCTGACCTTTCTGCAGTAGACTGGGTGGGAGACAATGTGAAGGAACTGGAGGCACTGTCAGCAGCAAACCAATCTACTATCGCCTCAACTTGTTCTGGCCTCATCACTTCTAGGGGCGTTTGATGCCCTACCAAATACTGATGCAGGTTCTGTCGCCTACTCACACTTGAGGAAGGTGTTTCACTTGTGCGTGTAGCTGGCACAGATCGACCATGTCCTCTCCTTGCAACAGGAGCTCTACCAGCAGCACCACGACCCAGGCCACGGCCCTTATTTGACGGTCTCCTCATATTTCTGTAATTTAAGATCTTGCCCTAGAAAGGTTTTTATTGAATAGCGGAATAGAAAATATGATCCAAAAAAAGTGTATGTATATCACACGTACACAACCACACTAGGCCCCAATTACTATTGTTTGTACCCCTAAAAGGCTAGATGAGGAGTAGGGGGAGTATGGAACAGGCAGCACCCTCAAACCTTCAGAAGTATGAGATGAACCCCAACAACTTGGAAAGGTGGATCTCTCTCACACGTACCGACACAGACTATCCCGCAATTCAATTGATCCTCAAAGGTTTTTATTGAATAGCGGAATAGGAAATATGATCAAAAAAAGTGTATGTATCTCGCACGTACACAACCACACTAGGCCCCAATTACTATTGTTTGTACCCCTAAAAGGCTAGATGAGGAGTAGGGGGGGTATGGAACAGGCAGCACCCTCAAACCTTCAGAAGTATGAGATGAACCCCAACAACTTGGAAAGGTGGATCTCTCTCACACGTACCGACACAGACTATCCCGCAATTCAATTGATCCTCAAAGGTTTTTATTGAATAGCGGAATAGGAAATATGATCAAAAAAAGTGTATGTATCTCGCACGTACACAACCACACTAGGCCCCAATTACTATTGTTTGTACCCCTAAAAGGCTAGATGAGGAGTAGGGGGGGTATGGAACAGGCAGCACCCTCAAACCTTCAGAAGTATGAGATGAACCCCAACAACTTGGAAAGGTGGATCTCTCTCACACGTACCGACACAGACTATCCCGCAATTCAATTGATCCTCAAAGGTTTTTATTGAATAGCGGAATAGGAAATATGATCAAAAAAAGTGTATGTATCTCGCACGTACACAACCACACTAGGCCCCAATTACTATTGTTTGTACCCCTAAAAGGCTAGATGAGGAGTAGGGGGGGTATGGAACAGGCAGCACCCTCAAACCTTCAGAAGTATGAGATGAACCCCAACAACTTGGAAAGGTGGATCTCTCTCACACGTACCGACACAGACTATCCCGCAATTCAATTGATCCTCAAAGGTTTTTATTGAATAGCGGAATAGGAAATATGATCAAAAAAAGTGTATGTATCTCGCACGTACACAACCACACTAGGCCCCAATTACTATTGTTTGTACCCCTAAAAGGCTAGATGAGGAGTAGGGGGGGTATGGAACAGGCAGCACCCTCAAACCTTCAGAAGTATGAGATGAACCCCAACAACTTGGAAAGGTGGATCTCTCTCACACGTACCGACACAGACTATCCCGCAATTCAATTGATCCTCAAAGGTTTTTATTGAATAGCGGAATAGGAAATATGATCAAAAAAAGTGTATGTATCTCGCACGTACACAACCACACTAGGCCCCAATTACTATTGTTTGTACCCCTAAAAGGCTAGATGAGGAGTAGGGGGGGTATGGAACAGGCAGCACCCTCAAACCTTCAGAAGTATGAGATGAACCCCAACAACTTGGAAAGGTGGATCTCTCTCACACGTACCGACACAGACTATCCCGCAATTCAATTGATCCTCAAAGGTTTTTATTGAATAGCGGAATAGGAAATATGATCAAAAAAAGTGTATGTATCTCGCACGTACACAACCACACTAGGCCCCAATTACTATTGTTTGTACCCCTAAAAGGCTAGATGAGGAGTAGGGGGGGTATGGAACAGGCAGCACCCTCAAACCTTCAGAAGTATGAGATGAACCCCAACAACTTGGAAAGGTGGATCTCTCTCACACGTACCGACACAGACTATCCCGCAATTCAATTGATCCTCAAAGGTTTTTATTGAATAGCGGAATAGGAAATATGATCAAAAAAAGTGTATGTATCTCGCACGTACACAACCACACTAGGCCCCAATTACTATTGTTTGTACCCCTAAAAGGCTAGATGAGGAGTAGGGGGGGTATGGAACAGGCAGCACCCTCAAACCTTCAGAAGTATGAGATGAACCCCAACAACTTGGAAAGGTGGATCTCTCTCACACGTACCGACACAGACTATCCCGCAATTCAATTGATCCTCAAAGGTTTTTATTGAATAGCGGAATAGGAAATATGATCAAAAAAAGTGTATGTATCTCGCACGTACACAACCACACTAGGCCCCAATTACTATTGTTTGTACCCCTAAAAGGCTAGATGAGGAGTAGGGGGGGTATGGAACAGGCAGCACCCTCAAACCTTCAGAAGTATGAGATGAACCCCAACAACTTGGAAAGGTGGATCTCTCTCACACGTACCGACACAGACTATCCCGCAATTCAATTGATCCTCAAAGGTTTTTATTGAATAGCGGAATAGGAAATATGATCAAAAAAAGTGTATGTATCTCGCACGTACACAACCACACTAGGCCCCAATTACTATTGTTTGTACCCCTAAAAGGCTAGATGAGGAGTAGGGGGGGTATGGAACAGGCAGCACCCTCAAACCTTCAGAAGTATGAGATGAACCCCAACAACTTGGAAAGGTGGATCTCTCTCACACGTACCGACACAGACTATCCCGCAATTCAATTGATCCTCAAAGGTTTTTATTGAATAGCGGAATAGGAAATATGATCAAAAAAAGTGTATGTATATCACACGTACACAACCACACTAGGCCCCAATTACTATTGTTTGTACCCCTAAAAGGCTAGGAGTAGGGGGAGTATGGAACAGGCAGCACCCTCAAACCTTCAGAAGTATGAGATGAACCTCAACAACTTGGAAAGGTGGATCTCTCTCACACGTACCAACACAGACTATCCCCCAATTTAACTGATCCCCAAAGGTTTTTGATTAAATAGCGGAATAGAAAATATGATCCCAAAAAAGTGTATGTATATCACACGTACACAACCACACTAGGCCCCAATTACTATTGTTTGTACCCCTAAAAGGCTAGGAGTAGGGGGGGTATGGAACAGGCAGCACCCTCAAACCTTCAGAAGTATGAGATGAACCCCAACAACTTGGAAAGGTGGATCTCTCTCACACGTACCAACACAGACTATCCCCCAATTTAACTGATCCCCAAAGGTTTTTGATTAAATAGCGGAATAGAAAATATGATCCCAAAAAAGTGTATGTATATCACACGTACACAACCACACTAGGCCCCAATTACTATTGTTTGTACCCCTAAAAGGCTAGGAGTAGGGGGAGTATGGAACAGGCAGCACCCTCAAACCTTCAGAAGTATGAGATGAACCCCAACAACTTGGAAAGGTGGATCTCTCTCACACGTACCAACACAGACTATCCCCCAATTTAACTGATCCCCAAAGGTTTTTGATTAAATAGCGGAATAGAAAATATGATCCCAAAAAAGTGTATGTATATCACACGTACACAACCACACTAGGCCCCAATTACTATTGTTTGTACCCCTAAAAGGCTAGGAGTAGGGGGAGTATGGAACAGGCAGCACCCTCAAACCTTCAGAAGTATGAGATGAACCTCAACAACTTGGAAAGGTGGATCTCTCTCACACGTACCAACACAGACTATCCCCCAATTTAACTGATCCCCAAAGGTTTTTGATTAAATAGCGGAATAGAAAATATGATCCCAAAAAAGTGTATGTATATCACACGTACACAACCACACTAGGCCCCAATTACTATTGTTTGTACCCCTAAAAGGCTAGGAGTAGGGGGGGTATGGAACAGGCAGCACCCTCAAACCTTCAGAAGTATGAGATGAACCCCAACAACTTGGAAAGGTGGATCTCTCTCACACGTACCAACACAGACTATCCCCCAATTTAACTGATCCCCAAAGGTTTTTGATTAAATAGCGGAATAGAAAATATGATCCCAAAAAAGTGTATGTATATCACACGTACACAACCACACTAGGCCCCAATTACTATTGTTTGTACCCCTAAAAGGCTAGGAGTAGGGGGAGTATGGAACAGGCAGCACCCTCAAACCTTCAGAAGTATGAGATGAACCCCAACAACTTGGAAAGGTGGATCTCTCTCACACGTACCAACACAGACTATCCCCCAATTTAACTGATCCCCAAAGGTTTTTGATTAAATAGCGGAATAGAAAATATGATCCCAAAAAAGTGTATGTATATCACACGTACACAACCACACTAGGCCCCAATTACTATTGTTTGTACCCCTAAAAGGCTAGGAGTAGGGGGAGTATGGAACAGGCAGCACCCTCAAACCTTCAGAAGTATGAGATGAACCTCAACAACTTGGAAAGGTGGATCTCTCTCACACGTACCAACACAGACTATCCCCCAATTTAACTGATCCCCAAAGGTTTTTGATTAAATAGCGGAATAGAAAATATGATCCCAAAAAAGTGTATGTATATCACACGTACACAACCACACTAGGCCCCAATTACTATTGTTTGTACCCCTAAAAGGCTAGGAGTAGGGGGGGTATGGAACAGGCAGCACCCTCAAACCTTCAGAAGTATGAGATGAACCCCAACAACTTGGAAAGGTGGATCTCTCTCACACGTACCAACACAGACTATCCCCCAATTTAACTGATCCCCAAAGGTTTTTGATTAAATAGCGGAATAGAAAATATGATCCCAAAAAAGTGTATGTATATCACACGTACACAACCACACTAGGCCCCAATTACTATTGTTTGTACCCCTAAAAGGCTAGGAGTAGGGGGAGTATGGAACAGGCAGCACCCTCAAACCTTCAGAAGTATGAGATGAACCCCAACAACTTGGAAAGGTGGATCTCTCTCACACGTACCAACACAGACTATCCCCCAATTTAACTGATCCCCAAAGGTTTTTGATTAAATAGCGGAATAGAAAATATGATCCCAAAAAAGTGTATGTATATCACACGTACACAACCACACTAGGCCCCAATTACTATTGTTTGTACCCCTAAAAGGCTAGGAGTAGGGGGAGTATGGAACAGGCAGCACCCTCAAACCTTCAGAAGTATGAGATGAACCCCAACAACTTGGAAAGGTGGATCTCTCTCACACGTACCAACACAGACTATCCCCCAATTTAACTGATCCCCAAAGGTTTTTGATTAAATAGCGGAATAGAAAATATGATCCCAAAAAAGTGTATGTATATCACACGTACACAACCACACTAGGCCCCAATTACTATTGTTTGTACCCCTAAAAGGCTAGGAGTAGGGGGAGTATGGAACAGGCAGCACCCTCAAACCTTCAGAAGTATGAGATGAACCTCAACAACTTGGAAAGGTGGATCTCTCTCACACGTACCAACACAGACTATCCCCCAATTTAACTGATCCCCAAAGGTTTTTGATTAAATAGCGGAATAGAAAATATGATCCCAAAAAAGTGTATGTATATCACACGTACACAACCACACTAGGCCCCAATTACTATTGTTTGTACCCCTAAAAGGCTAGGAGTAGGGGGGGTATGGAACAGGCAGCACCCTCAAACCTTCAGAAGTATGAGATGAACCCCAACAACTTGGAAAGGTGGATCTCTCTCACACGTACCAACACAGACTATCCCCCAATTTAACTGATCCCCAAAGGTTTTTGATTAAATAGCGGAATAGAAAATATGATCCCAAAAAAGTGTATGTATATCACACGTACACAACCACACTAGGCCCCAATTACTATTGTTTGTACCCCTAAAAGGCTAGGAGTAGGGGGAGTATGGAACAGGCAGCACCCTCAAACCTTCAGAAGTATGAGATGAACCCCAACAACTTGGAAAGGTGGATCTCTCTCACACGTACCAACACAGACTATCCCCCAATTTAACTGATCCCCAAAGGTTTTTGATTAAATAGCGGAATAGAAAATATGATCCCAAAAAAGTGTATGTATATCACACGTACACAACCACACTAGGCCCCAATTACTATTGTTTGTACCCCTAAAAGGCTAGGAGTAGGGGGAGTATGGAACAGGCAGCACCCTCAAACCTTCAGAAGTATGAGATGAACCTCAACAACTTGGAAAGGTGGATCTCTCTCACACGTACCAACACAGACTATCCCCCAATTTAACTGATCCCCAAAGGTTTTTGATTAAATAGCGGAATAGAAAATATGATCCCAAAAAAGTGTATGTATATCACACGTACACAACCACACTAGGCCCCAATTACTATTGTTTGTACCCCTAAAAGGCTAGGAGTAGGGGGAGTATGGAACAGGCAGCACCCTCAAACCTTCAGAAGTATGAGATGAACCCCAACAACTTGGAAAGGTGGATCTCTCTCACACGTACCAACACAGACTATCCCCCAATTTAACTGATCCCCAAAGGTTTTTGATTAAATAGCGGAATAGAAAATATGATCCCAAAAAAGTGTATGTATATCACACGTACACAACCACACTAGGCCCCAATTACTATTGTTTGTACCCCTAAAAGGCTAGGAGTAGGGGGAGTATGGAACAGGCAGCACCCTCAAACCTTCAGAAGTATGAGATGAACCCCAACAACTTGGAAAGGTGGATCTCTCTCACACGTACCAACACAGACTATCCCCCAATTTAACTGATCCCCAAAGGTTTTTGATTAAATAGCGGAATAGAAAATATGATCCCAAAAAAGTGTATGTATATCACACGTACACAACCACACTAGGCCCCAATTACTATTGTTTGTACCCCTAAAAGGCTAGGAGTAGGGGGAGTATGGAACAGGCAGCACCCTCAAACCTTCAGAAGTATGAGATGAACCCCAACAACTTGGAAAGGTGGATCTCTCTCACACGTACCAACACAGACTATCCCCCAATTTAACTGATCCCCAAAGGTTTTTGATTAAATAGCGGAATAGAAAATATGATCCCAAAAAAGTGTATGTATATCACACGTACACAACCACACTAGGCCCCAATTACTATTGTTTGTACCCCTAAAAGGCTAGGAGTAGGGGGAGTATGGAACAGGCAGCACCCTCAAACCTTCAGAAGTATGAGATGAACCTCAACAACTTGGAAAGGTGGATCTCTCTCACACGTACCAACACAGACTATCCCCCAATTTAACTGATCCCCAAAGGTTTTTGATTAAATAGCGGAATAGAAAATATGATCCCAAAAAAGTGTATGTATATCACACGTACACAACCACACTAGGCCCCAATTACTATTGTTTGTACCCCTAAAAGGCTAGGAGTAGGGGGAGTATGGAACAGGCAGCACCCTCAAACCTTCAGAAGTATGAGATGAACCCCAACAACTTGGAAAGGTGGATCTCTCTCACACGTACCAACACAGACTATCCCCCAATTTAACTGATCCCCAAAGGTTTTTGATTAAATAGCGGAATAGAAAATATGATCCCAAAAAAGTGTATGTATATCACACGTACACAACCACACTAGGCCCCAATTACTATTGTTTGTACCCCTAAAAGGCTAGGAGTAGGGGGAGTATGGAACAGGCAGCACCCTCAAACCTTCAGAAGTATGAGATGAACCTCAACAACTTGGAAAGGTGGATCTCTCTCACACGTACCAACACAGACTATCCCCCAATTTAACTGATCCCCAAAGGTTTTTGATTAAATAGCGGAATAGAAAATATGATCCCAAAAAAGTGTATGTATATCACACGTACACAACCACACTAGGCCCCAATTACTATTGTTTGTACCCCTAAAAGGCTAGGAGTAGGGGGAGTATGGAACAGGCAGCACCCTCAAACCTTCAGAAGTATGAGATGAACCCCAACAACTTGGAAAGGTGGATCTCTCTCACACGTACCAACACAGACTATCCCCCAATTTAACTGATCCCCAAAGGTTTTTGATTAAATAGCGGAATAGAAAATATGATCCCAAAAAAGTGTATGTATATCACACGTACACAACCACACTAGGCCCCAATTACTATTGTTTGTACCCCTAAAAGGCTAGGAGTAGGGGGAGTATGGAACAGGCAGCACCCTCAAACCTTCAGAAGTATGAGATGAACCCCAACAACTTGGAAAGGTGGATCTCTCTCACACGTACCAACACAGACTATCCCCCAATTTAACTGATCCCCAAAGGTTTTTGATTAAATAGCGGAATAGAAAATATGATCCCAAAAAAGTGTATGTATATCACACGTACACAACCACACTAGGCCCCAATTACTATTGTTTGTACCCCTAAAAGGCTAGATGAGGAGTAGGGGGAGTATGGAACAGGCAGCACCCTCAAACCTTCAGTATGAGATTGTGTTCACTGTACCCCACAAAGATTGAGTTCACTGCACCCCACAATGATTGTGTTCACTGCACCCCACAAAGATTGTGTTCACTGCACCTCACAAAGATTGTGTTCACTGTACCCCCCAAAGATTGTGTTCACTGCACCCCACAAAGATTCTGTTCACTGTACCCCACAAAGATTGTGTTCACTGCACCCCAAAAAGATTGTGTTCACTGCACCCCAAAAAGGATGTTGTTCACTGCACCCCAAAAAGGATGTTGTTCACTCCACCCCAAAAAGATTGTGTTCACTGCACCCCACAAAGATTGTGTTCACTGCACCCCAAAAAGATTGTGTTCACTGCACCCCAAAAATGATTTTGTTCACTGCACCCCAAAAAGGATTTTGTTCACTGCACCCCAAAAAGGATGTTGTTCACTCCACCCCAAAAAGATTGTGTTCACTGCACCCCAAAAAGATTGTGTTCACTGCACCCCACAAAGGATTTTGTTCACTGCACCCCAAAAAGATTGTGTTCACTGCACCCCAAAAAGGATGTTGTTCACTGCACCCCAAAAAGGATTTTGTTCACTGCACCCCAAAAAGATTGTGTTCACTGCACCCCACAAAGGATTTTGTTCACTGCACCCCACAAAGATTGTGTTCACTGCACACCAAAAAGGATTGTGTTCACTGCACCCCAAAAAGATTTTGTTCACTGCACCCCAAAAAGATTGTGTTCACTGCAGCCCAAAAAGATTGTGTTCACTGCAGCCCAAAAAGATTGTGTTCACTGCAGCCCAAAAAGATTGTGTTCACTGCAGCCCAAAAAGATTGTGTTCACTGCAGCTCACACACAGAAAAATGGATGTGGATCACTGACACCTGCCTATCTCCAATCCCACACCACACAGCAATATTGATTGTAGTTTGTAGAACACAGTTTCCCTAAAATTCAGCAGACTCTGTCCCTAACAGGATTGAGAAGAGATCGTAGATCAGGATTGAGTGCAGACCCCACCCCCCACACAGCAATATTGATTGTAGTTTGTAGAAGACACTGACCCTATATAATTCAGCAGACTCTATCCCTAAAATGCCTACAACTCGCCCTGCCTAAACACTCCGACCTGTCCCTCAATTCTATCCGGACACAAATGGTTTTTTCCTGCCTATCTTTCCCTAATCAGCAGCCAGCACGTTGATGTGTGCTCTGTCCCTGAATCTAAGCAGCATAATGACGCCGCTGCGGCTGCCTCGAACTTATAAAGACTTGGTCACATGCTTCAGACGGCCAATCACAGCTACTGAGACATTTGCAGGCATGGCTGGGATGGCTTAAGGCACACCAGTTAAACGATTGTTGATTGGCTGTTGAAAGCCCGCCATGAAAAGAGCGCCAAAGCATGCAAAACCCGGAAATAAAACGACCGAACACGGATTTTTACCCGAACATACAGTAAAGTGTCCGTGTCCGTGTTCGGGTACAAAAAATCCAATTATTCGGTACGAACACGAATAATACAGTCCGTGTTCGCTCAACACTATAAGTAGCTAACCTTTTCATGAGCGAGTGGGAGGATTGCTTTGTGTATTATGACCAAAAACCAGAATTAGTATTATATAAGAGATACATAGACGATTTGTTCCTTATCTGGCGAGGTACAGAACAATCGCTATGTGACTTCATGCAACATCTTAATAGCAATAGGAACAACATTAAATTAGAGTTTAATTGGAGTTAGACAAGTATCCACTATCTGGATGTGGAAATCTTCCTGCAGAATGGAGAGGTGGGCACTAAAGCTTACTTTAAGCCCACCGACAGGAATAGTTTTCTCCCCATGTACAGTGGGCACCATCCAAAATGGTTGCAAACCATTCCAAAAGGCCAGTTTCTCCGAATTAGGAGGAACTGCACTAGAGATGATGATTACTTCATGCAATCTAATCTCCTAAAGAATCGGTTTATGGAGAAGGGATACAGCCCATCTATTTTGGAAAATACGAGACAAGAAGTTGGACATTACTCACAAGATCAGTGCTTGGAGGACAAAACTCAAGCCGAGAATAATAGGCATGAATGGGGGTTCATCTCCAACTATAGTGAACAACATAAAGAAATAGAGAACATCTTTAGAAAGCACTGGGGAGTCCTGTGCATGGATAAACTTTTGGGGAAGGTTATCCCCCAGAACCCCACTTTTATATACAGGAAAGGCCCATCCTTTGGGGATAAAGTGGTACAGAAAATCATAGATCCCCCCACCAGACCCAAGATGTTCTGGGATCGTGAGGGATTCTATGCTTGCCGCAGATGCAAATCTTGCAGGCAAGTCACTAATCATTTACGGGGAATGAGAACCTTCACTTCCAGTGCCAATGGGCAAGAATTTGATATCAAAGAATGTATTACTTGTCTTACGACTCATGTGGTGTACTGCTTGGAATGCCCTTGCGGCCTAATGTACATTGGACGCACTAAGAGAACTCTGACGAGTGTCCGAGCACATAACAAATATTATTAACGGTTACAAGGACCATAGTGTATCTCTTCACTTCAAGCAGAAACACAACCAGGATCCTTCAGGCCTAAAATTTTGGGGTGTAGATAGGATACATCCTAATTGGAGGGGGTCGAATATGGTGAGGGAGTTGTCACGTAGGGAAACCTACTGGATATACCTCACCGACGTTCTCCATCCTAAGGGTCTGAACGTTGAACTGGATGTAAACTGTTTCATCAGTGATTTTTAATAGCCCAAATATGTCTCCATTTTTTTCCTGTTATTATAGACCTCTGACTTCACTATGTATTCGGAGGCCTATTTTAAGGTAAAGGGGAGAAGTGGAGATCCCCTTAAAGATAATTCTGGATATAGGAAATGGGGGCTATTTGTGGCCTTGTTCCTTTTTTGTCCTTTTTTGTCCTATAGACTAGCTAGCGCCATGTGCATTCGCAGATGAAGAATGGCTAATTATAATTATATATATTTTAAGCAGAGTGCTGCATTTTAATGTCACTTTAAACATAATGTTTTAAACTTTTTTCTTAGAACACACTATAATAAGGAGACCCACTTATTTTATTTGCTTATTTTAATGTGAGGTTTTATGTGTGTTTTGGGTAATATATTTTTAACACATATTTTATTATCACATGTATGCTACATATTTATTGGTAGCATTGAACATGTATGATTTTATGTAGGCATTACTAAGGCCAGTACATTGATATATCTACCGTTATGAGAACATATTATATTAGGTTGATATGTATTGAAGATTGTTACACAATCTAGATGGTATAGGTATTGTAAATGCATGACAATTCGGTGGTCTATTAATTAGATATACAGTAGTATTGACATATACCGGTAATGGTCATTGCACTAAGTATAATAGGGCAGTACTGAATGTGAAGACCTAACAAATAAATAATATATACAAACGGGATAATATGCTTTCAGTAGAACATTAGAATGGACCACCGATTTGTCATTGCATACATAGAACGATGTTATGATGGCAATGTGACATTTGAATAGGAGCCGGAAACATGATAAATGTAACAATGGCGCTATAAGAGCGAAGATTCCTGTAGTAAGTCAACTTTGCATATATTATTAGCATTGGTAAGAGGGGCTCTGACGTTCGGAGACCCGATAATGGCAAGTACCGATGATGTTAGCTGACCACGGCAGTTGCGAGAGTACTGAATGGGTTAAAGCCGGGCGGAGGTACAAGATAAATAGGAGTGACGTGACCGCGCAAGCACGCTCTACGTTGAAGTCCTCTGATGAAACGCGTTAGGGTGGTGACTTGCGCGGTCACCCAGGCAATGGGACGCTGTCCAGCCACGAGGATCGGGAACTTCCGGAACGCTGAGAAGCGGGCGGGAGACCGGTAAGCCGCCGGCAGAGACCGTAGTGCCTACGTTTACATGCTGTCAATTGACTTTTTTAATGAGTGTAATGGGAGAGGGTGAATTTTTAATAAAGGTGCACTGTTTATATCAAACAATATTGCCCTATGTGCATTTTTACTCCCCCCTATGCACCACCGGTTCGAGGACATTGCAGCCGATAGCTGATTTTACTGAGTGCTGAGTTCTGGGAGAGTCCAGCTGAGAAAGATACTGGCTACAGGCGATATTAACAGAGATATCTGGTAAGAGCATAAGCTTGGGGTGTGTGCACGCAGTGAGGTGGAGGTACACTTCTAGCAGCTGTGTTCCACATTGGGACTGTTGATATTTCCCACGACCCCACATAAAGCCCTGTTGGTGACGGACTCATCCACATTGGACTCTGACACTCGTATATCATCTTTTAGATGTATAGATCGATGCACCTTGAGAGCTATATGGTTGTAGCTATATGTAATGTTAATTTAATGTTCATTTAATAGCGCTGCTTGTGCTTATTGATTCGTTGATACGCACCTTATATACATTTTAATTTTATAAATGCTAAATTTACAAACTAGTGGAACTGTCCATTGTATGCATTGTTCTATGTAGTCATTTATTTAGACATGTGTATCCAAAAATATGACAAAATTATATTAACCCCAATTGTATTTTAATAATACTGTTAGGGCCTCATTCACACAGGAGTACCGTTTCCTATACATGCGCAAAAGGCTGTCTTCACCTGCAAAGTGAGGCACAGGTATCACACACAGCTGTGTGCAGGTAGCCTATTTAAAAGAATAGCAGGCGGACAGCTGCCTAGGATCTGGAACACACCATGAAGGGGGCATATCCCCAGCATCACAGGAATGACTGCTGTCCTTCTTACAAAACCCATAGCTTGTGCAATGCGCTCTCGCTCTCCCCCTGCTGCAGATGCAAGGTTAAAGAAGTGTGGACTACACCTCCATGCTGCAGCATTGGTCTGATGCTACAGCTGTCCCCTACCAGCTCTAAGCCCAAGGACTGAGCAATAACATGACCTCTGCTTGCTCAGTTCTCAATCAGCTCTGAGCAGAGAGTGGAGATTGCTCTCTGCTCATCCGGTGCTCACTGGAGCACCATGCTGAAGAGGGGGCGGACAGCCCACTTTGATAATATGGTCGAAATCCTTCTATAGCCTAGAGCAGCTCTATGACTTCATCTGATAGTGGACTTTTGCCCACTGTCGGCTGATTCTGGTTCACAGGAATGCAAAAGTAAGTGCGCTCTTGTGACCCAGAAGAGAAGCATGACTGATAAAGCTTTGGCCATACTTCCCTTTTAATGGGTAAGGTTCATTTGTCACTAGAAAAAGATTTCTGCTCCACTGGCAGAAACTGCACCCTTTTCAAAGAGGAAGTAACATCTGTTTTTTTGTTTACCTGCAAAGAAAAGGCATAATGTGCTAGTATGCATTGCATACTAGCACATTATGTGACACTTACCTGCAAATGAAGCCCTCATCATCCCCGCTGGAGGCTGCTTCCTATCGGGTCCGCTGACTCCGGCTGTGTTACTGGCCGGAGCCACGTGATGTCACTCTTGCGCATGCGCGTGGGAGCCACCAGTCTGGCACTGGACTCTGAAGAAACGGCACAGGCGGCGGTTCTTTCAGAGCACATGCACCGATTAAGTCATCTGCGCTGTATACAGTAAATATCTGCTAAACGGTGCAAGTTTAGAAGATATTTACAGTACTGTATTTTCTGGCGTATAAGACTACTTTTGAACCTCAAAAAAATCCCCCAAAAATGGGGGGGTCATCTTATACGGCGAGTATAATATTTCCAAGGTAACCTAAGTATAAGTATTACCGGTAGATCATGTAATAGGGGGGGTCGTCTTATACGCCGGAAAATACGGTACCTATAGGTAAGCCTTATTTTAAGCTTACCTATAGGTACAAACATGAGAGAAGTTTTCAACCACTTTAATAGCTCAATAAAGTTCATTTGAAGCCAAAACGTCAAGAGAGTTAAAGGATTAAAACCACTGTCTCATTATTACTGCTATCCATGTTGAAAATATTTATTATTTACTTCCTCTTCAGGTGACAATGATTTTACAAGACAGAAAGTTAGGGAAAATCTGCAACACAGACGGAAATATACATGTCAATCGAATGTTCTGCACTACAAGCTCTTCAATGTGTTAACAGTTGCCTATATACCATATTTATACCCAAATAATATACAGTATAACTAGAAATAAAAATAAACTATTGGTGTAGTGCTGTATATAGTATCTCACAAAAATTAGTACACCCCTCACATTTTTGAAATATTTTATTATAGCTTTTCATGTGATAACACTGAAGAAATGACACCCCGTTACAATGTAAAGTAGTGAGTGTACAGCTTGTATAACAGTGTAAATTTGTTGTCCACTCAAAATAACTCAACACACAGCCATTAATGTCTAAACCGCTGGCAATAAAAGTAAGTAGGTGAAAATGTCAGAATTGGGCCCAATTATTATTATTATTATTATTAAGGATTTCTATAGCGCCAGCAATTTACGCAGCACTTTACAATATTAGCGGGAGACAGTACATATACAATACAATAAAATACAAGAGGATTTAGAGGGCCCTGCTCAGAAGAGCTTACAATCTAATGGGGTGGGGCAGGTGTTACAAGAGGTAAGAGTAGGGAATGAGCTGATGGCAGATTAGTTGGCGGTGTGATAGGCTTCCTTGAAGAGATGAGTTTTCAGGGATCGCCTGAAAGCAGCTAGAGTAGGATATAGCCGTACAGGTTGAGGTAGAGCGTTCCAGAGGATGGGAGAGGCCCTGGAGAAATCCTGGAGACGAGCATGAGAGGAGGAGACAAGGGAGCTTGAGAGTAGGAGGTCTTGAGAGGAGCGGAGAGGACGATTTGGGTGATATTTGAAGACAAGATTGGTGATGTAGCTCGGGGCAGAGTTGTGAATGGCTTTGTATGTTGTGGTTAGTATTTTGAATTTAATTCGCTGGCAATCGGGAGCCAGTGTAGGGATTGGCAGAGAGGGGAGGCAGACGCTGAGCGGTTGGTAAGGTGGATAAGCCTGGCAGCAGCGTTCATGACAGACTGAAGAGGGGATAGCCTATGAAGTGGTAGGCCTATGAAAAGGGAGTTGCAATAGTCGAGGCGAGAAATAACTAGGGAGTGAATGAGTAGCTTGGTGGTTTCAGTTGTTAAAAAGGGGTGAATTTTAGAGATGTTGCAGAGGTGAAGTCTACAAGCTTTTGACAATGATTGGATTTGGGGCTGAAAGGACAGGTCAGAGTCCAGGATTACACCTAGTACCCTGGCATGAGGTTAGTTGCATAACTAACTTTGATAGAAAAGTCATGGAGGGGGGCACGGGTGGGAGGGAATATTACCAGCTCCGTTTTAGAGAGATTTAGTTTGAGGAAGTGGTGCGACACCCATGTTGATATGTCAGTAAGTAAGTTAGCAATGCGAGAGGAGACTGAAGGAGTGAGGTGAGGAGTAGACATTTTTTTTTTTGCACAACAGGCTGTCAATTTGCATGGAGACTTTTGTATTGCACATGAATAGCATTTTATTTCATAGTTATTTTTGATATAGTGATATTTTGAATAAGGGATTATTTTTGTAGGTACTGTAGTAACATTTTACATGAGATAAGTTTTTTTATGAGGGGTATTGTAATATATACATCCCCACACCAATATTTGATCTTTAGAAGTATACGTGTGATCGGGGTTCTAGTGTTCCTCTACTCTGGTGAAAAAAACATTTTTAAAATTAATTTGGTGTTGCTGTTTGAGGGTTCTGCCCACTCCTTGTCTAGTAAAATGTTGTCAGAAGGACATGAATTGAAGGGAAATCTCAGCAGCCAAGAATATAAGTAAAATTACAAAAGGGATATTAAACCTTTCCCACTCTATCCAAAATTAAAAAATTGTTTTGGCTTGACATTTATGGTCATGCATTCAATATAACATGGTTCAATAGTAAACTGGCAAAACACTCTATTTCACCTGAACTAGACCCTACTAGTCTCTAAAATGAATCCTAATGGCACCTCCTTGCAATAAAAGATGTGTTATTATACTACCTCTCTGGTGCCCTATAAATATAGGAAAGAGGTATAGGTGGCGCTTTCTAAAATGCGTGTAATTCTTATAAAAAATATATAGTAAATAAATAGTAAATAAAAAATAAAAATGTAAAAAATGATTTAGGGTGTTATCTCCTTGAAGCAATTCATACATTAAAACATAAGTGATATATTATATACATACTCCAATGGTGATCAAATGTAACAAACTCCAACACACTATGTCATATTAATACAACAATGCAAAAAGTACTCTCAGTGCAAAAATGTGCAAAAAAATACAGTACACAAATTATTACATAAATGTATAAATAAATATCATAATACAAAAATTAATGAGTCCTTCTAGGATAATAAAGTGATAAGTGCAAAAAAAGTGTAATAACAGCCTCTGGTGGTGAAATACAAAGGTGAATCCACTCGAGCTCCCCCCCTCTCAGGTCCGCACTCACCAGAGGATTAAACCCCTACAGGGGTCACAAACACCAAGAGGTAACTGAAAAATGGTGTATCTCCTTCTCTACCTCAGTATATCAGGTCACTGGGGGCCCCCATCACAGGGTATATGGATAAAAAGAGGCATCTCGTACTGTAACTCCGCATATTATAAGTTTATTAATAAATGTAAATGCATTTACAATAAAACATTGAGTCAAAAGCCGTATATGAAAAGCCACTCCATCCATATGCTGTATCCGGAGTGCAATGCGTTCCACGGACCAGAAACACGCGGCCGGAAGTGACACAATGATGCTCAACGCGCAGCTGCTCTTGATGACGTCATTCTGACGAAACACATAGAATTTCATTGTGCCACTTTTGGCCTCGTGGTTCCAGCCCGTGGAACGCATCGCATTCCAGATACAGCATATGGGCGGACGGCTTTTCATATACGGCTTTTGACTCATTGTTTTATTGTAAGCACGTTTAACTTTATTAATAAATGTATAATATATAGAGTTACATTATGAGATGCCTCTTTTTATCCATATACATTGTGATGGGAGCCCCCAGTGACCTGATATACTGAGGTGGAGAAGGAGATATACCTTTTTTTCAGTTACCTGTTGGTGTCTGTGACCCCTGTATGGGTTTAATCCTCTGGTGAGTGTGGATCTGAGAGGGGGGAGCACAAGTGGATTCACCTTAGTATTTTACCACCAGAGACTGTTATTGCACTTTTGTGCACTTATCACTTTATTATCCTATAAGGATTAATGCATTTTTGGATTATGATATTTATTTATACATTTATTTGATAATTTGTGTACTGCATTTTTTGTACATTTTTGCACTGAGAGCACTTTTAGCATTATTGCATTTATATGACATAGTGTGTTGGAGCTTGTTACATTTGATCACCATTGGAGTATACATGTAATATATCACTTGTTTTTATGTATAAATTGCTTCAAGGAGATAGCACCTTTATTAATTTATTGACATTTATATTTTTTATTTACTATTTATTCACTATATATTTTTATGAGGATTACACACGTTTTAGGCCTTTACCTTTTTCCTATATTTTCTTAATTTCATATCCCACGTGTAGGGATATGCGAGGCAGGCTGCAGCCTTGTTGCACACATCCTAGCGCGGAACTAATTATCTTATTTCTGGCACCATATGTCTCCTTTCCTCACTCTGTTCCAGCACTGCAGTCTCCATAAGACTTGTCAACATTTTTATCTTTGGGAGTGTTGGATGCCTGTGTCCATGGTGGGAGCCACATTCAAGAAGCGTTAAATGCTAAAAAGTGTTACGGAGGCTATAGAGCAGAAAATCGGTGAAGGTAGAAGACACAGGACTCCATAGCAGTGAGTATAATACTTTGTGTATTGAGTGGGACTGACATTAGGATTTTTTAGGACATTGAAAGGGTCTTTTTAACCTCTTGCCGTCCACATATCGCATATGTGCAGCGGCAAAGAGTTTGGGCTTTATTGCCCACATGCCTGCGTCTCTGCATGTCATAGGTTTCTCTGATGAGAGAATGCTCACTCCCAACACAGAAACTAAGCTGTCAAAGACAGATCTTGATCTTTACTAATGGTGGAGAACCAGGGCCGGTGCCAGCAATAGGCAGGTCAGGCAGCTGTCTAGGGCACCAGAGTGGGAGGGGGGGACACTTGCTGGGGATTCGGATTTTTAAAAATACCTGTCTCTCGAGCCAGCAAACTAAAACTTCCACCTTGCGCCCCCATAGAAGAGAGGGAGCAGCATGGAAGCTTTATTTGCCTGCGGGGATCAGGGTGTGGAGCCAAGAAAGGGATCCTGGTGGCCGGTGAGTGGTCAGGCTCTCAGAGAAGGTGTTCCCTGCACTGTGGCCAGGCACTGGGTTCTCCGCTCTGTCTGCTCTTTGCTGTCCTGTACTCAAGTAAGGGGGAGGGGGCTGTGTGTGTGTGTGGGGGGGGGAAGGGGGGGACCGATCATATGTCACTGATCTACTGAGAGGATACTGGAGTACACAGACCGCTCTGCTGAAAGTTTTGCAGAGGTGCAGTGTTCTGAAGGGTGTAAATAATCTATGTTTTCCAACAAGAAGAGGTTGAGTGCTCTGTGCTCTGCAATGTGTACATGATCGGTGTTCTGCAGGATATAGATGACCAGCCTTCCCTATCCTAGCCTTTCCATATACTACTCTAGCTTGTCCATATCCTACACTAGCCTGTCTGTTTAGTACCCTAGCCTGTCCATATACTAACCTCGCCTGTCCATATACTACCCTAGTCTGTCTATATACTACCCTAGTCTGTCCATATAGTACCCTAGCCTGTCCATATACATGCAGACCATGGCTGGCGTTAGGAAGCAAGCCGGTGCCGGCACTATTCGCCTTCAGGCCGGGTCCAGAGGCACAGGTGTGGGCCTGTGGACTAAGGCTGAAGAAACAGATGGAAAGGCGCCGCAAAAATCTCCACCCCCCCACCTCATACATGGGCAGGGCAAAGGGGGTGGAGTTCAGGGGTGGAGCCAAGGGGGCATCAAAATCAGGTTTAACCTAGGGTGTCAAAAATCCTTGTACTAGCCCTGTCGAGAACTGATGGAACTAGCTCTAGATCATGTCACCCCTGTGACAGTCAAAGTGAAGAAAATGTCATCAGCACAGCAAGGATTCCTCAAAAGGGTCCATGTGATAGTCAATCACATGATTTAGCAGACATTACCAGCACCCCTCCCCCTCGGCCTAATATCAGTTAAGGGGATGCAGGGGTGGGAAGAAAGAGGTTAATGCCTGGACATGTATGGGGCAGAGGATATACAGTATTTTCTTTCTCTGATTTTCCACAAGACAAAAACATTTATTCCACAATGGTAAAATGTTAAATGTAAATTTTAGTAATCTTAGTATAGGTAACTCATTGAATGAATGTCTAGTAGCAACTGTTACTGCCAGTCACCAATCTGAAGTATTAGAAAAGACACATTTATTAAAATGAGCTGCACTCACAATGGTAGTATAGAAAGTGCTTTCAGAATAGACTCAGAAGGTCAACTAGAAGGTCAAACAGTAAAGCCAGCAGCAGGAATAAGAATCCAATTTGTGGCTATCTATCAGCCCCAGTAAGAGGCTAAGACGTTGATCATGATCGACTGGTCGACCAGGCAGAGCCAACAGGTAGATCGTGACCACGGCTCTGCCTCCCCCCAGCCTCCACTGTTAAGTGCAGAGAGGGGAGTGGAAGGCAGCATAGTGCTGGATGGAGGGTGGGGCAGGAGCTGTTCAGTGATTGGTTGCTGGACGGACACTACTGTGGGGGGCAGAGGACACTGCATTGGTGGAGTACAGGACACTACTGTGGGGGGGGGGGGCAGAAGACATTACAGTCGGGGGGTGATGTGAAGGGGGCAGAGGACACTACGTTGGGGGGATACAGAACACTACTTTGGGGGTTGGGGGAAGAGGACACTGCTATGGGGGGCAAGGGACACTATAGTGGGAGGGTAATGTGAAGGGGACAGAAGACACTGCTATTGGGGGGGGGGGGGTAGAGGATTCTACAGCAATGACATGAAGGATGAAGGCAGACACTTTGTGTTCTTCATGCCGTTTTTTTATTGGGAGCTGGATAGATTTTTTTTTAAAGGGGGCCGCATTGTTAACCCCTACCCTGTGGATTTAGGGAGCTTAATAGTTTTCTTTTTTTTTTTTTGTGAAGGGCGCCGCCTAGTTACCCCCTTCCCTTGGGGATCTTCGCTTTCCTCCATGTTGATCAGGTAGATCTCAAAATCTGAAACCTCTGGGCTAAAGAAACCACTTCCTGTAATTAAGCAGTGTCCTTTGTTTCTAAATGCATAGCTCTCTCTTTATATATAATGTATACAGTATCCCTCCCTTTTTGTAAATATTTTATTATATCTTTGCATGTGACAACACTGAAGAAACGACACTTTGCTACAATGTAAAATAGTGAGTGTACAGCTTGTATAACAGTGTAAATTTGCTGTTCCCTCAAATAACTCAACACACAGCTATTATTGTCTAAACCGCTGGCGATAAGAGTGAGTACACCCCTAAGTGAAAATGTCCAAATTGGGCCCAATTAGCCCTTTTCCTTCCCCCGTTGTCATGTGACTCATTAGTGTTACAAGGTCTAAGGTGTGGATGGGGAGCAGGTGTGTTAAATTTGGTGTTATTGCTCTCCCTCTTTCATACTGGTCACTGGGAGTTCATCATGGCACTCTCTGAGGGTGTGAAAAAAAGGATTCTTGCTCTACATAAAGATGACCTAGGCTATAAGAAGATTGCCAAGACACTGAAACAGAGCTGCAACACGGTGGTAAAGACAACAGAGCGGCTTAACAGGACGGGTTCCACTCAGAACAGGCGGAAGACAAGCAGACTAAGGACATGAATTACTGGAACCATATCCTGTGGTTTGATGAGACCAAGATAAACTTATATGGTTCAGATGGTGTCAAGTGTGTGTGGTGGCAACCAGGTGAGGAGTACAAAGACAAGTGTGTCTTGCCTACAGTCAAGCACGGTGGTGGGAGTGTTATGGTCTGGGGCTGCATGAGTGCTGCCAGCACTGGGGAGCTACAGTTCATTGAGGGAAACATGAATGCCAACATGTACTGTGACATACTGAAGCCGAGCTTAACCCCTCCCTTCGGAGACTGGGCTGCAGGGCAGTATTCCAACATAAAAATGACCCCAGACACACCTCCAAGACCACTGCCTTGCTAAAGAAGCTGAGAGTAAAGGTGATGGACTGGCTAAGCATGTCTTCAGACCTAAACCCTATTGAGCATCTGTGGGGCATCCTCAAATAGAAGGTGGAGAAGCGCAAGGTCTCTAAGATCCACTAGCTCCGTGATGTCATCATGGAGGAGTGGAGAAGGACTCCAGTGGCAACCTGTGAAGCTCTGGGGAACTCCATGCCCAAGAGGGTTAAGGCAGTGCTGGAAAATAGTGGTGGCTACACAAAATATAGACCCTTTGGGCCCCATTTTGATATTTTTCACATTGTACTCACTTTTGTTGCCAGCGGTTTAAACATTTATGGCTGTGTGTTGAGTTATTTTGAGGGGACAGCAAATTTACACTGTTATACAAGCTGTACACTTATTACTTTACATTGCAGCAAAGTGTCATTTCTTCAGTGTCACATGAAATGATATAATAAAATATTTACAAAAATGTGAGGGGTGTACTCACTTTTGTGAGATACTGTACCTGTGCCTTGCGAAAGTATTCAGCCCCCTTGAACTTTGCAGCCTTTTGCCACATTGCAGGCTTCAAACATAAAGATATAAAACTGTATTTTTTTGTGAAGAATCAACAAGTGGGACACAATCATGAAGTGGAACAAAATTTATTGGATATTTCAAACTTTTTTAACAAATAAAAAACTGAAAAATTGGGCGTGCATAATTATTCAGCCCCCTTAAGTTAATACTTTGTAGCGCCACCTTTTGCTGAGATTACAGCTGTAAGTCACTTGGGCTATGTCTCTATCAGTTTTGCACATGGAGAGACTGAAATTTTTGCCCATTCCTCCTTGCAAAACAGCTCGAGCTCAGTGAGGTTGGATGGAGAGCGTTTGTGAACAGCAGTTTTAAGTTCTTTCCACAGATTCTCGATTGGATTCAGGTCTGGACTTTGACTTGGCCATTCTAACACCTGGATATGTTTATTTGTGAACCATTCCATTGTAGATTTTGCTTTATGTTTTGGATCATTGTCTTGTTGGAAGACAAATCTCCGTCCCAGTCTCAGGTCTTTTGCAGACTCCATCAGGTTTTCTTCCAGAATGGTCCTGTATTTGGCTCCATCCATCTTCCCATCAACTTTAACCATCTTCCCTGTCCCTGCTGAAGAAAAGCAGGCCCAAACCATGATGCTGCCACCACCATGTTTGATTGTTTTCCTATGGACAGAGTCTCCCACCTCAGCTGTAGATCTCTGCAGTTCATCCAGAGTGATTATGGGCCTCTTGGGTGCATCTCTGATCAGTCTTCTCCTTGTATGAGCTGAAAGTTTAGAGGGACGGCCAGGTCTTCATAGATATGCAGTGTTCTGATAATCCTTCCATTTCAATATTATTGCTTGCACAGTGCTCCTTGGGATGTTTAAAGCTTGGGAGATCTATTTGTATCCAAATCCGGCTTTAAACTTCTCCACAACAGTATCTCGGACCTGCCTGGTGTGTTCCTTGTTCTTCATGATGCTCTCTGCGCTTTAAACGGACCTCTGAGACTATCACAGTGCAGGTGCATTTATATGGAGACTTGATTACACACAGGTGGATTCTATTTATCATCATTAGTCATTTAGGTCAACATTGGATCATTCAGAGATTCTCACTGAACTTCTGGAGAGAATTTGCTGCACTGAAAGTAAAAGGGCTGAATAATTTTGCACGACCAATTTTTCAGTTTTTTATTTGTTAACAAAGTTTGAAATATCCAATAAATTTTGTTCCACTTCATGATTGTGTCCCACTTGTTGTTGATTCTTCACAAAAAATTACAGTTTTATATCTTTATGTTTGAAGCCTGAAATGTGGCAAAAGGTCGCAAAGTTCAAGGGGGCCGAATACTTTCGCAAGGCACTGTACATACACACACATAGTGTACTTTATGTATTTACAACTTAAATAGAAGGAAGCAGAAGTGGTAACATAGGAACCACAATGAAATAAAAGCAAAGTAAAAGAACATCAGACCTTAGAGCACAAATAAATATTAAAGGAACTAAATATAAAAATGTTCAGATAACAATGATATTTAAAACTAAACTAGCGTATTTTTAATATAAGGGTAATACTATTCATTGGCCACTAGATAGACATAATACAAAGTTTACAAATGAACATATAATTGTAAGCCTCTGTATCAGAATAGCATCTAATATGTAATAAAGAAACTAATAAATATAAAGAAAAATGATACAACATAAAGATTCCTTCCAGGACAGCATCTAAAATACCACACTTGTGACCATGTTATTTAGGGTTTAACATAAAATATGGTTATATTCCACAAACCTCCACCCTCACACTGACCACCCCCCACAACTACCTGAATCACAAGATTATTCTCTCTGTTACAGTTTGAATTGCCTGTCTGCATAGTCACCTCATCTATTCACAGATCTATTTACATGGATCTGTGAATGGAAGACTACAAGTCCTATCTTCCACTGTGGCAGAGGGACTTGTATATCTCAATTGAGTACAAGCACAGGGACATCACTACACTTGTTATGCATTGATTACTTCCTCCAGCCCCACAACACTAAGTCTGTACATCAGTATGGACCCGGGGCTAGGGAAAGAATCTGCACCTGCAATGCACTGAACACGACTGCAATGCTCTGCAAGAAAAAAATGGATAAAAACACTTTTTTTGGCTGCATTTACTATTTTTTTTTTTCAAAAGATGAACTATGCCTTTAAAGAATAGGTATCACCATCATTTTTAAATCATTGTGGAAGTCCTCCGGGCACCAAGTTCTGACAGGCACACAAAGGTGAAGGGGTGGTGACAATAGGTAAAAGTCTGACTCACAGTATACATGGAACTTTGGGTTGGGTCTCTCTTCTCTCCTTTGTACTGGATGTTGATGGCTCTTAGTGAAGAGAAGATTGGATACTAGGCAGTTGTCTGTCTTCTTCTAAAGGGCCCATTGCTTGCACAGTGGCTGTTAAGTGCTGGCAGGGAGGTGATTGATCTTTTGAGGGCAGAATACTAGCTAACCGTATGGGATGTGAATGCTGGTGCCTGCAATTCATAACAACAGAATCAAAACAACACAAGCCACCAGCTATCTCTCTTAAAAGTAAAAAAGTCAATAACTGCCCCGCAGTTAGGGAGTCAGCCTATAGATCAAGCCACTGTGTCTTCACTGATAGTTAGTTATTGATCTTTAATACTAAGCTGGTATCTTGTTGTTGTGATTCTGTTGCTGTAAACAACAACACAAGCCACCAGCTAATACTCATCCAGCAGCCCCATGTTGTGTGTCCTGAGTTCTACCTGTCTGATGTCTGTGTGTAAACATAAAATGCAAAAAATAAATAAATAAATAACACATGCAAACATAATACACTGTATATTCAAGCCAGATCCACTATACAAAGTGAGGGGCAGTGATTACAGTGCTGATTGCTATAGCAAAAGCTCCCTCCATAGGAACACCCTTAAATTGTTCTGGGGAGGAGCTACAGCACAAAATATGTATTTTAAATACACATTGAGGCTAAGGATCAGAATCGGAACAAAGTGCTTCCAGCACATGGTGCCCAGGGGGATTCCACAGGAATTTTAAAGTTATGGCGATACTTCTAATTTGAAGGAGTTTTAGGTCACACACTTTCATTTTTTTTCATGACTTTTGTGGACATTAACAGAGCGATTTGTGTGACTCCTGCCGATCTCTAACTCCCCCTAAAGCACAGACTGGATACCTGTCCCTAACCTGAAAAGAGACTGAACCTATACCAAAAATTGCAGCCCTTTAAATAACTTTTGAGGACATTAACAGAGCGATTTGTGTGACTGCAGCTGATCTCTAACTTCCCCTAAAGCACAGACTGGATACCTGCCCCTAACCTGAAAATAGACTGGACCTATACCAAAAATTGCAGCCCTTTAAATGACTTTTGTGGACATTAACAGAGCGATCTGTGTGACTGCAGCCAATCTCTAATTGCCCCTAAAGCACAGACTGGACACCTGCCCCTAACCTGAAAAGAGACTGGACCTATACCGAAATACCAGCCCTGAAAAGGACTTTTGTGGACATTAACAGAGTGATTTGTGTGACTGCTGCCGATCTCTAACTGCCACTAAAGCACGACTGGATACCTGCCTCCAACCTGAAAAGATACTAGTAGACCTATACCGAAATACCAGCCCTGAAAAGGATTTTTGTGGATCTTCACAGAGCTATTTGTGTCTGGCAATCTCTCCCTCATGAGCATAGGCAACCTCTCCCTACGCTGGCAAAAAGCAGAATGTGAAATTGCCAGCAGCTCAGGTCTATTTATAGGGTAGGGGGCATGTCCATGTGCTGAAATGTTTTAATTGGCTGTCCCATTCCACCTGACGGCTGTGTCATGGGTCAAAGTTCTCCCTAATGTAAACGAATATGGCCGCCGCGAACAACGCCATGTGTTCGCAAATTTGGCGGGTAGCGAACAAGCAAAATTTGCCACAAACCAACCGCCGGGCGAACCGCAAGGCCATCTCTATTTGTCAGTTGTGGCTGAGTGTGACCCTCTCCTAGTGCACAGCACGCATTTCCTGCATGAAGAGAATGGAGGCTGGATTTGCTCTTTCTCTCTTCCTATCCCCTGTGTCTGCCCCACACTCCAGCCCCCGACGTGTAATGCTTGGCAACATTACTGGCAGGGTCGGAGCTCGGAGGTAGCAAGCAGGAGCTTGAAGTTTGTTGATCACCAGTGTTGGATGTCTGTGCACTTGAAGTGTGAGGAGTGGGCACCACTGCAATAGAAGGGCACCATAAACTATGTGGAATGGGCTGTCACCTTGGAGGACACACGTAAATGCCTATGGCTAGTAACCCACCTGTGTGTGCACACACTGGGTAGAACTGGTAGTGGCATGGACAGAGAGATCCAGGAGCTCTACATTTGTATTGCATTGCAAAAGAAAGCATGGCTTGGAATTGACATGCTGTGACCTGTAGTGCCATTAAAAGTGGAAAGCCAATGGTTTCCTATACCCCTATGGTTATAGGGCACAGGTGTCAAACACAAGGCCCGTGGGCCAAATCCGGTCCTCCAGGCCATTTCATGTGGCCCTCACACCTCTCCTGCAGCTGCAGGAGAGCTCCAGCCCTTCTCCAGCCCCTGTACTTTTTGCTTTCCAGCAATGCCTACAGCTTCTTTCCAGCAGCTGCACAAGATAAGGGGGATTCACTGTGATGTAAGGGAGGGTGAGGGACTCAACTTCTGATGGTGGTGTTGTTCTTAACATCCTATGTAAAGGTAGGGGATGCTCTGGACATCTTATCTTACAGATACAACCGGCCCTTTTGAGGGCAATCATAATGCTGATGCGGCCCGCGATTAAATTGAGTTTGACACCCCTGTTATAGGGGATCACAAAGTGGATCACAAAGTGGCACTCTGGGACTTATAGTGCCATGGCAATTGAGAGACCCAAAGGTTTGCTATACCTACCTGAGAGCACTTGTAGGCAAGAGGAGGTACATGGGTGGCCCTGCATGGCTGCCAACAGAAGAAGATGTGGACAAGGTAGCTCAGTGTGACTAGAGGGCTATGAAAAGAGTTGAGTGGGTATAAGAGTGGGAGTTTTGAAACAGACCATGCAGCTCTAGATTCTTGGCAGCTTGCTGCCATGCCTCTGTCGTAGCATTGAGGAGACAAGCCTGTGCACTGAGGGACCATAATTGGTAAGTGGGCATACACTAAACATCCCCCTCTACTCCCCACTTTCTCTCTCTCCCCCTTCCTCTTTCCATCTCCCCTCCCTCTCTCTCTCCTGCTTTTCCCCTTCTTTCTCCCTTCCCCTCTTTTTTCCTCCTCTCTCTATAATCCCTCTCTCTCTATCCACCCTCTCTCTTCCTCCCCTTTCTCTCCCCCTCTTCTCTGTGCCCACTCCTTTTCTCTCATTCTCTCCCTACCCACCCGGATCTTAACTGCTGCACTTTATACGAAATGGCCATACATGGAGCGAAATTCAGGTGGTTTATATTCGATCAGTCGAAAACCAGCCTGTTATAAAATTGTTGCATGATCAGCACTGCTGGCTGCAGCCAGCAGTGCTGATCAGTGTTTTCTGACAGTGGAGAAGTCTCCCCGCCATCAGAACACAATAGCTTAGAGGGAGTGATTCCCCCATCCACTTCAAATGTGTGGATGAAGGAATTGGGTCATTTTTTTTTACATCCAACCCACTGGTTGAATGAAAAAAATGACTAATGTATGGGATGCCCTACTCCTGTCCTGGCCTCAGCACCCTATACATTATGCTGTACATTACATTGTCCTGACCAACGTGTTCATGGTCCGAATCAACAGTTGCTAGTTTTAACAAATTCTTCTCCAAGGTAGGCTCAGTCAGACTAAGACTAAGTAATATATTTTTGTGTGCAGAAAAGCATATGTAATAGAACATTTAAAATGTTTTATTTTCTAAATGATCCCTTGTCTTAAAGGATAAGTCCAGTCAAAACCTAACTAACACTAAACCTGCTATTTGCCACATTCTAAGATTATACTATCTAACTCTGTAAAGCAAAAATCGCTGTACCTACCTTTTCTACACCCGATCCGATCCAATCCCCAGAGATGGAAGCTCTGTGCAGGAGAGGACCGACAACGACTATGAAATGAATAGGAAGTGACGTCACCTATAGACTTACTATGGGCCTTCTGTGGTCGAGGGCCTCTCCATGCTGAAGACGTCACTGACAGCTCAGCAAGGGACCGGACAGATTGGGTGTAGAAAAGGTAAGTACAGTTATTTTTGCGGCACAATAGTTAGGAATATTTTGTGGGTACAAGGACTGTGGCATAAGCGCACATTATATACAGCAGGGTTTCTCAACTAGGGTTCCTCCTGAGGTTGCTAGGGGTTCCTTGAGCAATAGGCAATTTCTGCCTCTTAGATAAGTTTCCAAAGGCACCATTGATCCTTTTAGCTATCTGTAAGTGGGTAATTCTTCTCAATGATGACAAGAGTAAGGAGCATTCTTCCCACTGACTGTCACACTAAGGTGTCATGAGTTGTAGAATTTTAATTTTTAGCAGGGGTTCCCAGAGACCAAAAATTTATTTCAAGGGTTCCTCTGTGTTGAAAAGGTTCATAATCATGCTCACATTTTGTCACGCTGTTTTGACTTTTTGATTGTAAAGCCAAGCAGACTACTTCTTTTGGGTATTGTTAGTATTTACATATTGTTTAAATATCAGTTCTCTTACTAAGTTAGGTTTTTTGTTGTATTTCGGGTTGTCAGCTAGCTCTGCCAGCAAATTTGTCATGTTTTATCAGTAAAAAAACTGAATTTTTATAAAATCTTACCGTAAAATTCCTTTCTCTGAGTCCTCCGACAGTAGCCGCCCACTCATACAGTCTTCACCAATGGGGTATTGACTTCATCTCCACAGGAGTAACTAGGCATAAGACTTGTTAGAAACAAAGCATTTACATAGACACACCCATGGGGGCTGTCCCACTGGTCCAATACCCCCCTGCAATAGCCATCCCAACTCAGTTTGGTAGCAAGCAGTTAAGTGTATAAGAAACCCCAAAAAGAGGGGCGGGGGCAGCGACTGTCGTTGGACTCAGAGAAAGGAATTTTACGGTAAGATTTTACAAAAATTCAGTTTTCTCTTACGTCCGCCGACAGTCGCCGCCCACTCATTCAGTCTTCACCAATGGGGATGTCCCAAAGCAGTGTATACATGAGGGGTGGGAAACGTGACCGCCAGAAAAGGCAATGTAGTACCCACATCAGAGAAAAGAACCATACATGAACACAAAGGTAACCTTCTGGGCAACAGAGAAGCTCAACAGGAGCAACAACCCAGGAAAGCAAATAACCAAGGGGATAAACAACCCAAACAGCCAGGGACCCGCAACAAAAAACAGGGTCCCTACGGAACTGCCGCACAGAGAACTTTGCGGCCAAAGGAGGCATCAGATGATGCCAGAAGATCAATTTTGTAGAATTTTGAAAAGGTGTGCACTGACGACCAAGTCGCAGCCTTGCACACCTGGGTCACCAAAGTCTGATGCCGGAAGGCCCAGGACGCACTCACCGCTCTGGTAGAGTGCGCCTTGACAGGGAAGGGCGGAACCCGTTCCTTAATTGAATAGGCCTGTACAATCGTCTGTCTGATCCATTTTGAAATGGTCGCCGCAGACGCAGCCATACCCTTCCGAGGTCCCTCAGGAAGGACAAAAAGAAAATCCGACTTCCGAAAGGATTCAGTGGACAACAGGTAAACACTGATCGCCCTGACAACATCCAAGGAATGCAAAGCAACCTCCTTAGGATGCTTAGGATTCACACAGAGTGAAGGCAAAACAATGTCCTCATTAAGGTGAATAGCAGAGACCACCTTAGGAAGAAAGGACTGGTTAGGTCGCAAGACCACCTTCTCTCTATGAACCACCAGATAAGGGGAGCGGCAAGACAAAGCCGCCAACTCCAACACTCTGCGCGCATAAGTGATCGCCACTAGAAAGGCAACCTTTTTAGACAGCAGAGGTAACGAGATGTCCCTGATGTTTTCAAAGGGAGGACATTGTAGCACGGACAGAACCAAGTTCAAGTCCCATGGAGGCAAAGGCTCCCTTCGAGGAGGGGCCAAGTGACGCACACCTTGAAAAAAGGTGCGAATCAAGGAATTAGACGCCAAGGGGCGCTGGAAAAGAACAGCGAGTGCAGACAACTGGCCCTTAATCATGGCCAACGCAAGACGCTGGTCCACACCAGACTGCAGGAAAGCCAACACTCTCGCCACCGAATAGGAGTGAGGAGAGAAACCCCTGGACTCACACCAGGCAAAATAAGCTTTCCATGTACTGGAATAAATCTTACCAGACGAGGCTTTTCTAGCCTTGAGCAAGGTAGGAATGACCTCTGAGGAGAGACCCCTGTCTCTCAGGACCTGGCTTTCAACAGCCATGCCGTTAAAGTCGCTGGCTGTAAAGCAGGATGGAAGATCGGTCCCTGAGACAGCAGATCTTCCCGCATCGGAAGCCGCCATGGAGGCTCGACGGCCAGGTGAACGATGTCCGCGTACCAGGACCCGCGCAGCCAGTCCGGTGCCACCAGAATCACCAATGTTGGTTCAGAGGGGCCAACCTGCGAAGGAAACTGGACAACTGAATCAGAGGAAAGGCATATATCAGATGATACTGATGCCAAGGCACCACCAGCGCATCCGAGGCGTCTGCCAGAGGATCGCGCGTTCTTGCCACAAACCTTTCCACTTTTTTGTTTAGCCGAGACGCGAACAGATCCACATCCGGGGATTCCCATTTCGCACACAGCATTTGAAATACCTCCAAGTGCAGGGACCATTCCCCCTGGTCCAGGGTCTGGCGGCTCAGATAATCGGCCTGCCAATTTTCTACACCCGGAATGTGAACTGCCGAAATCGCCGGGACATGAGTCTCGGCCCAAGACAGAATTCTGGTCACTTCCTGGGCCGCCCGGGCACTCCTGGTGCCCCCTTGGTGGTTGATGTAAGCCACCACAGTGACATTGTCCGTCTTCACCCGTACAGGACGACCCTGAAGACGATCCGACCAATGGAGCAGGCACAGCCTGATCGCTCTCAATTCCAATATGTTCATCGGAAAGGGAGGATTCCTCCTCCGACCATGTGCCCTGGGCAGACAGGTTGCCCAGGATGCCACACCAGCCCGACAGGCTGGCATCCGTAGTAATTACCGTCCACAGTAACGGCCTGGAAGGATTTCCCTTCCGACACAGCCGAGGACTGAAGCCACCACAAGAGATCCATTCTGGTTTGGCGACTCAGAGACACCCTCAGGTCCAAGGACTGAGGTAATCTGTCCCATCTGGCTAGGATTTCCACTTGGAGAGATTGCGTGTGAAACTGTGCAAATGGTATCGCCTCGAAGGCTGACACCATCAAACCCAGGGACCGCATAGCCCCTACACACATCAAAGTACTCAGCCCCCACACACATCAAAGTACTCTTCTTTGCTGTACTCAGTGTCTCTCCCCCTTCCTACAGTACGTCTCCCCTACCTCACACAGACAGGAGGACTCAAGGCATAGCAGGTCTGAATAGAGGAAGGAAGCTGCAAGATGGTGATTGGTTGCTTAGATTGCCATTCATCCTGGCAACCAATCACTGGCTTGTTTCCCTCTGGCAGTTCCAGCCCTCCCTCCAGAACTGTCCTGCCTCACGCTGTTGGCTCTGCAAAGAAAGCATGACAGCTGAAAGGAAAACAGGCTGCTAAATGGCGTGACCACTGCGGTCCAGGAGGGAGAGTGATGCGGGCCGGACTCGGACCGCAGGCCGCCATTTAGTGATGCCTGCTGTAAATCATTATCATTATAGGTCCTATGATTGTCTATGTAGCATTATATCGAATTATGCAAGTACTGGAGAATTCAACCCCCCCCCCCCCAATATTCTTTCAGATTTATTAAGGCAACCACAGTGCTAAAAGGTTTAATTGTTCATATCTCAAGATAGTACTCATATTAAATAACCAATCCTTTGTAGTTGTGATAATCTCCATTTTCTAATATTTCAAAACAAGTTTGCAGGCGATAAATAATGCTCGAGAAAATGCCTCTCTGGTAGATATCTGTGGAACTACGGCAGCCAATATGCCTAAAAGGCATTGTTTAGGATCTACTTTAATATTAGTTTCAAATGTGCCATTAATAATATTTATAACAGTTTCCCAGTATCTTTGCAGCTTAAGGCATCTTTAGAGCATATGTATCAGGTTGCCATGATCTCAGAGATTCCCTCCTTAGCCCCATAGTACTTAATTTGGATGGGGTATAATGTATGCGTACTATTATATACAGATGGGAGAACCTCTGACACGTACTACTAGAACTCATCTGTACAGACCATAAAGCCTCCTCCCACTTTTATTGGCCTATAATACCTATATTCGCCTCCCATTTAGCCATAGCACTACATGGATGGTCTTCCAAATATGCATTCAAAAGTAAAATATACCACCTGGATAAAAAAAAACCTTAGTTGTAGTGATAGTCTGCATTAAATTGAAACATATGCCATCTAGAAGGGCTTTGGGATATAACTGCATGTTTGAGTTGCAAGTAATAAAAATACATACTATCCAGGAGAATAAATTGTGATAGAAGAATAGCAAAATGCATCAAAAATATGATGTAGGTGAGTCACATCATATGTTTGCCTTTACTGCTATACTGTAACCTAGCTAGCTCAGGGTAGGTATCAATAAACCATATCGGACTGTATAAAGTAAAGCTAGTAACATTCAGCTGCTTGGCTTTTTCCCATACTTTATACATAAGTATATACTGTACATAGGAAATGTTTTGTTAGATCTATACAAAGTCCTGCTGGTAAAGTCTTTAGACTTTATGAAGAGTAATATTACCAAAAGAGTAGGGTTGGAGAGGTTATTAGACCTTGTTGGCTGCTATATAATATACCCAGGCATTTTGAAGAGCCACCCCCCCCCCCTGTCAATATAGAGAATATTTTTTTCCTGGTTGGGGCCATGGAAAAAAAAGACTATTCCCTTTGTGGGACCTGATTAGGGCCACCAAAGGTTCTACTGCTAGAGCAAATAATAAAGGAGAGAGAGGGCGGTCCTTTCAAGTACTTTTTCGCAGCGTGAATAGAAACATTTCCTAATAAATATTTCATACTTTCAATAACTGTGGTAGTATGCAATCTACGTAATTTTTATACACTTTCATAGGAAGCCTGTCATCTCCTGGTGCTTTGCATTTTCGGAAACAGACTGGTTGCTGCTTGGACTTCCTGAAGAAACATTTGGGAGAGAAATAAGCTGGGCCATAGAAAGCTAAAGTAATACAATTGATTGCATATACTGTCTTAGCAAATGTGCAGAAACATTGATTTTGGAAGTATAAAGGTGACTATAAAAACTATAAAAATTAAAAAAAAGTCCTGCCATAATCAAGGTAGGAGAATTAACCATTTTACCTTGTAAGGTTACCAAGGCACCAATAACTTGTGAAGGGCATTAAGCACAAGCAATTTTTCTAACAAGTGGCCAGTGTCGTGGCATACCTATCTCGCATTTTCTGTAATACCTTGTTGGCCTTTACAAGATACCTTGCTGGATATGCAGGATGCCTTGACTGGCATTTAGAATGGTTATCTTAAACAAAATGTCTTTTGAGTTAATCTCATTTTACTTTGATTTCTTTACATGTGTCACTGAGCTTGCAAAGGCTAAGAATATATCAGATGACAGAAACAGTGGAAATTCCCTATCTCTCAGAATATCAACTCTGTCTGGACAGCTGACCACAAAGCCAATAATATCTTCTAAAAAGCCCCTTTGGAACTTTTATTGAACGTCACCAAGAAATTTCCCATATGACAGAGAATCACGATCTAGATTGACATAATGCTTACTATAATTAGTTGTTAACTTTGATTGGACAAAAGATGTTAATAACAACCCATTTCTTGTACGTCAGATTGTAATGACAAACCCATTTCTGAGTATATTTAAACTCCAGCAATGTTGTAATAAATCAGGTCACTATGATTCAGCCATCTTGAGTCTTGTCTGATCTCATTATATATATATAGCTATATATTGTCTGATTTGGTATCACTGACTAACAGGTAACAGGTATTTTGTACCTGAGGAAAAATTCCACAACAATTTGGCGAGCCAGCCAGGAGAACCTGGTGCTAACCAGTGTTGCATTATAAACTAGGTGCTAGGTACAATGTTGGTAGAGCTGTAAGCACCCCATAAAAGCACCGCCTAAGTCAGACTGTCCTTTCCAAGGAGTTCAAATAGATTACATTGATTTCCCACAGTCTGGTCCAAATGCACATGTTTTAGTTTGTATAGACATTTTTCAGGATGGCCTAAGGCCTGGCCAGTCTCTAGGGGTACAGTACAAACCACAGGAAAAAGGCTTTTGCCCCAGGTAATGTGCAGGTATAGAATCCCAGGTGCAAGATACCTGGGATCTTTTACCTGGGATTTTGTACCTGTTTTAAAGAGTGCAATTGGTTTAAAAGCAATTGACAAAAATGCATAATAGTGTGTTTTCATTCCTACCAGATCCAAATGAGGATACTAAAAGTCATAAAGTAAGGCTACTAAGAGTGCAATTGGTTACACCAACATCCCTCCAGGTAGAAGGGATACATGGATTCACGCCAGTCATTGAAAAAAGGTGGTACAATGATTTTCTTTAAATTTTTGATATGTATGGGAATGTTGGGTATAATGAAGGGGCAGGACAATAAAAGGAATAGACAACCTAAGGCCCAATGTACTGTTAAGTTTAAATACCAGGTAGCCAGGAAGTCAGGATACTCAGGGTCACAATTACACCCAGAGTCCCAGACTATACCTGTGCTAGTAAACCCACTTGCATTAGAGGATCTAAATCAGACAGAGTTTTAAAATCCTATAGAAACATTACCAGTGCACAAAAGGACATGTTAATTCCCCCAAAAGTCGCAGGTTCCAAGAATCCTACAGTGTGTATAGTGTTCTATGGAAATAAAACTGATGTAGGGAGGGTGGACTGTTCACAAGCACTGATAAACATATCCTGCCTACAGCTGACTGTAAACAGCCCATGACATGAAACTTGCATGCATTACAGAAATGAAACTGTTAAACATAAAATATGAGCCATATTAAATGACAATATGGACATTTCTCACCTAGGAGAAGCCCTCAGGTTTCTGTTGTTCAGACAGAAACTGGGGTATTATGAAAGTTATTAATACCCATTTTCACCCCAGGGTGGTCACATTCAGGGTTGGGAATCTATTGTGTCTGTGGCAATAAGGCCCATAGTTTACTTTCTCAGTGTGTCACAGGAACAGGTACTACAACCTCTTTATTTCCAATGGTGTCCGCCCATCCTAATGAACACAGTCTTTTGGAGGTTTTGCCTTATCTCCTAAAATAATGAAAGTGGTGTATTTATATTGATGTTTATGATAATTATGATCTCTAGTTATCTGTAGAATTAAAATAATTATGTGTTTGGTTGATAAGGTTACCAAGGCCAAGGAGACAACCTATTTCAACTCTATACGGAAATAAGAAGTGATTGATGATGCTGAGTATGCTGTAATGAGAAATCTGTCACCTCAAACCCCCCATGTATGACGTAATCTCCACCTCAGAACCTTACCAAGACTCGGACACCCCCCACTGAGGTTTGCCCTCTGGGCCAGTGTTCCAAGCGTAAGGGGCTGCTCCCTTGGAGGAATCTGATAAGCGGAATAGGTAGTTAGTTAGCCTGATCAATAAATTCTCAAGAGGGGGGAGATGTCGTGGCATACCTATCTCGCATTTTCTGTAATACCTTGTTGGCCTTTACAAGATACCTTGCTGGATATGCAGGATGCCTTGACTGGCATTTAGAATGGTTATCTTAAACAAAATGTCTTTTGAGTTAATCTCATTTTACTTTGATTTCTTTACATGTGTCACTGAGCTTGCAAAGGCTAAGAATATATCAGATGACAGAAACAGTGGAAATTCCCTATCTCTCAGAATATCAACTCTGTCTGGACAGCTGACCACAAAGCCAATAATATCTTCTAAAAAGCCCCTTTGGAACTTTTATTGAACGTCGCCAAGAAATTTCCCATATGACAGAGAATCACGATCTAGATTGACATAATGCTTACTATAATTAGTTGTTAACTTTGATTGGACAAAAGATGTTAATAACAACCCATTTCTTGTACGTCAGATTGTAATGACAAACCCATTTTTGAGTATATTTAAACTCCAGCAATGTTGTAATAAATCAGGTCACTATGATTCAGCCATCCTGAGTCTTGTCTGATCTCATTATATATATATAGCTATATATTGTCTGATTTGGTATCACTGACTAACAGGTAACAGGTATTTTGTACCTGAGGAAAAATTCCACAACACCAGTCTGTTTCTGCCCCTCTAAAAATGCAAATTTGGAAAAGAATAGGTTTTTCTCCTCTGAGGTATTAACTAGTCAAGTCAGAACATTTTGTGCAGAGAGCCATGCTTCATTAGTGGACTCTAAACAGGCTCATTCAAGCCACTGTACCTGTTGCATAACTTGAGTTTCATGTTCCCTAGAACCATTTTTAACCGCTTTAACTTAGAGATAAATACCCCTCTAAGAAATGCTTTAAAAGTTTCCCAATGTACTAGAGGGTCTGGAAATTGCTAATGGAAGGAAAAAAGTTCCGGAATTTTACTACGAGAAGTAAAAATATTTATCCAATAAGCATTTCTCTTCCAAGAAGATTTAAGAGATAAAGGTGCAGATTTAGCATCTACTCAAATAACCAATGGTAAATGGTCTGACACACTCCTAGCAACATACCTCTCAACTATCCCAGATTCGGGATTCAGGACTATAATGGGATTTGATGTAAGGCCCGGCGAATAAAGGTTTTATCCTGGAGTGAAGCCCAGTGCCAGAATAAGTTCTGGCACTTGGCTCCAATGAAAACGACAAGAGAAAGGCGCACCGACCTTGTGCATTACCATTAAAAAGTTTATAAAAATCAAAGTAGGGCAGCGTACAAATTGGCAGTTTTGGCTCTGAGGAAGAGGGTCCTCCCTCAAAACGCGTAAGCCATACCAGGTTTTGAGGACGCCATCACGCTATCCATCAGTAAAGAAATGTTCTGGAAGCGAGCGGTTCCCATTTCCTACATGCTTGTACATATCCTATGTTGGTGAGTATATTGTACGCTACCAAATATAAAATTAGTGTTGCGCAAGATAAAAATCTATTTAAATGAATATAAAATGTTTTTTATTCCAAAAAGTAAACGATGATACACTCACATTTAATGGTGCATCCATGCACCTTTAGATAGCCCTTCAGACGATATCCCTCTTCACAGTACCGTTGTGGTATAGTGGCATCCCCCTGAGGAAGACACGTGGTCCCTTGTGTCGTCACGCATAGGGGAGGGGCAAGGACGGACGGAGCGCTTCGCTGATCCTAATGTGAGACTGTCAGGCTGGAATAAACATTTTAAAATGGTATAAGCACTATTGTGAGCTTCTCTATTTTCATGATAGGCGGATTACTGAGATGATAAAAGGCTTATCTATGGGATAAGGATACCTGGAACTACCAGATATCTAGCATTCGAACCCAGTTATACCCAATACAGGATTGCTAAGGAGATAATTGGCTAATCTATGGGAAAAGATCACCTGGAACCGCCAGACATTCAGCATTTGAGCACAGCTATATTTTATACAAGGTGAGCGCCCAATCACAAGGGGGTGCACAAGTAGGAAAAAGCTGTGACACCCTGGTCACCCACTCGGTTTTGGGATCACAGCCACACACTGGTGGCTTGAGCCCATATAGGAGACTGTTTTTGCACTTATTATCACTGGATTTTATTGGACACTAAAACCATTGATATATATTTTTTGATATTGTACTTATATATTTAATATTTATTGTACTTAATATATTTAATATTTATTCACTGTCATTTTCTGATTAATGATATTATTTTACAATGTATGGATTTGTATAGAGGTTTCATGGAATAGAAACCATTGAGATACATTTGAGAACCCCAGCACATATTAATTTTTTTTTATATAGCACTACTATCTCTAGCACATTTTTTTAGGATTATATAAAGCACAAACACTTTACCTTTAAGTGACGGATTTCATATAAGGAATAATACAAGCAAACTAAGCTGGGATCCGTAGCAAGAGTGCTGCACGTATTTATTTATACACCTTATCACCATTTTATATTCATTTAAATAGATTTTTATCTTGCACACCTCTAATTTTATATTTATTAGCTCAATTGCACTTTTTATGAGAAGTGAAGTGTATGCGGCATTTTAAAGATCTACAGCAGAGAGGTTGCTCGCAGGAATCTTTGTCTTTTTAGTATATTATACGCTACCGTTCTTTGATTTTCATAAACTTTTTAGTGGTAATGCACAAGGTCGGTGCGCCCTTCTCTTGTCATTTTCTTGTAGTGCTTTTTGGATACCCTTGGTCCTGAGGAGGGTAGCAAGACTGCTTCATTTGTGCCAACAAAACAGCTAGAATATTTACCTTCCCACATACTACCTCGAGCGCAGGAGAGATACTGTCACTTGGCTCCAATGGCTTGCCCTCAAGCACACACTAGCATGGGCAGAAGTAAGACCAACCCTGGGGCTTGTGCAGGATGCCTGGGGTCCAGCATGCCGCAAGCATGGCTGTGTATATGTGAGAGGCAGCTGCCGGTGAGAGATTCCGGGTGCCTCACACATATACAGAGCACTGCTGAGTGAGAATCCACCTCCTTCTTGGCTGCAATGCTTTCCTTCACACAGACATGAGAGGGAGGTGGGGAGGAGTCATGGTCGAATCTATTGGTAAGGTGGGCTGCCGCCACAATTTCACCCATGCCCCAATGGATAGTGTGCCTAGTCGCTTCTCTTCCCATCCCTGCACTCAGGGGAAAGGCAGTCTGGAGCAGTTAATGTCTTCCAAGGACTGCTCATCCTCCGGCAGCAGGAAATGTGGATGGGTGGGCCGTAATCATACCGTGTACAGCCTGATCTATGGATCTAGTGACATGTGCAGTATGGAGGAGCATTGGTATAACAGGAGGGGGAGAGCACAGCCAGCAATCCCACCCCCCACTCCACCAATTTTGTACTTGGGTTGGGAAAAGAGGTTTGTGGAGGGGGGGTTATTTGCACTGGGAAGGATAATTTGGGGGAATTCATGCTAGGAGGGGATGGGGGGCTTATGTTTGAGGAGGAATGGGGAGGATTTTACCCCCTGTACCCTGCCCTACTGACTCCCTGTCATCCAGCCTCCAGAGAAGAGAATGCTGCAGATAAACAGGTACAACTTAAGTAGAAGGATTTATTTAATCTCTGTGTATCACCCAAAACTAGTCATTTCACTGGGTATATGTAAGGGTGTACAACCATTTTACATGTGCCATAGAGTACCTACTCACACCTAACATTTAGGGCCGCGTTGTCTGAGAGATAGTGTAAATCTGGGGAGCTGTAGTGGATTTAGATAATTTCTATGAAGAATGTACAGAAGCACCTTCATTTTAAATGAGCTGCCTCAAACCTTAATGCAAGGAAACACACTATTTTTTTTTCTCTATTTTTTTACGCAGTGCACTGTAAGGCGCAACTGGGTTACATCCTAACATTGCAGTGCACAACAATGCAAATGCAGTCTGGTTTGATGCCTAGGTATGATGGAGACTATTTTAAAATAAATAGCACCTAAACATACCACACTGTGTGTAAGGCACTTCAGTAGTGCATGGTAAAATAAATGCTTTACCACACATTACTACAATCTGATAGTATTATTGGACCTTCAGTGTATGTATAGTTCACCAGTATTGTGTAATCAGTTTTGTGTATCCGAAGGCAGTTGTCCCATGTGTTTGGTTTTTGTTTAGAAAGAGTAAAATAAAAATCAGAAAGTCAACAAAATCCTTTATAGATATATTTTTATTACTTTCCCTGCCACCAACGCACGTTTTACGTTGGCAGCAGCGGCGACACTTGTACACACCCCCAGCTGCTATAGCTGTAGTGTGTATAAAACAATAAAACATTTCTTGATTAAAAAAAAAATATATATACACACCACTTTTTAAGCCCGACCCTGCTATCATACATTGGGTAAAGAGTGACCTTGACTCATCCTCTGACACTACTGGGTGGGCAACTGACACATCACTGGCCTATCTGAAAGAACAATTTACATTGCCAGATGATTTCAGTAAATCCTTGCAGATCAATTTGTTTATAAGTTTTTTGTAAATATGTGTTGGCTGAAAAGTTTTTTGATATTTGAATGATAATGTTTGTTATCTGACCAATTGTGAGTGATCAATACATCCAGAGACTCCGCACCACAACTGCATGATTTGCTAGATGTGTGGCTTGCCATTAAAAATTGTTGTCACCCATGCGTGCCTACAGGGGGCATTTCCTGCACTGCAGGTGGTGTTAATGGGCCCTTAATGGATTTAGAGAAGAGATCGCTGCAGATAAACAGGTACAACTTAGGTAGAAGGATTTATTTAATCTCTGTGTACCACCCAAACCTAGTAATTTCACTGGGTATATGTAAGGGTGTACAACCATTTTACATGTGCCATAGAGCACCTACTCACACCTGACATTTAGGACTGCGTTGTCTGAGAGATAGTGTAAATCTGGAGAGCTGTAGTGGGTTAGATAAGTTCTATAAATAATGTACAGAAGCCCCTTATTTTAAATGAGCTGCTGCCAAACCTTAGTGCAAGGAAACACACTATTTTTTTCACAGTGCACTGTAAGGCACAACTGGGTCAAAACCTAACATTGCAGTGCACAACAATCCAAATGCAGCCTGGTTTGATGCCTAGGTATGTTAGAGACTATTTTAAAATAAATAGCACATAAACACACCACACTGTGTGTAGTGCATGGTAAAACAAATGCTTTACCACACATTACTACAATGTGATAGTGTCATTGGACCTTCAGTGTATGTATAGTTCACCAGCATTGTATAATCAGTTTTGTGTATCTGAAGGCAGTTGTCCTATGTGTTTGGTTTAGAAAGAGTAAAATAAAAATCGCAAAAATCAACAAAATCCTTTATAGATATATTTTTATTACTTTGACTGCCACCAACGCAAGTTTTAAGTTAGCAGCAGTGGCGACACTTTTACACACAGCTTGTACACCCCCCCAGCTGCTATAGCTGTAGTGTGTATACTTCCTCAGGGCACTGTCAGCTTTCTTGTGGAATGATTCTCCCTGCGCTAACCCCCCCTCATTGCCATGTATGCCATGGCACCACTAGCTGTCAGCTTCTTGTTTCTTCCTGTTTCAGAGCTGTCATTCCCCAGCCTATGGCTGGGGTAAAAGCTAACCCAGCACAGTCTATGCTTGTTCAGCATCAATGGGTTGCAGAGGTGACATTCAGGGTCTAATAGAACCCTAATGTCACTTTTAGAAGGACCTATTAGTTACATTGTGTTATCACATAGAGACTTGTCAGCTCCCTATGTGATTGTGTAGCGCTTACAACCACAGGAGCCACTGGAAAAGATGGGTTCCCTGTTCTGCCATGACTCTCCAAAATGCTCAGTCCCCACTGAAACACTTAGTCATATACTAGCAGTCTACACCTGTAGACTTAAGGGTTAGCAGTTTACCACTCCGCACTGCACAAGAATAAGGCCACAAACAGCTTGGGGATAATTAATTGTATTAAGACAAAACAATGCAAACAAACAGAGGGTTAAAAAGTAAATATATAATTACACAGACATAAGAATTCTATGAAGGGTGAAATGGTTAATTACCCACTAGTTAGCATTCAAATGTTATAGCAAGACTAAATTAAACTACTACCAGGTAACTGGAGTCTCTAAACAACCTCAACAACAATGCATAAAAGAAAGGAAAAGGAGGCTCAAACACCTAGTGCATTACCCGTGGTGCTGTTTAAAATGTTTTAATAAAATGCTGAATGCAAACTCACAAACATAAAGAATTGAAATCGTGTTACAAATTCCCGTCACACGTATGTTGGAACATGTCCTGGAAATTGCGACCGCTACCGTGTTTCGGGAGTCAAGCTCCCTTCTTTTGAGCTCTGAAGAAGGGAGCTTGACTCCCAAAACGCGGTAGCGGTCGCAATTTCCAGGACATGTTCCAACATACGTGTGACGGGAATTTGTCACACGATTTAAATTCTTCATGTTTGTGAGTATGCATTCAGCATTTTATTAAAACATTTTAAACAGCACCACGGGTAATGCACTAGGTGTTTGCGCCTCCTTTTCCTTTCTTTTATGCACCCGTTTTGGAGTTCCCTGCCTGAGGAGAGCAGCACGCCAGTCTTCCCCTTTGGAGTGAGCGCTTGGCTGAAACATTTGTTTGGAGTGTTGCAACCTCAACAACAAGTTCATAGGACTCAAAAAGGTTCCTGGTGTACACCTTGTGCATACCACCCCAACAGTGAGTGGTATTGGGGTAACCCTGGAGGTGGTAGAAAGTACTTTGTGCCTAGTAATTAACATTGGCTGGCTTTCAATGGGGCACTTCTTTAGATGGTGCACTGCCCCTTTAGGAGTGTTAGTGAGTAAGATAAGGCAGGGGTGATGATAAGTAGAACCAGTCTCTGCTTGGACTAACAATGTATGCAGGGCATTTAGGAAGTGCAGCTACGCTCAATACTTCTTGCTTGGCAGGCAGGTAATTCCGTCCCAATGGCTTGGCAATCAACAGTCCCTAGTAATCAGATATCGGCCTCTCACACAGGCTGCAGTCTCTCAATTTCAACGCTAAAGATGCAGTGGCTCTCTCTTTATGTCAAACTCAGTCTGTGAAGGCAGGCTAAGGTGCAGGTCTATCCCCATGTACTAATGTGGGTGAACAGGCACAGAAACAGGTGCTCTTAGCTTTTCTCTAATGGCTCCAATCTCTTGGATGTGAGGCACAGACCATGATCGCAGGTCTTTACCAGTTGCTCTCTTCTCTGGACTGCTCCGATCAAGATCAGTTTTCCTGGGAAGTAAGTGAAACCAGGTGCAAAGATTTGTGGAAATCAAAGTCCACACTCTGCCAGCCTCCATTAACAAACATTGCCCAGTGCCCCTTTAAGAACTACAATTCCCATCGTCCATAGCACCTGCATAGAGAGTCCGTACTAATGCTCCCATTGGCTCTCTCTTTCTTTCCCTCTGATTGGATCCATACTGCACTGCCAGCAGGAAGAAGAAAGAGCAGGAGTGGGCAGCAAACACACAGCAACAGCACAGCCAGCAGTGAGAAAAAAAAAAAACTGGTTGCATTCCTCTCTGTTTACACAGAGGTGGAAGTAAGAGGCAGGGGATTATACATAACTGGCAGCATCACCCAGCTAAAATTGTAATAAAGTTAGGTGAAAAAAAAGCTTTTTAACAATTAAAGGTACACTAAATCAATTTAATTATGAAAAAAAAGAAAAAAAAAACGAAGTTTTCCTTCCCCCCGCGAAAACACTTAAACGTCAATGGATGCTTTAGGTGTTCCTATGTATGAAAATGACAATTGTGCTACACATTTAGGTATTGCCCTGCACACCAGACAGAGAGCAATAATTCTAGGGCCATCATTCATGGGTAACTCTGATCTGATTACCTGTGAAGGCTTTTGAAACGTCACCTATGGACAATTTTGAGGACCCTAGTTTGTCACTGCAAGTGTAACTCTAAGGCTTAACATGATTGGTATCTATTTCATCTTTTATAATCTACCAAAAAAATGGGTAAAATGTTATGTTTGTATGCACTAAAATTACCTTAATTGTGTTTTTTTTACTGAAAATAGAGGCTTGAGGAACCATTGCGCTAATATTGTGTGTCAAAAAAAATATTAGAAACTACCAGCATTTTATTCTCCAGGGTCTCTGCTTTCAGATCACATACAGTATAATGTTTGGGTTTTTAACTAATCTTCAGGTGCACAATGTGCATTTTTAAAGATTTTATGGTTACAGATTCCCTAATGAAGAAGTAAAGACAATTTTTAGTTCTGAGACAATTGGATATACTAATACACTTAGGCATTGTTTAATATATTCCTTCTTTATGCACATTGTCAAAGCTTCAGTTGGGTATGTTAAAATTAAAGTCAGCAGCTCCATAAACTGTAGTTGCTGACTTTTAATAAACAGACACTCACCTGCACAGGGATCCAACATGTGCTCACCTAAGCCAGGATTCTTCACTGGCCTTTGGTCCCCACCACTGATTTCTTGTGGCTTTACAGCCATCTGCTCACTGCAAATACGTGAGCAGCTCTGTGCTTGATCCCGCAGCATTCTGGGACCTGTGATGTGTCCCAGAAGGCTGGGGCAGGGAGGGGGAGGAGAACTTCCGCTCGGATCACCTAAATGATTTTGTTAGAAGTGGGAGTGGGTACCTGTCCCCAAAGAAGGGCAGAACTTCTCATTTTGGGTGACGTTCCACTTTAAGTTGTGTGTTTTTTCAAAATTTGCTGCATTTATTTTCCTTTAAGAAAATACATTTGATCTACATTATCTTTTACACACATAAGGTTGGATACGGCACATCATACATCTCACACAATGTCCAATAAAAAAAGTTTGTAGCATGCTGTGTTAGCCAAATAGGTTATACATTTATTCTGGATAACAGGAAGGTTTGATTTTACACATTTTTGTATAACTGGAAATATAAAAGTATTAAAAAGTATTACACCGTACTTATATATACCATTCATATGTACCTAAAAGTAAGAAAATATACTGTAGGGTAACATATCATTACGAATACATATACAGTCTAATGTGAATGACTTTTACAGTTGCTGGTATACATTAGGATAGATGGCAAACATATAGCTTTATTGTTATGCTAAAATCGCAGCAATTATTTATAATCAGTTGGTAACAAAATAGAGACAGTATAATATCAAATAAAATAGACTGTACCTTTTCACTTGTCCTTCTCAAATGTGTTGCCACCCGGATCTTGCACACAAAGAAACCACGTTTCTCGGGCTTGAATTTAAAGTGCAATTTACTTGCCTTTTTTTTTTTTTTACACAGGGAAAATGGAAAAAAAAACTGTCAATAGGAGAGAGAGTGCTTTTCAGAAACATTACCTAAGACGCCTTTTAAAATACTGCATTTTAGGGATGGTTTGGCAGAAATCCAACAGCACTGAATGCTGCAGTGGTTAGTTTACACCGTAAATGCATTTGTGGGTAAAGAAGTGTATAATTAATGATAAAGAGTTACCATTTGACAGCATAACCTGTGAATAACATCCTAATTATCAGCAGCATGAGCATGTACCTACTGTTTTCACTGCAAAGTCATCCAACGTATCCATTGTAGGTTTGCTGCAGTGAGCTGAAAATGCAGTCTCATCATTGCTATACTGTAGTGTCCTATTAAACTGCATTGGTTTAAAGTTGCAGTCATGAAATTAAAAATTCTTAAAAATAAAAAATTCAAATAAAAAACATTCTTCCATTCATTAGCAGTCAAATGCATGTATTTACAGGCATTGCTTGGTAGAAAGAGAGAGTATACAGTATATTGCATGAAAATTGTGTAAATAATATTTGGCAATTTGCATAACACCCAAAGCCAAAACGTAATATATATTGCAGCTTACTGTCTTTTTTCATTTTTTTCCACCTGGTGATTTGGCTGGTAGCACAACTGCTATCTTAGGGTTGCTACATTCACTCCTCCACTGTAGTAATGGAGCACTGTCAGCCCATGAAGAGTCTAGTAGGTGAACTAATAGATGGACTTATGTAAGTGACAAACAAGTAAACGACCAGTTCCAACTCCAGGCATGGACATTGTTAAAAGTAAAAGAAGTTACCTTGGGGCAGGTATGTTAACCACTTGCTGACCGCCGCGGTATATGTAGCCCCGGCAGGGCAAAGTGACGTACCGGTACGTCACTAGCTTTCGCCGCTCTGGTGCGCGCGCGGTCCCACCGATGACACGGTTGGGTTCAGAACCGATCGGTCATCAGGTCCAGGCCAATCATTTTTGGCCTGGATCTGTTGATCGGTCCTGCCCAATCAGATTACCCTCTGAGCCTGTGAAATATAAACACAGGCTCAGAAAAGATGTGCCCTCCCCTCCCATCCTCCTTTTTGGATCCAGCGTGAGAGGAGAGCACATCTAACTGTGAGTACTGCATCAAGCACACCCACACACAGGTAGATAGGCACATTTAACCCCCGATCGCTCCCCCAATTAACCCCTACAGCCCCTGACACAACACACACTGTATACAGCATATAGCATTTTCCTATATACCTGTATTAGTGTGATTTGTGGTCAGGTGTAGCGCTTGCGACCCCCCCTTTTTCACTTAAAATACCCGCCACCCCCCAATAAAGATTTGACCCCCTGATCACCTCCAGTTAACCCCTACAAAGCTGTCACATTCAACACTAATACAAATGTATTATACAGTGTTTTTGTATATTTGTATTAGTGTGATTGTGATCAGAATTAGCGCAGGCGACTAAGTTTCTGTCCCGAGAAGGTTTATGGTCCCCTCCACCCCCCCAATAAAGATTTAACCCCCTGACCCCCCCTGATCACCCCTAGACCCCCTGTCACAACACACACCGTATACAGTATATAGCATTTTCCTATATACCCGTATAAGTGTGATTTGTGAACAGGTGTAGCGCTTGCGCCCCCCCCTTTTCCACTTAAATTATCCACCACCCCCCCAATAAAGATTTAACCCCCTGATCCCCCCCCCTGATCACCCCCCAGTTAGCCCCTACCCCTGTCACATTCAACACTAATACAAACGTAATATACTGTGTTTTTGTATTAGTGTGATTGTGATCTGAATTAGCGCTAGCAACTAAGTTTCTGTCCCAAGGAGGTTTAGAGTCCCCGCCACCCCCCCAATAAAGATTTAACCCCCTGATCCCCCCCTGATCACCCCTACACCCCCTGCCACAACACACACTGTATACAGTATATAGCATTTTCTATATAACCGTATAAGTGTGACTTGTGACCAGGTTTAGCGCTTGCCACCGTTTCTTTTATCCGTAGGATACCCGCCACCCCCTCCCAATAAAGATTTAACCCCCTGATCCCCCCTGATCACATCCAGTTAACCCCTTCCCCCCTGTCACATTGCACACTAATACACACATAATATACTGTTTTTACTGTATTTTGTATGTGTGCTTGTGACTTGAGTTTGCGCTAGCGAGTTCGTTTCTATCCCAAAGGAGGTTTAGGGTCCCCGCCACCCCCCCAATAAAGATTTAACCCCCTGATCCCCCCCTGATCACCCCCAGTTAACCGCTTCCGTGCCCTGTCACAGTGTCACTTTTATAGTGTACAGTTTTTTTTCTGATCACTATTATAAGTGACACAGGTGACATTAGCTAGTGTTAGTGGCAGTCTAAAAAAGCGCAGATCCCCGGCGCATAGTTAGAAATAACCCCTTGATTACCACGCACACACACACATACGCACACAAACACTTCCATTACTAGTATAGTGTTTGAACAGATCAATATCTAATCTGATCAGAACTATACTAGTGCCCCTATAGTTTAGGGTTCCCAAAACGCAGTGTTTGCACGATCAGCACTGATTCCTGCCAGCGCCTGCGTTTAACCCTTTCACCCAGGCAAGTGTAGCAATCAATAGATTACTGTCACTTACAAAAAAACACAACACACAAAACCGCTGGGTTAGCAAAGTCAGGCCTGATCCCTGCTAGCATTAGCAGTTTTTTTGGTAGCACTTGAAATATTCCTTGACAACCAGGTGCTTTTATTACCTGTGAGTCACACTACTGTACCGTTAAATTTAGTTACCAAAATGACCAAATGTTGGTACAGTGGTGAAGAGGTATATAGTATACTGGCCGTGTCAGATGATAGCGATGGGGAAGCTGCACTGACAGAATCAGGGTCAGTATACGAACCAGATGACAGCAGCGGCTCCCTGACAGATAGCTCAGACGACAGATGGGTCCCTGTTAGACCCAGGCGTACCCGACCCCATTCTGGAGTTGTTGAGATGCAGGAATCGCAGGGTGCTCGTATGGAGCAGAGTGTGGGTACTAGTGCCGCTCATCCTTCTGGCGACCTGGCAAGCGCCAGCGGCCTAGTACACCGTGGACCTAGTACAACCAGCACTGCAGTATCACCTGGTGACGTGGCGAGTCCCCTAAGTGCAGTTGAAGCTGGTGCGGTGGCTAGCACAAGTAGTGGCCCGCAGCCACCGCGTATTCGTAGACAGGCCCGTAGAGCCCATAGTGCCCTCCCTGATGCACTGGCATATCCCAATTGGCAACCCACTGATTCTACAGCGCCAGTACTTCCCCCATTCACTGCCCAACCTGGAATCCACGTGGAGACAGCTGTTTTTACACCCCTGAACTTTTTTGAGCTGTTCTTCACGGAAGATCTTTACAGATCTATTGTGGATCAATCAAATTTATATGCACGACAATTCATCGCCGCCAACCCAAATTCGCCCCTTGCCAGACCATTCGGCTGGAAACCTATAACGGTTTCCGATTTTAAAATCTTTCTGGGTCTTTCCCTCCACATGGGCATAACTAAACAGAGTGAAGTGCGGCTATATTGGTCCACTAGCCCAGTTCACCATATGCGCATGTACTCTGCCTCCATGTCCAGGGCGAGATATGAGCAAATTCTGAGATTTATGCATTTCAGCGACAATGAAATCTGTCGTCCTCGTGGAGACCCTGAATATGATCGGCTCCACAAAATTCGTTCCCTCATAGACCACTTCAATCAGCGGTTTGCAGCCTTGTTTACCCCCGAACAAGTTGTCTGCGTTGACGAGTCCCTGATTAAATTTACTGGCCACCTTGCTATGAAACAGTACCTCCCCAGCAAGCGTGCCAAGTACGGGGTCAAGCTGTATAAATTGTGTGACAGGGCCACAGGTTATACAGTTAGTTTCCGGGTCTATGAGGGAAAAGATAGCTGTGTGGAGCCCCCGAACTGCCCAGACTACATAGGGAGCAGCGGCAAGATTGTTTGGGACTTGGTGTCACCCTTATCCGGAAAGGGGTACCATTTGTACGTGGACAACTTTTACACAAGCGTGCCACTATTTAGTCATCTTTCTGAATCACAAATTGGCGCATGTGGCACCGTGCGACCTAATCGCCAGGGCTTCCCCCAATGGCTTGTAAATTCCCGTCTTAGTCGGGGGGCGAGAGCCTGCTTGAAAACGGACAAATTGCTTGCGGTGAAGTGGAAGGATACACGCGATGTTTATGTTCTGTCCTCCCTTCACGCAGACACGACGATCCAAATCCCTACGGCAACTGGAGTTATGGAGAAACCCCTCTGTGTCCACGAATATAACCTTAATATGGGAGGGGTGGACCTTAACGACCAGCTTTTGGCGCCATATTTAGTTGCCCGTAAAGCCAGACGCTGGTACAAAAAAGTGTCTGTTTACCTTTACCAATTGGCTATGCTGAACGCCTTTGTCCTATACAGGGCGTCAGGACGAACTGGATCCTTCCGGGAATTCCAGGAAGCAATCATCCTTGCCTACCTGTACCCAGGAGCCGGCTGCATGAGAGATATTTTCCTTATGTCCTCCCAAGTACCCCTACCCAAAGATGACCCCAAAGACGATGTCGTGTCTGTAGCAGGCGCTGATGTAGGCGTGACACCCGTTATTATTGTCCCAAATGTCCTGACCAACCTGTTCTCTGCATCGGGGAATGTTTCGAGTGCTACCATACACTAGTGGAGTTTTAGTGTAGGGTACAGCATGACACAGTGTAGGGCACACAAACACAGGGTCTCGAAAGATGTTGGATGTCCATCGACATTTTGAGAGACCCAAGCTGGAAGATCGCAGTCCCAAATCAAGGAACAACAGTTAGAAAGAAAAATAAAAGGATCCAAAAACTGTTGTTGTCAGTCATTTTATATGTTCTTCTACTCTTCCTACTGTACTTTTAATGTACTTTGTTTGTTTTTTCATTCTTTTGTGACCTGTTTCTCTTGCAGGTACTCGTCGGCTGCCACGACATTGATTTTATATATTCTGACACAAACAACGTTTGCGCTCAGCATATATGGATACTTTGCTGGCAGCAGCTGTGGTGATTTTCTGATTTCAGCACTGCAGTTAAAATCCTATTTTGGTATACGTGGATAATGTCGTGTATACCCATCATTAGATTCAGTGGGTGGTTGTTTGGGCGGTTAATGATGAGTAATACTACACATTATTCCTGTGCTGATTTCTGATAGGTTCTCTTTTTTTTTCTTCAGCCCACAGGCTGCATGAAAAAAAAAAAAAACCTACACTATATGCCAAACAAGGACCAGCAATGTACTGGTATGTTGCTGGACTTTGAGTGGTTATACCAGGATGATGCCTGCAGATTTAGGCATCATCTTGGTATCGTTTTTTACAGCCAGCGGTCGGCTTACATGTAAAAGCAATCCTAGCAGGTAATTGGCTGCTAGACTGCTTTTACATGCAGTGGGAGGGGACTCCCCCCACCGCCGCCTTCCGCAGCCTTCCATGGTTTTTCTCGGGCTCTCCTGTCCCACCGGTTAACCCGAGAGTGCAGCCGGTGGTTCAATTATCTAACCATAGAGCTAATTGGAGATGAGAATGGCTCCAATCATCTCTATGGCCTAAGATACCGAAAGCTACAAGCATTTCATGACTTCTGTTTCGCCAGAAATAAACAGGGCCATTGGGAAATTGGGAAAGTATTTTATCACACCAATTTTGGTGTGGTCAGATGGGTTAAGGTCAGAGGAGAGATCTAGAGTCTAAAAGACCCCAATTTTTTTTTTAAAAAGAGTACCTGTCACTACAGATTGCAATCATAGGGGATATTTAAATTCACTGTGATAACAATAAAAATTATTTAAAAAAAAAAAAAATGAAAGGAAAGGTGTCAAAATAACATAAAAAAGCAAAAAAAAAAAAAAATCAAGCCCCCCTGCCCCCCCGTGCTTGCGCGCATTGGCGCACGCAAGCGTTGGTCTAGTGACATATGTAAACCGCAATTGCAGCATGCATGTGAGGTATCGCCGCGAACGCCAGGTCAAGTGCAGTAATTCTTGCAGTAGACCTCCTCTGTAAGTCTAAAGTGGTAACCTGTAAAGACTTTTAAGGGCTCTTTCACACGGCCGCTCCGTGTGAGAGCTCCGCTGCGGTCCTTTTTTTTTTCCACGGAGCGGATGACATTTCTGTCATCCGCTCCGTATGCCCGCATATCATCCCATCCGTTTGCGGATGATATGCGGACATAATGTAAGTCTATGGGGGTTTGCGGATGTCAGCGGATGACACCGCTGACATCCGATTTTCCTTCCTTTCCGTTTTTTGAATGGAACAAAAATAGGGTTTTGTTCAGTTCAAAAAAATGGAACAGAACTGACAGGAAGAAAATCGGATGTCAGCGGATGGTATTTCGCTGACATCCGCAATGCCATAGACTTACATTATGTCCGCAAATCATCCGCAAAAAAATAGGATGATTTGCGGACATACGGAGCGCCCGTGTGAAAGGGCCCTAAAGGTTTTTAAAAATGTACGTACTTTGTTGCCGTTGCAGAGGCGTGTGCAATTTTTAAAGCATGTCATGTTTGGTATCTATGTACTCGGCATAAGATCATCTTTTCAATTTTACCAAACAAATTGGAATTATATAGTGTATTTGTGCAATACATTTAAAAAAAATGTATTTTTTTCGCAGAAATTGCGTTTGGAAAATATGTGCGCAAATACCGTGTGACAAAAAAATTTGCAACATCCACCATTTTATTCTATAGGGCCTCTGCTTTAAAGAAATATATAATGTTTGGGGGTTCAAAGTAATTTTCTAGTAAAAAAAAAAATATTTTAAAAAAAGTCACAGAAAAGGCTTGGTTTTCAAGTGGTTAGTAGAGTGGGTGATGTGTGGATAAGATTGAGCACAAAATGCCGGGACAGTTCAAACACCCCCCAAATGACCCCTTTTTGAAAAGTAGACACCTAAAGCTATTTGCTGAGAGGCATGGTGAGTCCATGAAATATTTTATATTTTGCCACAAGTGTCGGGAAAATTATTATTTCTTTTTTTTTTTTGTTGTTTTTTTTACAGAAAGTTGTCACTAAATGATATATTGCTCACACATGCCATGAGTATATGTGAAAAGACACCCCAAAATACATTCTTCTGCTTCTCCTGAGTACAGGGATACCACATGTGTGAGACTTTTTGGCAGCCTAGCTGTGTACGCGACCCCGAAAACCAATCCACATCTTCAGGTTTTCTAATGGCGTAAATTGCTGATTTTACGTGATAAAACAAATCACCACCATCAGAATTTCAAAGGGCGTACATTTTTCATTGCATTTTCTCACTGCCTATAACGGTTTAGGAGGCCCTGAAATTTCAAGATAGCACAACACCCCCCCAAATGACCCCATTTTGCAAAGTAGACACTCCAAGCTATTGGTTGAGAAGCATGGTGAGTCCATGGAATAGTTTATATTTTGCCACAAGTTTCGGGAAAATTATTATTTTTTTTTTTTTTACACAAAGTTGTCAGTAAATGATATAATGCTCACACATGCCATGGGTATATGTGAAATGACACCCCAAAAATACATTTTGCTGCTTCTCCTGAGTACAGGGATACCCCATGTGTGAGACTTTTTGGCAGTCTAGCCGCGTACAGGACCCGGAAAACCAATCCGCACCTTCTGGCTTTCTAAGGGCGTAAATTGTTGATCTCACTCCTTACTACCTATCGCACTTTTGAAGTCCATAAAAAGCCAAGATGGCACAAAACCCCCCCAAATGACCCAATTTTGCAAAGTAGACACTCCAATCTATTTGCTGAGAGGCATGGTGAGTATTTTGAAGCTCATTTTTTTGGAAAAATGAAGAAAAAACAGGAAAATGCATTTTTTTCCCCTCTTTTTTCAATTTCCAAAACTTTGTGACAAAAAGTGAGATCTGCAAAACACTCAACATGCCTCTCTGCAAATAGCTTAGGTTGTCTACTTTCCAAAAAGGGGTCATTTGGGGGGGTTGTGCTGTCTTGGCATTTCATGGCCTCCGAAACTGTGATAGGTAGTCAGGAGTGAAATCAACAATTTACGCCCTTGGAAAGCCTGAAAGTGGGGGTTGGATTTCGGGGTCCTGTACTCGGCTAGACTGCAAAAAAGTCTCACACATGGGGAACTCCTGTTCTCAGGAGAAGCAGCAGAATGTATTTTGGGGTGTCATTTCACTTATACCCATGGCATGTGTGAGCAATATATCATTTACTGACAACTTTGTGTAACAAAAAAAAAAAAAATATATATATATATATATATATATATATATATAGTTCCCGGAACTTGTGGCAAAATATAAAATATTCCATGGACTCACCATGCCTCTCAGCAAATAACTTGGGGTGTCTACTTTACAAAATGGGGTCATTTGGGGGGTTTTTGCGCTATCTTGGAATTTTAGGGCCTCTGAAACTGTGATAGGTAGTCAGGAGTGAAATCAACAATTTACGCCCTTGGAAAGCCTGAAAGTGGGGATTGGTTTTCGTGGACCTGTACTCAGCTAGACTGCAAAAAAGTCTCACACGTGGACTCACCATGCCTCTCAGCAAAATAGCTTGGGGTGTCTACTTTCCAAAATGGGGTCATTTGGGGGGGGGGGGGGGGGGTTGTGCTATCTTGGAATTTTAGGGCCTCCGAAACTGTGACAGGTAGTGCAGAGGTGACATGGACAATTTACGCCATTAGAAAACCTGAGAGTGTTGATTGGTTTTTGCGGTCCTGTACACAGCTAGGCTCCCAAAAAGTCTCACACATGGGGCATCCCCATACTCAGGAGAAGCGGCAGAATGTATTTTGGGGTGTCATTCCACATATACCCATGTCATGTGTGAGAAATTTATCTTTTAGTGACAACATTGTGTAAAAAAAAAAGAAATAAAAAAAAAAATTGCAATTTTCCCAAAACTTGTGGCAAAATATAAAATATTCCATGGACTCACCATGCCTCTCAGCAAACAGCTTGGGGTGTCTACTTTCAAAATGGGGTCATTTGGGGGGGTTTTGTGGTATCTTGACATTTCAGGGCCTCCTAAACCGTTATAGGCAGTGAGAAAATGCAATGAAAAATGTACGCCCTTTGAAATTCTGATGGTGGTGATTTGTTTTCGGGCTCCCGTACACTGCTAGGCTCCCAAAAAGTCTCACATATGTGGTATCACTGTACTCAGGAGAAGCAGCAGAATATATTTTGGGGTGTAATTACACATATACCCATGGCATGTGTGAGCAATATATCATTTCAATGACAACTTTGTGTAAAAAAAAAAAAAAAATCTTTTTTTTTAGTCATTTTTCAAACACCTGTGACAAAAAATTTAAATATTCAATGAGCTCAACATGCCTCTCAGAACATTCCTTAGGATGTCTACTTTCCAAAAAGTGGTAGTTTGGGGGGGGGTTGTACTGCCCTGCCATTTTAGCACTTCATGAAATGAGATAGGCAGTCAGAAATTAAAGCTGCGTAAATTTCAGTATTTACACCATAGTTTGTAGACGCTATAACTTTTGCGCAAACCAATACAAATACGCTCATTGAATTTTTTTTGTCAAAGACATGTAGCTAAATATATTTTGGCCAAAAAAAATGACATAAATTGAGTATATTGGATATTTTTTAAAAGACAAAGTTGAAAATGTCATTTTTTTGCAAAATTTTCGTTCTTTTTTTATTAATATCGCAAAAAATAAAAAGCACAGAGGTGATCAAATATGACTAAAAGAAAGATCTGTTTGTGGGGGGAAAAGGACGTAAATTTGATTTGGGTACCACATTGCATGACTGCACAATTGTCAGTTAAAGTCACGAAGTGCCAAGTTGAAAAAAGGGGTCTGGTCAGGAAGGGGGTAAAATCTTCCGGGGCTTAAGTGGTTAACTGTTGTCTATGATACATTCCCTAACGTGCAGCGCTAAACCACATAAGAAATTCTTTGTGTTAATACATCGCTAATCAAAATAAATAATGAGTAATAAATAATTCATGTTCATGAATATGGTGCCAATATTGTGTTTATGCAGATAAATTGTAAACAAATAAACAATCCATGCAATAATCAGTCACATATACACTATATTGTCAAAAGTATTGGAACACCTGCCTTTACACACACATGAACTTTAATGGCATCCCAGTCTTAGTCTGTAGGGTTCAATATTAAGTTGGCCCACTCATTGCAGCTATAACAGCTTCAACTCTTCTGGGAAGGCTGTCCACAAGGTTTAGGAGTGTCTATGGGAAAAGTGCTTTGTGCACTGGTGCGAAGTCATGTTGGAACAGGAAGGGGCTACCCCCAAACTGTTCTCACAAAGTTGGGAGCATGGAATTGTCCAAAATGTCTTGGTATGCTGATGCCTTAAAAGTTACCTTCACTACAACTAACGGTTCAGCCCAACCCCTGAGAAACAACCCCACACCATAATCCCCCCTCCACCAAATGATTTGGACCAGTGCCCAAAGCAAGGTCCATAAAGACATAAATGAGCGAGTTTGTGGTGGAGGAGCATGACTGACCTACACAGAGTCCTGACCTCAACCCGATAGAACACCTTTGTGATGAATTAGAGAGCAGAATGTGAGCCAGGCCTTCTCGTCCAACATCAATGCCTGACAAATGAGCAAACACTCCCATAAATACACTCCTAGACCTTGTGGACAGCCTTCTCAGAAGAGTTGAAGCTGTTAAAGCTGCAAGGGGTGGGCCAACTCAATATTGAACCCTACGGACTAAGACTGGGATGCCATTAAAGTTTATGTGCGTGAAAGGACAGGTGCCCCAATACTTTTGACAATATAGTGTATTTACATAGTTGGTATAGAGTTTAAAAGAAACCAATACATCCAGTTCAACCTGTGTGGGTGTGTGTATTATGTCTTATGTCTCTACCACTTCCCATATCCCTGTATATCGTGTTCAATAGGATACCCATCTAAGGCTTTTTTTTTTTTAATTAGCTACATTAACCATTGAACCACCACATGTGGAAGGGAGTTCCACATCCTTACCACTCTAACAGTAAAAAAAATAAAAACATATGTAGTTTAAGGTTCAACTGCTTCTCATCCAACTTCATTGAGTGGCCACATGTCTTCTTGAGTGTTCTGAGACTGAATAGTTTCCTTCCTATGCTGGAGTCACCATTAGGATATTTTTATATCGCTATCATATCTCCTCTTAAGTGCCGGTTCACATTTGTGCGATCACAGAGATCGCATGTAATTCGGAGCGCACTGCTCCTAAAAATACATGCGATCTCTGTGCGGTGCAAATTCAGCCATACAGTTTGTATGGCTGAATTCACACCGCAATCACACCTAACATGCACAGGACCCTTTTTTTGGTACGCAGCAGAATCGGATCACATGGTGGTTCACACTAGTGCGATCCGATTCTGTGCGAACTTTGACGCTTTGGGCCCAATTTGAACATTTTTAATTAGGGGTGTACTCGCTTTTGTTGCCAGCGGTTTAGACATTAATAGCTGTGTGTTGAGTTATTTTGAGAGGGCAGCAAATTTACACTGTTATAAAAGCTGTACACTCACTACTTTACATTGTAGCAAAGTGTCATTTCTTCAGTGTTCTCACGTAAAAAGATAAAAAATATTTACAAAAATGTGAGAGGTGAACTCACTTTTGTGAGATACTGTATCTTTGATAAAAATACACCAAATAAGTATATATTATTTTGTATTTGTGAAGATTATAGATTCTACAAGCTATGGTGTCAATCATTGAAAATTGATCACACCTGATGTACTGACGGCCTATCTAATTTCTTGAGACACTAAGTGCCGGTTCACACTATAGCGATGTCAGACATCGCATGTGATTTGCACCGCACTGCTATGCAAATCACATGCGATGTCTGTGCGATGCGAATTCGGATCAAAGTCGTGCAGGACCCTTTTTTTGGTTTGCACCAGAATCGGATCGCATGAGTGTTCACACCCATGAGATACGATTCCTGTCCGAATTGACACTGCGATATGCGAACTGATCTGGGGGTGTCATTACCTTTGCAGTTCGCAAATGGCAGTGTGAATTGCCTGTGAGACGGGTGCGATGCGGGAACCCACAGTGGATTTGCAGGTTTCCCACATCGCACCAATGTGAACCGAGCCTAACAAGCCAGGAAAGTACAAATACTCCCAAATTACCCCTTTTTGGAAAGTAGACATTTCAATGTATTTAATAGGAGGCATGGTGAGTTTTTTGAAGTTGTAATTTTTTCCCAAAATTCTTTGTAAAACTAAGATTATTTATTTATTTCTTTCACATAATTGTCAAATTACCAAGTTATTTCTTACACACTGTATACTTGCCACTACACCCCAAGAAACATTCTGCTACTCCTCCTGAGTATGGAGATACCTCATGTGTGAGACTTTTACACAGCCTGGTCACATAGAGAGGCTCAACATGCAAGTAGCACCTTCAGGCGTTCTAGGTGCATAAATTACACATATAATTTCCTGAAAACCTATCACACTTTTGAAGGCCCTGGAGCACCAGGACAATGAAAATGCCCCCAGTTTGGAAAGTAAACGCCCCAACACATAATCTAGGAGGCATTTTGAATCTTTTGAACGTGTCATTTTTTCCACAAGTTTTTGGAATATGTGGAAAGAAAATAAAAACGCAATTTCTTTTTTACAAAAAGTTGTCCACTTATAAGATATTTCTAACACATAGCACGTACATACCAAGAATTACACGCAAAATACATTCTGCCACTCCTCCTGAGTATGGCGATACAACATAAGTGAGACATACAGAGGCCCGCCATGCAGGGAGCACAGTCAGGTGCTCTAGGGACATACAATTACAAACCTACTTTCCTGACTAGCTATTACACTTTTGTGAGGCACTGTAGGGCACTGATAAACACTGTAGTGGCACTGATGTGCCATGGATGAGCACTGATATGAGCACTGATGTGGCACGGATGAGCACTGATGTGGCATTGATGAGGCATGGATAAGCACTGTTGTAGAATGGATGTGGCACAGATGAGCGTTGATGTTGCAAGGATGTGGAACGAATGAACACTGATGTGGCATGGATGAGCACTGATGTGGCATGGATGAACACTGATGTGGCATTGCTGAGCACTGATGTGGCATGAATGTGGCATGGCTGAGCACTGATGTGGCATGGATGTGGCACAGATGAGCACTGATGTGGCATGGATGAGGCTTAGGTGGGCACAGATGAGGCATGGATGTGGCATGGATGAGCACTGATGTGGCATGGATGTGGCACGGATGAGCACTGATGTGGCATGAATGTGGCATGGCTGAGCACTGATGTGGCATGGATGTGGCACAGATGAGCACTGATGTGGTACAGATGTGGCACGGATGAGCACTGATGTGGTATGGATGAGCACAGATGAGTATGGCTGTGGCATGGATGAGCACTGATATGGCATGAATGAGCATGGTAGAGGCACAAATGGGCATACATGAGACACAAATGGGCATGAATGGGGCACATATGCATAAATGAGGCACGGATGAGGCACAGATGGGCATACAAAAGGGACAAATGGGCATGAATGAGACACAGATGAGGTACAGATAGTCATGAATGAGGCTTGGATAAAGCATGGATGAGGCACAGATGGGCATGAATGAGGCACAGAGGGGCATGAATAAGGCAAAGATGTGGCATAGAAGGGCATGAATGAAGCACGGGTGAGCACTACTGCGGTCGCCCTCTTCTCCTTGCATGCTGTACCGAACGGTATGTACAGCCTGCAAAGAGAGGAGAGAACTGAACTGGACATACGCTGGTTTGTTGACAAATAACAATGACAGGACGATCATGTGGTAAAGGGCTGCTGTCATTGGCACTTTACCATGATCTGTGATGCGCCGGGACCAGAGAACCCAATGATCACAGACATTATTGGGTGCACGCCCCAGTCTTGTAGGACGTCATAGTACGCCCTTCTAGAACTAGCCAACCGCACTGTAGTCATTCAGCTATTGCCCGGTTAGCAAGTGGTTAACCACTTGCCGACTGCCTAACGCCGATCTACGTCGGCAGTCAGCCCCTCACAGGCAAAGTGACGTAGGGCTACGTCACTAGCTTGTGTGGGTCTAGGGAGCGAGCGGACCCCCGCGCGTGTGACCAGCGGACCCGATGTCCGCCGGTCACTCGGCGATCGGCGGGGGAGAGGGAGAATGTCAGGCAGCTTGTGTAAACAAGCTGCCTGTCATTCTCCTCGCTGTAAAGACACTGATAAAACGGATCTAGTATGTAGATCCGTTGATCAGTGTCCTTACAGCTCAAGCCACAGCCAATCACAGTAGAAAGCACGCCCCTAGGGATACACACAGCCCCTCCCTTCCAAATAAAGTTAACCCCTTCACAACCAGTGTATTTTTACAGTAACAGTGCATATGTATAGCACTGATTACTGTAGAAATGTCACTGGTAACCCCAAAAGTGTCACAAATGTCAGTCAAGGGTCCGATCTGTCCGCCCCAATGTCGCAGTACCGCAAAAAAAATCGCAGATCGCCGCCATTACGCGTTAAAAAAAAACAACAAAAATGACAAAAATCTTTCCCTTTGTTAGTAAACGCGATAACTTTTGCGCAAACCAATCAAAATACGCTTTTTGCGATTTTTTTTACCAAACATATGTAGCATAAAACAAATTGGCCGAAAATTTTAAAAAATTTTGATTTTTACTTTTTTTTTTTGGGGGGAATGTCATATAAAAAAATGTGAAAAATATTGTTATTTTTGCAAAATTGACGCTCTTTTTTTGTTTATAGCGCGTGATCAAAAAATCGCACAGGTGATCAAATACCACCAAAAGAAAGCTCTGTTTGTGGGAAAAAAAGGACGTCAAATTCGTTTAGGTACAGCGTCGCACGACCGCGCAATTGTCCGTTAAAGTCACGCAGTGCCGAATCGCAAAATATCCCCTGGTCAGGAAGGGGGTAAAATCTTCCGGGGCTTAAGTGGTTAAAGGGTAACTCCACATTTGTGGGAAAAAAGTAGCAAACAAAGAAACCAATATAGCGTATACAATTGCCACACAAATCATATTGTAATTGAATGTTATTAAAAATTACCTTTCCTTTTTAATCTGCAGCCACTGTAATTTTCAGAAAATACAATGCATTATGGCTACCTTGAGCTGTTCTGTACACAGAATGTGTACTAACCACACCCCAGAAACATCATTTCCTGCTTGTGTGATTGGCTCACCAATTTTCCCAGAAGTCTGCAAGATACAAGTCAGATTTCTGGCATCCCCTGCAACAAAAATGTGATTTTTGGTGAGATACTCCAAATAGGAACATGTCTAAAGGGATGCAGGTCCAGCAGCTTTTCACTTTAGAGCCCTACAGCTGCCACAGCTGAATGATAATTATGAAACCACTCCCATTAGACCCATTCAGCACAGGGGAACAAACGGGGATTTATTCAGAATAACAAAAGGTAGGAATCTGCAACAAAGTTTGTAATCTATGTAATGTTCATAGATCACCCAGAGGGGAATGTTTTTTTCTCAACAAAAGTGGAGTTACTCTTTAATAGAATTCCTTTCTGATCCCCGGGTCACCAGAACCAGTGTCCCCACTGGAAGATTTCCCCTCAATTAGTTTTCTGGGGACAACCCAAAATTTGTGATTTTTTTTTTTCCCAAAATTATTTTTTATTTGAATTCAAAGAATAACAGAGCAATATCACAATCTATCTGTAAGTTATAAACAGACAGAGAGTCAGGCAATGGAACTTTCCTTTCAACTCAATGGAAACCGAAACCCATAGTCTCATGGACACAGTGAAGCCATAGGCCATATACCTGCGTAGCAAACTTATGTCCTATGGGCAAGTGAGTAACTTAGCGTATTAAAGCACAGATGATGTGCATATATAGATGTGTATCAACTGCGTCAGAATGAACACCCCTATGACCTAAGGTCAGGGTGCAGGGAGGGGTATGTAAAGATCTCTGCTGTGATGCTGTCTGACTGTGTATGGTGTTTAGAAGTTGACAGTGGTGAGGAGAGCTGTAACTGGATTGGGGAAGTTGAAATGTAGTCTGTTGGTAACTTGGCCTGGCTAAAGTAAAGTATATGAGTTTTTTACTGTAAGTTTGTCTAGCAGGAGGAAAAGAAGTTAGAAAAAAGAAGAAAAAAAGGGGGCGTGGGATGGGAGGGGTTAGGTGGGGGAAAAGAGCAGGAAGGGAAGGTGTGAGGGGAGGAGAAAAAAAAAGAAAGGAGGAGGGGGAAGGAGGGTGTTACTGGTTATAGAAAGTAAGGGAGGGGGAGGAGATGTATGGATGAAATTATGGGGGATTCATGGCTTTTGGGTAGTCTGCTGTTTCCCTAAAATGGAACCAGCATGCCCAGGCCTTTGTGAATTTATCGGGCGTCTCCCTTGCCTGATGGACAAATTCCTCCATTTCTGCTACTCTTTCTATCCAACTAAACCAGTCCAAGGTTGTTGGAGGAGTGGTGGAGTGCCATAGTACAGGGAAACGCATTTTGGCTGCATTGACTAAGTGCATAGCCAAGGATTGGTGTTAAGCTGTTCTAGAGAGGGGTGTGTGGTGAAGCAAAAATTGGGCTGGAGAAAAATCTAAAGTATACGTCATTATCAGTATAATGATACAATGTACTTCTTTCCAGTATGTTTGGAGTGAGGGGCACGACCACTAAATGTGTAGGAGGGAGCCTATGTCGTTGTTACATCTCCAACATGTAGGAGGAATGGTGAGGGATATCTTTTGAAGTTAAGAGGGGGCTCTATACCAGCGTGACAAGAGTTTGAAACCACTTTCCTTTGCTGAGACATTAACCGAGCCTTTGTGTGAATGCGAAGGAATATATGTTCCCAGTCTTCTGGTGAGAGGGAAACATCCAGATCCTTTTGCCATTGTTGATAGGCCTTGATATGAATGGGTGATTCTTCAGAGAGGAGCATCATATAGATGGCCGAGATGAGATGCCTTTGTGGCTCAATGCATGTGCATAAGGTTTCAAAAGGTTGTGCTGTCTTGGCCACAAAGGAGTAAGGGTAGGGTTGTTCAGAAAGTGTCTGATTTTTAAGTAGGACCAAAAAGGGAAAGATTTTGTTGGCATGTGGGAAACTAGGGAAGCGTGAGTCCTAAATGTGCCGTTATCGAAAAAAAAACGCTCTGCTCGGATGTGAGCATGAGACCAGATGCCCACAAGGAAAGTGTCTGAAAGGCCGGGTGAAATGTCTAGGTTATGTTTGATGGGGGTTAGCGGGCCCGGAGAGGATGAGATGCTGTGATTCTGACTTGTATTGTGGAAGATATGTATAGTGAGGCTGATTAGTGAGTGGAGCTGACCTTCCTGAAGGGGTCTGGTGTGTCTCTGTTCTTCATTTCAGGGATGAATCAGGCCCGAATTTGATGAGGTGTCGTGCGATCCAGGGGAGTTGGTGAAGAGGAATAGATTTAAATGCATGTTCTAGGTTAACCCACGCCTTGCATGAGGATGTATATTCCAATCCACTACTCGTGATAAGTGGCATGCCCAGTGGTAGCAGGTGATATCCGGGAGGCCAATTCCATAGCCTGTCAAAACCTATTCTGGGGCATTTTGCACCCCATAGAAAGGTAGAACAAGTCTACCTGAAATATGTAAAGAAGGCTTTGGGGAGTTTTATGGGAATCGTTTGCATAATATAGAGCAATCTGGGCAATACGTTCATTTTGATCATTGCAGCTCTGCCAAACCAGGAAAACAGACCAGTGGCCCAGGCCTGAAGGTTGCGTTGTATATTGTTAAGGATTTGTAGGTAATTTTTAGCATACAAGTCTGATAAGTGTGTAGGTAGTTGGATGCCTAGATACAGTACGTAATTGCATCGCGTTTTCAAGTAAAGGGGAAATTGGCCTGACAGTGCGACAGTGTCTCTTGTGCTAGGGAGATGTGAAGAGCATGGGATTTGGAAAAATGTATTTGGAGATTTGTTAATGTGTTGAATAGGGTGAAGTCATACGTAGGTTCGGGATAGTGATGTGAGGAAAGGAACATTAGAAAGTGGGATTTTCTTTTACTGTCACTTTCAATGATAATGGTAAATAGGACAAATGGAGAGCATGAATTGCTATAACAGGGGTACAGACAACAATAAAACCTGACAGATGTTCTAATCCCTCTCCACTCTATCCAAAACTAAAAAAAAGAAAAGTTTTGCCTTTAGTTATGCTTTAATTAAAAACAAGCAACACACGTCGAGAGCTAAGGCAGGATCATCTTAAAGTGGAGTTCCACCCATTTTTGGAACTTTAGATCTTTGTAATCCCCTTTAAAATGGCTTTTACCAATGGAAACTTTTTTTTTTTTTTTTTTGCTAGTAAATACCTTAATTTTGGCTTTATTCCTCCTCTCCTCACTTCCTGGTCCGATCGGCGATGACGTCATTCGGCGATCCGCAGTGTCTGCTGGGATGTATTCTACTTGCAGTAGCTGTATCTGTACTGAGCCGTGCCTGCCCCGCCTCCGCCCCGCCTCCTCTCATTGAATTGCATTGTATGAATGTATTAAGGCTGTTCTCTGCCCAGCCTCCGCCCCGCCTCCTCTCATTGAATTGCATTGTATGAATGTATTAAGGCTGTTCTCTGCCCAGCCTCCGCCTCCTCTCATTGAGTTGTATTGAGAGGAGGCGGGGCGGAGGCTGGGCAGAGAACAGCCTTAATACATTCATACAATGCAATTCAATGAGAGGAGGCGGGGCGGAGGCGGGGCAGGCACGGCTCAGTACAGATACAGCTACTGCAAGTAGAATACATCCCAGCAGACACTGCGGATCGCCGAATGACGTCATCGCCGATCGGACCAGGAAGTGAGGAGAGGAGGAATAAAGCCAAAATTAAGGTATTTACTAGCAAAAAAAAAAAAAAAAGTTTCCATTGGTAAAAGCCATTTTAAAGGGGATTACAAAGATCTATGTATTCCAACCTATTAAAAATGGGTGGAACTCCGCTTTAAGTTGCAGGGAGGCATAAAAAAGGAACCAAACCATAGGGAATGGGATGGGCCACTCTGTCTAGTCTGCCAGTCGACTGGTGAACAGATACGTTTTCGGCAAACTAAAATCCGAAAGAGAAAGGATTAATCATACCAAGATTCATAACCATCTCTCTAAGGCTGTGTTCACACTTACAAGGGATGCGGCTCACAGTAGGGGTCTGGTGTGTCTCTGTTCTTCATTTCAGGGATGAATCAGGTCCGAATTTTTGCCTGAATTTGGACCTGAAACAGAGCCAAAGATGCACAGGGCCCTTGTGCAATCTGCCACGGAGATGTGTGAACGGGCTCCATTGAGAGCAGGTCACAGTCTTCTGTCATGCGAATTGGATGCGGCAAAACCCGCATCCAATTCGCACTATTGTGAACCCAGCCTAAAGGTTAAATGGCTCATATCCAAAGTCCAAGCAAGGTAACAAGATTGCGAAAAACATTGGCTCCACTTCCCATAGTGCGTCCCGCCTAACCAGGCCAGGCTGGCTAGTCCATCTCTTTTACACAAGACAAATGTAGGTAAATGTAGAAAGAAGTGAACCTATGCACTACCAATGAGGTACAGAACAATATGGGGTCAGACAATGATGGATATGGTGGAACACCAGAAATCAGCCGCTAATTCAGTAGTGTCACAACGTACTGAAACAGATATAACAAGGAGAGGGAATCAGTGCTTAATTTCTCAAGGGTCCCTTGAGAAAGTAACGTGTTTGTTTGTGACGCAACGCGTCGGGAGAACCTGGGTGACGTCACTTCCGGTCTACGGCCGGAACCGGAAGTATCAGAACATACCGCATCGGCTGTGTTTTGCTGTTTACAGATCGCATCTCTTAGTTTTTAACTGTAAGTTTGCTATGTTTTGTGTTACATTAAACCAAATTTACTACACTATGAGAGCCCCCTCTTATCATTTGTGATGAGTGAGTGTCCCAGGAATCCACTAGAACACCGATCCATTTCTGCCTGAGTGATGACCCTATAGAAAGGAATATTGATTGGGCATTATATCTTTGAAGATCCATTCTTTTCATATCCATAAGCCCCCAATATCATTGGAGAACGTCTGGAGGTCCCCTATGGTGATTGATTACACCAAAACGCTCATTTGAGTGTTAATGGAGGTGAGCGGCCATTGCACTTAATTTGGATTCTAAGCTCGCGAATTAATCACACTTGGCTGTCTCCGGAAGTGTTCCTTTTAATGTCATTGGATCACATATGAACTTTTATCATCTTCACTTGATATTACTAGCACTTTATTTTATGCACATATTTATTTGGGACTTTGTGTTTTACATATTTTTTATTATATATATATGTATATATACTTTTTTGTATTTTGTTGCATCCAGGCATCCCACAGCATCTTTATGCTGACCATAATTTTTGGACTTTTGATTATTATTTTGCACCATTGAATATCAGCTGCACTTTCACCTGCACAGGATATTGTTTTTAATTTCACCTGCATTGTGCAACCGGTCTGTTGCCCACTGTCATTATTATCATTTACTTTCCATCACCTATATGATCTATATTTGGCACTGATCACTATATTGATTTATTTATTAACACTTCAGCACTTTATATTACCGTCCACATTGTTATATTAGGATTGTCGTTTTATGGTCTTACATTATCATTGTCTCAATATCATCTTTTATACTCATCCTTTTTACTCTTTTACATTGGTCACATCTTTTTACTCACAACATTTTATCTGTGGTCCACCACTCTTAGAAATTAGGCGCTCTCCTTGTTATAAATGTAGGTAAATATTTTTCACATTTTTAATTTAATACAAATTTTGTACAATAAAATATATATTTTTTATACATTGTTTGGTATGTTTATAAAAAATATATATAGAAACCTGCAAGGCCACCGTTTAAAGACTTGTAAAAAAAAAAAAAAAAAAACGTTTTCTTCTAATATTGCATTTTTCTTCGGTGGGTGATCCCTAGCTAGAATAGCTTCCTCTGATCCCTCCCCCCATCACCTAGTTTAACCACTTAAGCCCTGGAAGATTTTACCCCCATTCCGACCAGGGGGTATTTTGCGATTCGGCACTGCGTGACTTTAACGAACAATTGCGCGGTCGTGCGACGCTGTACCTAAACAAATTTGGCGTCCTTTTTTTCCCACAAACAGAGCTTTCTTTTTGTGGTATTTGATCACCTGTGCGATTTTTTGATCACGCGCTATAAACAAAAAAAGAGCGTCAATTTTGCAAAAATAACAATATTTTTCACATTTTTTTATATGAAATTCCCCCCCAAAAAAATGTAAAAATCAAAATTTTTTAACATTTTCGGCCAATTTGTTTTATGCTACCTATGTTTGGTAAAAAAAATCGCAAAAAGCGTATTTTGATTGGTTTGCGCAAAAGTTATCGCGTTTACTAACAAAGGGAAAGATTTTTGTCATTTTTGTTGTTTTTTTTTTTAACGCGTAATGGCGGCGATCTGCGATTTTTTTTTGCGGTACTGCGACATTGCGGCGGACAGATCGGACCCTTGACTGACATTTTTGACACTTTTGGGGTTACCAGTGACATTTCTACAGTAATCAGTGCTATATATATGCACTGTTACTGTAAAAATACACTGGTAGTGAAGGGGTTAACTTTATTTGGGAGGGAGGGGCTGTGTGTGTCCCTAGGGGCGTGCTTTCTACTGTGATTGGCTGTGGCTTCAGCTGTAAGGACACTGATCAACGGATCTACATAGTAGATCCATGTGATCAGTGTCTTTGCAGCGAGTAGAATGACAGGCAGCTTGTTTACACAAGCTGCCTGACATTCTCCCTCTCCCCCGCCGATCGCCGAGTGGCCGGCGGACATCGGGTCCGCTGGTCACACGCGCGGGGGGGTCCGTGACCATGCGGGAGCGGGAGCGCGCCTCCGGGGGCGCGCGCTCGCTCCCTAGACCCTCACAAGCAAGCAACGTAGCCCTACGTTAGTTTGCCTGTGAGGGGCTGACCGCCGACGTAGATAGTCGTGCGGCGGTCGGCAAGTGGTTAAAAGATCCTCTAACCTTTTGACCCTCCTTTCCCCCACTAAGGCAGCACCCTTCCCATTTAGGTGCAATCCGTGCCTACTATAGCCGATAACCAACTGAAAAGTCAGCCCAGTTCTCCAGGAATCCAAAACCCTCCTTCCTGCACCAGTTTCTCAGCCAATTAAGTTCCCTACTCTCCTCATGCCTCTCTGGAGTGGCTCAGGGTACAGGCAGTATTTCTGAGAATACCACCATGGAGGTATTTTTCTTCAATATAGCTCCTAGGTCTCTGAAATAATTTTGTCCATGCACCTCGACATTTATTGGGATGTAACAATTCAGGACTAGCCTCTCTAAGACTCATCTCTCTACCTCTAGTACTAACTGTAACCCAGCTACCTACCTCTGGCTCCTGTACCTCCATATCCCCACCCCCCATATCTATGCTGGCCTCAGACAGAACCTGCTGGGTAATGTCCAAACTCCAAAGAAACAACTAGCTCACATCTCGCACAGCAGTATTCACCCTCGAATGGCTCTTTAAGGAACGTATACATGGAGCAAGATGTGCACTGGGTCGCATCACCTTTCCTGTTGCACAATTTACTGGCTACTCAAGTGGGGATAGCCCATGAAAAATTAGGAGTTATACAATACAATTTGCTGTTAAACCTATTTACTTTATCCCGAACATTATCTGTTTCCTTAACTGCTTGCCAATCGTATCACTTACATGTACGGCGGGAAGGTGGCTCTGTTTCGCTAGATCACGTACTAAGTATGTGATCCAGCACTCAAAGGTATGGAGGCATGCGCGCGCCACTGGCGACCCGGCTGTGCTGTGATTACATATAGTAGATGCTGATCAGTGGGTGCCGGCCAATGATGACCGCCTGCACCCACCGATTGTCTGAAAGACACACAGGACAGGAGCTCTGCATCAGCGGGGAAGCAATGGGTTTTCTTTCCCTCTCTGCAAAGTGTCATTAGTACAGTGGCAGTGCATATTTTTAGCACTGATCACTGTATTAGTGTCACTGGTTCCCAAAAAGTGTCAGTTAGTCTCAGAATATCCCTTTCCCGCTATAAATTCCAGTATATATATCCCATAGTTTGTAGACGCTTTAACTTTTGCGCAAACCAATCAATATATCAAATCTGGCTAAATCTGTGTTAGTGAGCATTTCTCCTTTGCTGAGATAATCCATCCACCTCATAAGTGTGGCATAACAAGATGCTGATTAGACAGCATGATTATTGTACAGGTGTGCCTCAGGCTGGCCACAACAAAGGCCACTCTAAAATGTGCAGTTTTACTGTATTGGGGGGGTCCGAAAACCAGTATCTGGTGTGATCATCATTTGCCTCACGCAGTGCAACACATCTTCTTCGCACATTGAGTTGATCAGGTTGTTACATAGTTAGTTAGGTTGAAAAAAGACACAAGTCCATCTGGTTCAACCAAAAAAAAACAAAAAAAAAACACCAGTATTGAAAACCCAACCATACAATCCCATATACACAATCCTATACCTGCAGTTGATCCAGAGGAAGGCGATAAAACCCAGCAAAGCATGATCGAATTTGCTACAGCAAGGGAAAAAAATTCCTTCCTGATCCCCCGAGATGCAATCGGATATTCCCTGGATCAACTTTACCTAAAAAAAAGTTTTAGTACCCACTTACTGTATATTAAGTACACCCAGGAAAGAATTCAGGCCTTTTATAAAGCAATCTAGTGAGCTAGCCAGAACCACCTCTGGAGGGAGGCTATTCCACATTTTCACAGCTCTTACGGTGAAGAAACCTTTCCGTATTTGGAGATGAAATCTGTTTTCCTCTACACATAAAGAGTGCCCCTTGTCCTCTGTGTTGACCTTAAAGTGAACAACTCAACACCAAGTTCACTATATGGACCCCTTATGTATTTATACATGTTGATCATATCCCCCCTTAATCTCCTCTTCTCAAGAGAGAATAAATTCAGTTCCTCTAATCTTTTCTCATAGCTGAGCTCCTCCATGCCTCTTATCAGTTTGGTTTCCCTTCTCTGCACTTTCTCCAGTTCCCCGATATCCTTTTTAAGAACTGGTGCCCAAAACTGAACTGCATATTCCAGATGAGGTCTTACTAATTATTTTTACAGGGGCAAAATGATATCTCGCTCTCTGGAGTCCATGCCTCTGTTAATACAAGAAAGGACTTTGTTTGCTTTGGAAACCGCAGCTTGGCATTGCATGCTATTATTAAGCTTATGATCTACCAGAACACCCAGATCCTTCTCCGCTATGGACTCCCCCAGTTCTACAACTACATGGCAGATGAGGTTTAATGTTGAAAAATGTAAAGTAATGCACTTGGGGGCCAGAAACCAGAAAGCAAGCTACTCACTAGGGGGGGAACCTCTGGGTGAGTCTAGGATGGAAAAAGACTTGGGGGTACTGGTAGACAACAGGCTTGGCAGTGGCATGCAATGCCAAGCCGCTGCAAGCAAAGCCAACAGAATACTGGGATGTATAAAAAAGGGGATTCACTCCAGAAATAGAGATTATTCTCCCGCTCTACAAGACTCTGGTCCAGCCACATCTGGAGTATGCTGTCCAGTTCTGGGCACCGGTCCTCAGGAAGGATGTGCTGGAACTGGAAAGAGTCCAGAGAAGGGCAACAAAAATAATTAGGGTAATGGAGGACATCAGCTATGAGGAAAGACTACAAGCACTGAACCTATTCTCTCTGGAGAAGAGACGATTGAGGGGGGATATATCAATGTACAAATACTGTACTGGCGACCCTAGCATAAGGAACAAACTATTCAGAGAAAGGAGATACAATAAGACATGTGGCCACTCACTAAAATTAGAGGAAAGGCGGTTTAATCTTAAAGTGCGTAAGGGGTTCTTCACTGTAAGAGCGGTAAGGATGTGGAATTCTCTTCCACAAGCAGTCGTATCAGCAGGGAGCATTGATAGTTTCAAAAAACTATTAGATGGGCACCTTAGAGACCACAACATACAGGGGTATGCAATGTACGGTTAAAAGCAAACACACACACATCATAGGTTGAACTGGATGGACTGATGTCTTTTTTCAACCTCGATAACTATGTAACTATGTAGGTTCTACTCCACCTAGTATGTATGATGCATTCATATTCTTAGCCCCAAAGTGCATAACTTTACATTTATCAACATTAAACCTCATTTGCCACATAGTTGCCCATTGAGGTCAGCTTGTAAGTTGGAGACATCCTGTAAGGAAGTTATTCCACTGGAAAGCTTGGTGTCATCTGCAAAGACTGAAATGGTACTTTAAATCCCAGACCCTATATCATTTTTAAAGATATTAAAAAGCAAGGGTCCCAACACTGAACCTTGGGGTACATCACTTATAACCTTAGACCATTCAGAGTAAAAATCATTAACCACTACACTCTGAATTCTATCTTTTAGCCAATTTTCTATCAAATACAAACCGATCTTTCCAAGCCAGTAGACTTTACCTTACACATTAGCCGTGTGTGGGGAACTGTGTCAAACACTTTTGCAAAATCCAAGTATACTACGTCCACAGCCACCCCTCTGTCCAAGGTTTTACTTACCTCCTCATAAAGAGAAATCAGGTTTGTTTGACAACTTCTGTCTTTCATGAATCCATGCTGTCTGTTGCTTAAAATATTTTTTTACAGCAAGGACTCATCTATGTGGTCTTTTATTAAACTCTCCAGTATCTTCCCGACTATAGAAGTTAAACTAACAGGTCTATAGTTACTTGGAAAAGACTTTGATCCCTTTTTAAATATAGGCACCACATTGGCCCTACTTCAATCCAGTGGTACTATTTCAGTCCAGTGGTAAATATTTCTGGACCATATCACTTTTAAGCCATTGTGGATCATTTGGGGCTGTGTCAATACCATCCTCATTATGGTCATGAGCTCCCCCATGATTGTGGCCTTTGGAATGTTGGTCCACTCCTCTTCAATGGCTGTGCGAAGTTGCTGGATATTGGCAGGATTTGCAACACGCTGTCATATATGTCAATCTAGAGCATCCCAAATCTGCTCAATGGGTGACATGTCTGGTGAGTATGCTGACCATGCAAGAACTGGGATGTTTTCAGCTTTCAGGAATTGTGTACAGATCCTTGCAACATGGGGACGTGCATTATCATGCTGCAACATGAGGTGATGGTCATAGATGTATGGCACAACAATGGGCCTCAGGATCTCATCACGGTATCTCTGTGCATTCAAAATGGCATCAATAAAATGCACCTGTGTTCGTTGTCCATAACATACGCCTGCCAATACCATAACCCCACCGCCACCATGGGCCACTTGATCCACAACCTTGATATCAGCAAACCGCTCACCCACATGATGCCATAAACGCTGTCTGCCATCTGCCCTGTACAGTGAAAACCGGGATTTATCTGTGAAGAGAATGCCTCTCCAAAGTGCAAGATCCCATAGAATGTGAGCATTCGCCCACAAAAGTCGGTACCTTGGCGAAATGCAGTCAGGTCGAGACCCCGATGAGGACGACAAGCATGCAGATGAACTTACCTGAGAAGGTTTCTGACAGATTGTGCAGAAAATCTTTGGTTATGCAAACCGATTGTTTCAGCCGCTGTCTGGGTGGCTGGTCTCAGACGATTTTGGAGGTGAAGATGCTGGATGTGGAGGTCCTAGGCTGGTGTGGTTACATGTGGTCTGCTGTTGTGAGGCCGGTTGGATGTACTGCCAAATTCTCTTAAGCACCTTTGGAGATGACTTATGGTAGAGAAATGAACATTCAATTAATGGGCAACAGCTCTGGTGGACATTCCTGCAGTCAGCATGCCAATTGCACGCTCCCTCAGAACTTGTGACATCTGTGGCATTATGCTGTGCGATAAAACTTCACATTTTAGAGTGGCCTTTTATTGTGGCCAGCCTAAGGCACACCTGTGCAATAATCATGCTGTCTAATCAGCATCCTCATATGCTACACCTGTGAGGTGGATGGATTATCTCGGCAAAGGAGAAGGGCTCACTAACACAGATTTAGAAAGATTTGTGAACAACATTTGAGAGAAATAGGCCTTTTGTGTACATAGAAAAAGTCTTAGATCCTTGAGTTCAGCTCATGAAAAATGGGGGCAAAAAAAAAAGTTTTGCATTTATAATTTTGTTCAGTGTAAATACTAGCGCTGCACTTTTTTTTTTTCTGTACCTGCAACTACTTCTGACAGTGTGTCCCATGCCCACCATAGCTTCTGTGTTTCGACTCCTGCCCCATCTCACATAGCTTTCCTGCTGCTCTTCCTTCAGTTCATGTCATAAAAACATGAATGTCCTTCAAACCCGAAGATCATGACAAATCCCAATGTGTGGTTCAATATGAGTGAATCTCCAACCACCACCCAGGGACAAATAGTTGTATTCTCACCTTATGATGAAGAAACACCAGTGAAACGGTGGTTTAAGCTACTCCTGGCTTTTAAAGGGGAAAAAGTGCTATATGACCTTTTATAATCTGAAGGTCTTTACCATCACATTAAAATACCTGTTCCCCACTGAACGTTTTAAAAAAAAAAAAAAAAAATTGGATTGGCACATGTCCCCCATGCAGTGTCCAGCTACCAATACTGTATATTTGGCTTGTATAGACTTTAGTGTGGTTTGGTGCCCTGTTTAGCATTTGTGGATTTCAGGCTGGGTTTGAGAAACCTCCTGTGAATCTAACCCAGGCCAGTTCGCTCATCCCTACTAACCAGCTAATCAGGTACAGGCTGAATGTCCATCAGTCTTTTTAAGTGCTTCCTTAAAGCGAAACAATATTCACCTCAGCTCCAGTGATGCAGCCTCCCCGTGCTCCCCGACCAGCTGCTGACATCTTTGGGAAGCTGGCTGCTGCCATTGGCTGGACGTGGGTGACTTCACTCCCAAGCATGCACAGGAGTTCAGTCAGATTTGGCATCGCCGAGTTTGTACAGTGAGCTGCACATGCGTGGCTCACTGTACAAGGGAGGACAGGCAGGTAAGTAGCTTTAATGCAGAAAAGACAAAGTTTGTCACTTCTGCCTTAAAAACCCTGCCTGTCCATCAATTATATTTCCTTAGGCTAGATGCTGGGGGGAGTGGTTCAGCGTGATGTGAGCAGCATGCATGGCTCACCTGTGCTCCAATATTCTGGATTGATCAGCGTGTGCTGAGAGCGAGAGGAGATGCGGGAGGCGGGAGACAAGTGGAGGAGCGGTGACTTGGGTGCTGGTGGGTAGAGAGGATCCATCCCAGCCGTTAGCGGCAATGGCTAAGGAGGCCTTTGAGGATTCTCGGGAGTACTGTGTTGCCTGGAGGGGGAGACTGTTTGGTTGTGAAGAAGGCGGCGGCGCTGCATTGAGGAGAACGAGTGCGGTCTCTGGGTCCTCTTCAGCCCTTATGAGCCTTTGTCTACTGTCAGCTTCTGCGGATGTGCTTCGGCTCTCCTTGGCTTCTCCTAGCGCTCCTCTGCCTCCTTCGGTCCTCCTCTGCTCCCTGATTGTCTCAAATGTCCCTCTGCTGACCTGGAAGGAGTTCTTTGCGATTCCCAGGAAGATGATGTTTGGGAAAGGTATCTAAACTGTTATTAACCCTCTATTAGTCTGATCTTGGTTAGTAGAATGTTTTCCTGGTTAACGGATTCTCAGACCATCTGGATTCCTGGACTGACATTCAAAAGCACACAGGTAAGTGAAACTGCCTTTTCCTTTTTCGTTTTCTCTTTCCATTGCCTAAACCTGTGTTTAAAGCAGTTTGGAATGGGGTCATATGTCTAGCAATAAGGTTGCAATCTAATACAGCATTTGGAATATAAGGCTAGAAGCAATGACAAGGAAAAAGGGAGATGCATCAGGGCTGCAGGAGGCCTCTAGCTCACAGCCCCAATGAGCAGTAAAGGAAAAAATTAGGAAGCAGCAGCTAAACTGGAATAGTTTGCACACAATCCATCTCAAAATAATGTGAAAGGGTCGCAACCTAAGATATCTCTGTCACCTTCTGCAACTCTTAAGGGGTTAAGTTCAAGCGGTATCCCTCTAAAATGGCTTCAGCATCCTCTACCCCGATTGCAGGGAGATCACCTGACCTCTCTGTATCAGAGGCCTCAGTGGCAGAGGAGCCGTCTTTGAGAGAGGTATTAATGGCAGTAAAGGGATGTAAATCTGCCCTATCGGAAATGATGTACCAGCTAAAAGGTATAAAAGAGGAAATGTCACTCTTCGGACATGATTTGCAAAAGGTACAGGAACGCAATATGGAGCTGGAAAGCAGAGTCAGTGGAGAGGAGGATGAAATAAAACCTATGAAACAAGAAATTGAGCTAATAAAGGGAACAGTTGAGAAGTAAAATGATAAACTAGAAGATTTGGAAAATAGACTGCAACAACGGAGGAAAAAGGAGGAACAACGTTTGCATAATCGGACTGCCAGAAAAGAGCGAAGAGAACAATACTTTTTGGAAAAATGGCTGCTGAAGGTGTTTGGGAAGGAAGAACTGCCCCCCTTTTTTGCTATAGAAAGGGCTCATAGTCCCGATGAGAGCCCCTACCTTGGGAGGGATCCCAAGACCAATGATCATGAAACTCCTTTCATGAGCAAGAGAAATTAAGGAAATTAGGTTTAATGGTGTAAAAATCTCATTCTTTCCAGATTTCTCTGCAGAGGGACAGAGAAGAAGAGTGAGATTTGTAGATATCAAAAGGCGGCTGCGGCACTTAAATATACAATATGCTATGTTAAATGCTGCGCGACTGAGAGTCGCTGCACAAGGAGTGGTCCAGTTTTTTTATACACCTGCCGCAGCCACAGCTTGGCTAGAAAGGAATGAGCAGTCTATATAAATCCTGAAATAAGAGGTACAAATCTCAAGATGGGGACACAAGGTTTTTTTTTATATTGGTTTAGTAATATTTTTTTCTTTATAGGAGCATAGGATTGGAGTTATGATTTAAGGGTGAAGTTGTTTAGAGGGTCACAGGTGTTTTTTGACACTAACACAAGGTATTTTTATAAGAATGAATCCTGGCACTTACACGAGTGGAGTATGGAACCACAATCATTACCCCCAAGGGGTTTTTTTTGGGGGGGGGGGGGGGGTTTTGGGCGGCGGGGGGGGGGGAAATGGGTATAGACCAGGCACGCTGAAACTTTATCGTGAGAGTACATTTAGAAATTTGTTTAAGAGTGGCCATTTTATGGGAGGGTACATAAGTCACATATATAAAGAAATATTTTTTCTTTATTTTGAAATAGGATGGGTGGTGAAGTAACGGTCTGTTCGTAGAATGTGAGGGGACTGGGAGACTCGCTAAAAATAATAGCCTTTTTCAAGACTGTTTTATCCCTTAGGGAATCGGTACTTTGTCTGCAGGAGACACATTTAACTAAAGAAACAGTAACATGTTTAAAACATAGAGGATTTCCACCTCAGCACCATTCAGTGTATACATAATTTCTCTTTCATTCATTGATGGACACAGCTCTTCATCTTCATAACCGTAGGGATATGCTTCCCCCTACAGGAGTAGGACACTGCCGCCGGCGCCAAAAACAGTTGCTTCTTGAGGGGAATGGGCCTGGTGCGGGCACATATCTAGGCCCCCCCCCCCGGGAGCAGCGTGGCGCCGCCATTTTCTTGTAGCCTGTTTAGCTACTGGTTAGCCATGTTTGTGTAGCCTCTGCGGCCATTTACCTATAGTTTCCCATCGAAAATAGCGGGGCCATGTTTTTTGAGCTCAGATGGGCAGTGATTCGGTGGTGGGAAGTCCTCGGCCTCTAGTGCTAATAGCCAGACATGTCTTTTACTGATCGCTGCACGCTGTGCAGAAGCTTACTGTGAACTGCCCAGTGGTGGTGATTGCCTGGAGCTCCCTCTCTCTCTTGCTGCTATACAGCAGTAGTGCTGTGCTGGGCCTTGTGGTGTGGACAGCGCAGTGGGGTGTCCCTTACAGTGTGTTTTTACACTTCTAGTGCAGTTTTCCCTCTCCATTCATGGAGTCCCTGAAACATGTTTCACCACCTGATCCACTCTCAGAGGATGCGGGCCCCACAACTGCCTGAACTGACAGTGGTCCTGGAGTCATAAGTGTCCAAAGTGGATTTGGTCCTTGGCAAATGGGCTACCAAAAAGTGTCCCCCGCCTTCACCTGCTTCTCCTGTCTCTTCAGATCCAGGGTCTGAATCGGCCACCACGGATGCCAGGTACCCTTCAGGGTCTGTGTCCATGCACCCCGCATGCTCAGATAGTGAGGATGATTCCTCTGTTCCTCTAGCCGCACATGAAGAGGCGCTAGTGGGTGCACTGATTGTATCTGTGCAGGACACCTTACATTTGAAAGACTAATGCAGCATCAGAGGCGCGGGTCACTTTTGGCACCCACAAGTCCTCCAAAGCGGCAAGGGTGTTCCCCTTTCCCGCCTTCTTTGATGATATTGCCTCAAAACAGTGGGGGTCCCCAAAACGCACCTTTGCAATTCCTAAGCGTTTGGCAATGCGATACCCTTAAGAGGAGTCCCTCCTTATAAAATGAACGGTACCTCCTGTAGTGGATTCTCCAGTTTCCAGGTTGAATAAAGCCACGGTTATAACGGTAGAAGAGTCTCCAGCCTTCTTTGATCTGGCTGATAGGAGGTCAGAGGCCTTGACCCGCCATATGTTCACTGTGGCTGGGTCGGCACTTAGGCTGGTGTTTACCATCACCCTGGTGTCACAAGCTATGATTGAATGGGCAAAAGTCTTACGCCAAGACCTGGAGGAGAAACAGCTCCCTCCTGAGTTTGTGGAGCTGGCGGATCAATTGGTCCAAGGGCTACAGTTCGTCTGTGACGCCTCTTTGGATGCTGCTTCCTTTCTTTCTAGACTGTCTGTCTCTGCAGTCGTCCTGCGGTATATTGTCTAGCTGAAATGCTTCTAAGAAGGCCTTGTCTACAGTAATCTTCCATTCGTGGGAGATTGCCTGTCTGGAGCTTCCTTGGTTGACATCATCAAAGGCCTCACAGAGGGAAAGAGTACTCAGGATCTCAGGACAAGGGATCAAAACCCTTCAGGGCCTCTAATGGGGGTTCCAAGAAGTCTTGGTCGGGCAAACCTAGAGCGGGATCTGCCAGGCCTGCAGACAAAAACTCCCCCACATGAAGGGGCAACCTCACCCGTATCGGGGGGGGGGGGGGGGAGGCGTATTCACTGTTTTCTGGATCCGTGGACCTTCCTTATTTAGGACAAGTGGATTTGATCCGGCTACAAGATCAAGTTTCGATCATCCCCCCAGGCAAGTTTCTTTCCTTCCAACATACACTTATCCCCAGATCGCCTACAGGATCTCTGTGGGGCAGTGCAAGACTTGTTATCTCAGGAGTGATTTTCCCGGTTCCGATGTCGGAACGTTTTCAAGGTTTCTATTCAAACCGGTTTCCGGTTCCCAGGAAGGAGGGCAAGGTGCATCCAACTCTGGACCTCAAGGCGCTAAACTGCTTTGTGCGGGTACAGAAGTTTCAAATAGTCTATTCACACAGTGGTAGCATCCCTACATCAGGGGGACTTTCTCGCATCTATCGATATCAAGGACGCTTACCTTTACATCCTCATTTGTATCGCCCATCAGCATTTCCTCCGCTTTCCGTGGGCGAGGAGAACTATCAATTTGTGGCACGACCCTTTGGTCTCACCTCCACTCCTCGGGTCTTCACAAAAGTGTTGGCCCATTCTAGCATTTCTGCGTCGGGGGGGGGGGAGAAACGCAATACTGGGGTACCTGGACGATCTGCTTTTGCTTTTATGAGCAGAGTCTTTGACTGCCCTGTTGGCCAACTTGGAGATCACTCTGCAAACACTGAGGGAGTTCAGTTGGATTCTGAATTTTCAGAAGTCTGCTCTGGTTCCATCCATAAGCCTGGAATATTTGGGATTGACTCTGGACTGGGACAGAGTGTTTCTCCCTCTGGCAAAACTTCAGAAGTTGCAGGAGGCGATTTGGCTTCTGCTGTCCAGCAGACAGTCATCGCTTCGGACTTGCATGTGGGTGCTGGGCCTGATGGTGTCTACCTTCGAGGCGGTTCTGTTTGCACAGGTCCACACGAGATCTCTGCAAAAGGAGATTCTGGTGAAGTGGAACAAGGATCCTCAGTCTCTGGACAATCTGCTCATGTTGAGCCGGAGAAGGAGGGGGTCCCTTGTTCGGTGGCCTCGTTCTCCCACACTTCTTTGGGAAAATAGTTTCTTCCCCTGAACTGGATGGTTGTCACCACGGATGCCTGCCTATCTGGGTGGGGAGGTATCCTCAGCCCGAATTGTGCTCACGGGGTCTGGAGTCTGGAGGAGTCCAGGCTACCATTCAATGTATTGGAGCTCTGAGCGACCAGGCTTTGCTTGGATCATTGAACAGTTGTCTCCAGGGATGTCCAGTACAGATTTAATCAGAAAATGCCCTGGCCGTGGTCTATGTCAATCACCAAAGGGGCATGGGAAGGGTTCTGGCAGCTAGAGAAGTAGCCAGCATTCTAAGGTGGGCAGAACGGTTCGTTCCAGCCCTCTCTGCTGTACACATTCCAGGGGTAGATAATTGGCAGGTGGACTATCTCAGTCGACAGGCACTGGACCAGGGAGTATGGTCACTTCATCTGGAGTTGTTTAGTCAGTTGTGTCATTGGTGGGGGACTCCTGAGGTGGACCTGTTGGCCTCTCGCCTCAACAGGAAAGTTCAGAGCTTTGTGGCACGGTTTTTGAACTCTCTAGCCGACGCCACAGACGTCCGAGTGGCTCCCTGGAGTCATTATCGTCTGGTTTACGCCTTTCCTCCTCTCAAGCTTGTGCCGCGTCTCAGGGAAGATCGGCTGTCTCAAGGACGGGTCTTCCATCCTGCTTTACAGTCGCTCGCTTTGACGGCCTGGCTGTTGAAAGTCAAGTGCACTGCTAAAGGATAGAGGGCTGTCTGATTCGGTGATTCCTATGCTTTTAAAAGCTAGAAAGTCTACTTCCAGGAAGATTTACCATTGTACTTGGAAGACGTACCTCACTCCTTTTAGGTGACTCGGATCTTGGCTTTCCTCCAGCGAGGGGTCGAACAACGTTTTTGCTTTGAGTACCATCAAGGGCCAGGTCTCGGCCTTGGCAATTTTCTTTCAACGTCCGTTTTCCTAACACTCCTTGGTGAGTCCATTGTTCCAGGGAGTGAGACACTTGGCTCCCCTGGTGCGATCTCCACTGCTGCGGTGGGACCTCAATTTGGTGTTGTAATTTTTATAGAAACCTCCCTTTGAAAATATTCGGGGGATTCCTCTGCTTACACTGTCCCAGAATGTGGCCTTTTTTGGTGGCTATTACTTTGGCGTGCAGGGTGTCTGAGCTGGCGGTGCTTTCTTGCCATTCACCTTATCGAGTTGTTCACAGAAATAAGGTGGCTCTTCAACCATGTCCATCGTTCCTTCCAAAGGTCGTCTCCGATTTTCATCTAAATGAAGACATTGGGTTGCCTTCCCTGTGTCCTAAGCCTAAACATCCTAAGGAAGTTGCTTTGCATTCCCTGGATGTGGTTTGGGCAATCAGGGTGTACCTGGCAGCTACGGAGTCATTTTGAAAGTCAGACTCACTGTTTGTCCTCACGGGTGGACCTCGCAAGGGGCTGGCTGGCTGCTTCTGCTGCAACTATTTCCAGATTGATCAGGCAGACTGTGGTTCAGGCTTATTCTATTAAGGGTCAGGTTTCTCCTTTCCCTGTCAGGGCACTTTCTTCTCGGGCGCTTAGTGCCTCCTGGGCCTTCTGTCAGGCGTCAGTGGTGCAAGTTTGCAAAGCAGCCATTTGGTAGTCTGTGCACACATTCACAAAGTTTTATAAAGTGGATTTGTTGGCTTCTGCGGATGCTTCTTTTGGCCGCAAATGCAGGCTGCTGCTTTTTTTCAGGCGAGCTCCAGTTGTTCTCAGTTGAGCTCCATGTTGCCTGGTTGGCTATGTTTAGCTTTGGGAAGTTGGTTTTTCTGCTGTTCCCACCCCTCATGTTTGACACTGCTTTGGGACGTCCCTACGGTCATGAAGATGAAGAGTTGTGTCCATCAATGAACGAAAGAGAAAATAGGATTTTTGACTTACCGTAAAATCCATTTCTCTGATTTTCATTGATGGACACAGCACCCGCCCCTCTTTGGAGTTGGATCTTTTTCTTCTGACACTGCTTTTAACAAAACTGAATACCTATAGCAGTAAGTGGGAGTATACCCCCAGGGACTGCCCCATAGGCGTGATCAAGCTTTTCTCTGTCTAGTGTCCTACTCTTGTAGGGGGCAGTAAAACCATACGGTCATGAAGATGAAGAGCTGTGTCTGTCAATGAACATCAGAGAAATGCACTTTACGGTAAGTCAAAAATCCCATTATTCAGGAGAAAATAGTATTTTATAACACAGATCAGTGGTGTTCTCCTGTAGACAAATCAAAATAGATGAGGAGAATGGTACATATTCATATATTGCCTACTAGCCGAGAGGCCATGTGAGCTTGTGAGTGTGTACACCCCTTCTACCCAGTGGTGTATTTAGGTTTTGTGCTGCCCTAGGCCTGACTAAACTTGTGCAGCCCCTGATTTAAATATGACCCACCTCTTCCTGTAAAGGCCAAACCCCTTCCTGTTTTTTCACCCACCCTGTCATCTGTAAACCACAGACCACAACCAGTCTATCAGTGCCCATCAGTCCAGCCTCATCAGTGCCGCCTTATCAGTGCCCATCAGTGCAGCCCCATTACTGCCCATCAGTGCAGCCTCATCAGTGTGGCCTCATCAGTACAGCCCGATCAGTGGCCACCAGTGCAGCCTATCAGTGCCCATTAATGCAGCCTATCAGTGCCCATCAGTGCAGCTTATCAGTGCCACCTTATCAGTGGCCATCAGTGAAGCCTACTAGTGCCCATCAGTACCAGCAGGTAGCAGTGTGACTGCTTTATGGGGGTGCCAGACTGATTTGCCCCATAGGACTGACACTATACTAAAAGTGTAGTGCAAGCCGGTGGGGACCCTTTTCATGCAGGAGCCAGGAGGAGGCTGTTTTTTTTCCATGTGGGGTGCAGCTTTTTTGCTGCCCCCCCTGCAAAGTGCTGCCCTAGGCCTGGGCCTTGTTGGCCTAGGCCAAGATACAGCACTGCCTCCACCCCTTTAAAACAGAAGTAATTAACCATCTGTTAGGATTTATAGTCGACAAACCAAGGGTGCCAGTCTTAATAGTTGGAGATCTCAATATGGTGATGAACACTCAGGTTGATAGATTCCCTTTAGGAAGGAGACTGGAACAGGGCTCCTATACACCATTATACAGGATACTCAACAAGGTGGGACTGAGGGCGTGAACACTACCCAACAGCCCAAGTCTATTCATGTTACTCTGGTGCACACATTACTTTGCAGAATAGACATGGCAATAGGAAAGGATACTCTTGTCCCTTTGGTAAAACAAATGTTAGATATGAGGCTAGGGGATTGTCAGACCACTCCCCTTTGGTCCTGATATTGGGGTTGGGGAAGAGCGGGGACAGGGGGGAGTGGAAAGTTAACCCTTTTTGGCTACAGTTAATTTCCCCTAAATACCATATGATAGAATCACTTCGGGAGTTTTTGGAGTATAATAGATTAACAGCAACACATGGTATAGTGTGGGATACCCTTAACCACTTAAGCCCCGGAAGATTTTACCCCCATTCCGACCAGGGGGTATTTTGCGATTCGGCACTGCGTGAATTTAACGCACAATTGCGCGGTCGTGCGACGCTGTACCTAAACGAATTTGACGTCCTTTTTTTCCCACAAACAGAGCTTTCTTTTGGTGGTATTTGATCACCTGTGCGATTTTTTGATCACGCGCTATAAACAAAAAAAGAGCGTCAATTTTGCAAAAATAGCAATATTTTTCACATTTTTTTATATGAAATTCCCCCAAAAAAAAATGTAAAAATCAAAATTTTTAAAAATTTTCGGCCAATTTATTTTATGCTACATATGTTTGGTAAAAAAAATCGCAAAAAGCGTATTTTGATTGGTTTGCGCAAAAGTTATCGCGTTTACTAACAAAGGGAAAGATTTTTGTCATTTTTGTTGTTTTTTTTTTTAACGCGTAATGGCGGCGATCTGTGATTTTTTTTGCGGTACTGCGACATTGCGGCGGACAGATCGGACCCTTGACTGACATTTTTGACACTTTTGGGGTTACCAGTGACATTTCTACAGTAATCAGTGCTATACATATGCACTGTTACTGTAAAAATACACTGGAAGTGAAGGGGTTAACTTTATTTGGAAGGGAGGGGCTGTGTGTGTCCCTAGGGGCGTGGTTTCTACTGTGATTGGCTGTGGCTCTAGCTGTAAGGACACTGATCAACGGATCTACATACCAGATCCGTTTTATCAGTGTCTTTGCAGCGAGGAGAATGACAGGCAGTTTGTTTACACAAGCTGCCTGACATTCTCCCTCTCCCCCGCCGATCGCCGAGTGACCGGCGGACATCGGGTCCGCTGGTCACACGCGCGGGGGGGTCCGTGACCACGCGGGAGCGGGAGCGCGCCCCGGGGGGCGCGCGCTCGCTCCCTAGACCCTCACAAGCAAGCAACGTAGCCCTACGTTAGTTTGCCTGTGAGGGGCTGACCGCCGACGTAGATAGTCGTGCGGCGGTCGGCAAGTGGTTAAAGCCTATTTGAGAAGAATTATAATTTAATAAATATCTAAAAGGAAGAAATTCACGAGGGATTGGGAGTTAAATATGATGGGGAAAGTGACTGAGATGGAAAAAATATATGTAGAGGATCCATCACCAGAAACTTAGCTAAATGGACAGAGGTACAGCAGCTATATCAAACACTGTCTATGAAGAAGGCTGAGAATAGTTTTTTTTTTTTTCTAAATAGGCCCATTATGAAGAGGGAGAAAATACTGGATACTAGAGCTGCACAATTCTGGACAAAATGTGAATCACAATTTTTTTGCTTAGAATAAAGATCATGATTCTCTCACGATACTCAGTGTAACATCATCTTTTACATTATATAAAAAATTTGGGTTAACTTTACTGTTTTTTATTTTTAATTCACTAAAGTGTATTTTTTTTCCCAAAAAACTGCATTTGAAAGACTTCTGTGCAAATACAGTGAGACATAAAGATTGCAATGATCGCCATTTTATTCTCTAGGGTCTCTGCTAAAAAAAAAAATATATATATATATATATATATATATATATATATATTGTGACAGTGCAGTCAGCTGTGAGGGTATATGTCGCCCAGGATTGTCAACCAGACAGGTTGAAAGGCTCCAGGAGGATTCTTTTATTTGCAGGAAACTGGCTTTTAAGTTTCCTTGCTGTTTTGTAAAGTCCAGTTGGGGACCTGGAGCTTGGAGATTTCGCAGCGATCTGGGTGGGAGGAAATCTCCAATCCTGGGACCAGGTGTTAGGAAAAGCCAGCACACTGATTGTGCAGGTGGATCTGGGCCTTTTAACACAGACAGGACCAGGGTTTTGGGCTCCACCCTCCCAAGGAGTCCTGGCAAGCAAGGGAGAAGTGTGCAGGTCTGCACGGTGCAGTCTGACAGAGCAGACGGAGGGCCAAAACCTGTGGGCCTGAGCAGCAAGGAAGCTGTAAAAGGAGAGTTTCAGGAAGGGTACAGAGTGTGTACCATACAGGGACACTGTTACAGGGTCAAGAGGACCGAGGTCAAAGCCAGAGGAGCAGTGCTGACCAGAGAGCCAGGTGGCTTGGTATTATTCGCTTATCATTTCTTTACTGCTGTGTAAAGTTGAAACCCCTGCGTGGGAAATCCTGGATGGACTGTTTTCCTTTTCTTTAATAAAAGTGGGCCAACAAGCCCTTGAAAGGCACAACTGGAGTGGACTCAGCTCACTGGTAAGCTCTACATTTAAGCTAAAATAACCCCCAAATGTTACAATATATATATATATATATATATATATATATATATATATATATACACTGTATTTTCTGGCGTATAAGGACTACTTTTGAACCTCAAAAAAATCCCCCAAAATGGGGGGTCGTCTTATACGCCGAGTATAATATCTCCAAGGTAACCTAATTATAAGTATTACCGGTAGATGAAAATTAGGGGGGGGTCGTCTTATACGCCCAGTCGTCTTATACGCCGGAAAATACGGTATATATATATATATATATATATATATATATATATATATATATACTGTATATAATGTTTGGGGTTCTAAGTAATTTTGCAGCAAAAAATACAGATTTTTAACTTGTAAGCAACAAGTGTCAGAAAAAGGCTTAGTCTTTAGGAGGTTAAACTGCCCTCACTTACAGACGGAAGTTAATTCCTTTGATCTAAAACAGGGGTACTTACATAAAATTCATGGGGGTCCAGTCTGAAAAATGTTCTTCCAGTGGAGGTCCGAGTGCCATATTTGCGATATGACTCCACATGATATCCTCCACATCGCAGTCTCCGGTGCACATCACAGTGCCCCACACACATACACTTTTAGGGCCCACACACATCACGCTGTGTGCTTTTTTTCTTTCAACTTTATATAAATGTCAAAATACATTTCATTTTTGTTTATGCACCGCAGCTCAGTTGCAGTGCATAGAAACAGTATGCATTTCCCATTGCACTGCACAGCACTTAGGGTGCTGTTGCAGTGTAAATAGGACACATAGAAAACAATTGTTTTCTATTGCCCTTGCAGTGACCGGTGTTTTGCTAGTGCATCAGTCCCCCTCTTCACATCACAGATCCCCTTTTACATCAGTGTCCTCAGTACCCCCCTTCACATACCCCCTTTTACATTAGACTGTCTCATCACAGACTCCCCCCCCCCCCCCATCAGTGACTGACCTATCACAGACCCCCTTCACAGATCCCTATCACAGACCCCCCCCATCACAGACAGGTAGTGTGGGGAGGGGGCAATGCAGTGATATTATGTAAGGGACAGAAATGCTGTTAACATAGTGGCAGCGGCAGGCAGGTGAGCCGGCGGCGGGGACAGGACACACAGGCAACTACTTGGCGAGGCTGCAGTCCGGGTAGTATGTTTACTAGGGCCAGAACCGGACTGCGGTCTGCCATTTAGTGACGCCTGATCTAAAATAAAGAAATTATGCATTGTAAAACATTGTGTTTACAGTTATCTGGCAGCCTTAACAATGTTGATAAAAATTAGCTGGAGGCTCTTTTTTAAGAATCGAGGCCATGCAGTTTTAAGATTGTGAGTGGGGGGGTGAATCGTGCAGCTCTACTGGACATATGCTGGCCCTCCTAGCGAGGTCTCAGAATGCGGATATGTCCACCACAATGTCTGTAGAGACACAAGCTGGAAGGGTGACCATGTGTCCAGTAGAAATAGTGAATGTCTTTAAGGATTATCATGCAGATTTATATAGGTCTAAGGTAGTGGAGGAAAATAGAGAAATGGGAGACTTCATACAGGGTCTGCCTATCCCGCAGCTCTCAGAAATAGATAGGGCATCATTGGAAATGCCTGTTACTATTGATGAGCTGTGAGAGGCAGTAAAGGAATCAGTGAACCATAAAGCACCAGGGCCAGATGGATTGCGAAATGAGATATATAGGGAGTATGGAGAAATAAGGTTGCCAGAGCTGTTGCAGGTGCTGAATGAGGCGTTGGAGAAAGGAGAATTACCAGTGTCAATGACACTACAATTCAATGAGGCTACAATTATAGTAATACCAAAAGAGGGGAAAGATCTAACTCAACCTGCATCATATAGACCAATCTCTTTACTCTGCACAGATGTTAAATTATTGACGAAAGTATTAGCTATTAGTCTAGGTAAAATAATCCATACTCTAATTCACTCTGATCAATGTGGATTCATTCCAGGTAGATCAACATCGTTAAATGTTAGATTATTCTTAAATCTACAAATCCCATCAGAAAAGTTGGGATCACAAGCCATATTGTCCCTCGGTGCTGTCAGCATTGAGTGGAACTATCTGTGGCAGGCTCTGTCGCTATTTAATGTTGGTCCCACCTTTATAAACTGGGTTAAACTGCTGTATGCTGGTCCAAGGGCGAAAGTGGAAATTGGTGGAAGATCCTCAGAATACTTTCCGTTGTTCCATGGGACGAATTGGGGGTGCCCATTGTCACCCCTGCTTTTTGTTCTAGTGATGGAACCTTTGGCCATAGCCATTAGAACAGCAGAAGGTATAAGAGGTTTTAGAAGAGGGAAAGAGGAGGAAAAGATTTGGCTATATGCGGATGATGTCCTTCTTGTTTTTAGAGGATATGAACCATGGATATTGTGAAAAGATTTGGTCTGTTCTCGGGACACAACTGGGAGAAATCTGTTCTTCTCCCGGTTGATGGGTTAGAGCGAGAGCTACCGGAGACACCTGTGAGTAGTAAAGAGCTTTAAATATTTGGGAATAGTCATAACAGTTGACCCTGGGTTGGATATACTTGAAAGGCTAGAGCCCTTAATAAAATAATTCAGAATAAAGTGTGGGAAGTGGAGCTTTATTCCCCTATCTGTAGTAGATCGTTGCAACCTGATTAAAATGAAATGATTGCCTCAACTGTTAGATATTTTGCATAATTCCCCAATATGGATCCCTGAAGGGGGGTTTAAGAAGATGCAAGGTCTTTTCAGGAGATTGATCTGGAAGAAGAGGTAGGCTAGAGTTCGCCTGCAAATATTACAGTTGCCAAGAGACGGCCATCCCCCGGAACTACTTCTTGGCAGCCCAGTTACAACAAGTAGGGGGCTGCAAAGTAGCCAACGTTACCACCTGTTATAGCTCATGGGCATTATTGCTGGCCTATACCCCACATACATCATTCATAGAGGCATTAGAGGCAAACTCTAGGGGGGGTCAGTGTTTATCAGCAAAGCTATTGGTGAAGGTATGGAATATAACAAGTTCAGTATTTGGGTATTCGGGATTTACAGGGTATACACCTATTTGGGGTAGCGAAAATGTAATTGAACTTATGGGACTGGAGAATTTTAGTAAATGAAAACAGAAGGGAGTGATAATCTTATCACAAATCTACAAAGCAGTAATAATGAAGACATTTCAGGAGCTGAAAGAAGAATTTGAGCTCTTGAATAGAGATGTTTATATGTATCTGCAGCTGCGCTGGCAACACAATTTGAAGGAATTGAGTAGAATCCCTTTGTTGAAAACTCGGCAGTGGGGAAGCCGATGCACGGGTCAGGCGGCTCCGATTGCCACCTGACACCCGCGATCGTTCCCCGCTGAGAGAGAACGGTCAGCTGTTGTAATCCTATATAGGAACTTAGGTCTCTATGATCATTTCATAAGCCACCACCCCCCCCAGTTAGAATCACTCCCCTCCCCTTGGCTCACATTTAACCCCTTGACCACCCACAATGTTAACCCCTTCCCTGCTAGTGTTATTATTACAGTAACAGTGCATATTTTTAGCACTGAATACTGTAGTAATGTCACTGGTCCCCCCCCAAAAGTGGCAAAAATGTCAGTTAGGGGTCCAATCTGTCCGCTGCAATGTCGCAGTCTCGCTAAAAATCACTATAAATACTGGTAAAAAAAAATGACATAAAAGTGAAGTCAGCGCCTTAACCACTTGCCTACTGTGCACTTAAACGCCCTTCCCATCCAGGCCAATTTTCAGCTTTCAGCGCTGTCACACTTTGAATGACAATTGCGCGGTCATGCTACACTGTACCCATTTGAAATTTTTATCATTTTTTTCACACAAATAGAGCTTTCTTTTGGTGGTATTTAATCATCTCTGGGTTTTTTATTTTTTACAAAAAAAAAGAATAAAGACAGAAAATTTTGAAAAAAAAAAAAAGTTTTTCTTATTTTCTGTGAGTAAATTTTGAAAATAAATTTTTCTCCTTCACTGAAGGGCGCTGATGAGGCGGCACTGATGGGCACTGATAGGCTGCACTGATGGGCACTGATGAGGTGGCACTTATGGGCACTGATGAGGTGGCACTTATGGGCACTGATGAGGTGGCACTTATGGGCACTGATGAGGAGGTACTAATATGCCGCAATGATGAGCACTGATAGGCGGCATTGATAGGTGGCACTGATAGGCGGCACTGATATGCGGCACTGATAGGCGGCACTGATGAGCACTGATAGGCGGCACTGCTGGGCACTGAGAGGTGGCACTGCTGGGCACTGAGGTGGCACTGCTGGGCACTGAGAGGCGGCACTGGTGGGCGGCACTGATGGGCACTGAGAGGCGGCACTGATGGGCACTGGCGGATGGCACTGATGGACACTGACGGGTGGCACTGATGAGCACTGATGGGCAGAACTGATGAGCACTGATGGGCAGCACCATTAGTGCCCACACTCAGTGCCCATAGTGCTGCCAGTCAGTGCTTATCAGTGCCTAGATGAGCAGGCACTGATGGGCACTGACTGGCAGCACTATGGGCACTGATTGTGGGCATTGATGGGGGACACTGATGGAGGGCACTGTGGGCACTGATGGGGGGGCACTGTGTATGTTTTTTACCTTTTAGTAATCAGGGCACTGGTAATCAGTGCCCTGATTACATGTCTCTTTGTCCCTGGCGCTGTGCAGCTCTCCCTCCTTCCTCACACTGCAGGCTCCGTGTGAGGAAGGAGCGCCGGCGATGAGAGATGATCTCATATGTTTACATATGAGATCATCTCTCATTGGATGATCCGATCACGTGGTGAATGGCCGCTGTGATTGGCCATTCACCACGATCTGTGATCGGCTGTGTCCAAGGGACACGGCCGACACAGATTCTCCCCGCTGCGCGCTCGCGGGAGCGCGCGGGGGGCGTGTCACTGGGAGGCCGTTTAAAAACGGCCTCCCGAAAATTCGAGTCCGCGCTGCAGCCGTATATAGGCTGTAGCGCGGATGGGAACTGGTTAAAATAAAATACTTAATCAGCAGCTTGCAAACAATGTGAATATACAAACATAAAAAACATGTGAAAAAATAGGTTGCAGCGCTAAAACATAAAATTAGTGAACATATAGTGCATATGATCAAAAATAATGAACTCAGTCCATAAAGCTACAAAAAAAGTCCATATGGATAATCCGTGTCAGTGTAAACAAGGTCAATCCTCCACCAGTGGTCCTTCACCCAAAAACAGAAATGCGCACTCACCAGACCATGTTGCTGTCTTATTAGGACAGCTAATGCATTTTTGTATCTTATACAGCAGGTCTTGAGCCAGAAAGCAAATCAGAAGAGATGATGACACCGGAAAAAAATCCTTCAAGAACTCCAACCAGCAGGAAGTTATATCAATAGATATGCAAGAGAGAAAATGCTTTCCATAGTGTAGTATTTATTAAAAACAACTAAAAACAAGAAAAAGCCAAATACAAAGGTCCAATCTTCAGAACATCACTTACATGAAAAGCCACCAGAACCCACAATAGCACTGGTGGCTAGGACCTCTGGCGTGTAATACTACTAAAAAGTCCTGAGGAAGCGTTTTCACGCGAAACGGCCGTAGAGCAGTATTACATGCCAGAGGTCCTAGCCACCAGTGCTATTGTGGGTTCTGGTGGCTTTTCATTTAAGTGATGTTCTGAAGATTGGACCTTTGTATTTGGCTTTTTCTTGTTTTTAGTTGTTTTTAATAAATACTACACTATGGAAAGCATTTTCTCTCTTGCATATCTATTGATATAACTTCCTGCTGGTTGGAGTACTTGAAGGAATTTTTTCCGGTGTCATCATCTCTTCTGATTTGCTTTCTGGCTCAAGACCTGCTGTATAAGATACAAAAACGCATTAGCTGTCCTAATAAGACAGCAACATGGTCTGGTGAGTGCGCATTTCTGTTTTTGGGTGAAGGACCACTGGTGGAGGATTGACCTTGTTTACACTGACACTGATTATCCATATGGACTTTTTTTGTAGTTTTATGGACTGAGTTCATTATTTTTGATCATATTTACTATATGTTCACTAATTTTATGTTTTAGCGCTGCAACCTATTTTTTCACAATAAAAATGACATAAATCTTTCCCGTAGTTAATAGACGCGATAACTTTTGTACAAACCAATCAAAATACGCTTATTGCTATTTTTTTTTTTTTACCAAACATATGTAGCAGAAAACAAATTGGCCTAAAATGTTAACATTTTGATTTTTAATTTTTTTTTTGGAGCATGTTATATAGCAGAATGTGAAAAATATATCTTTTTTTTTTCAGAATTGTCGCTTTTTTTTTGTTTATGGCGCAAAAAATAAAAATCGCACAGGTGACCAAATACCACCAAAAGAAAGCTCTATTTGTGGGAAAAAAGGACATCAATTTTATTTGGGTACAGTGTCGCACAACAGCACAATTGTCAGTTAAAGTAATGCAGTGCTGAATCGCAAAATATGGCCTGGTCATTAAGGGGGAAAATCTTCCGGTCCAGAAGTGGTTAAGGGGGTAAAACCTTCTGGTCAAAAAGTGGTTAGGATAGGTGTGCAGATTGCTACATCACCTTTTCAGGCTCAACATCTTGTTTCAAAACGTTGATTCTGGTTACCTAAGACAGGAACAGACACAGGATCTACTGTATGTTAAATAAAGATAAGTTCAATCACTGTCCAAATCTTACTACCTTAACCACTTTACCACCGGAAGATTTTGCTGTCTTATGTCCAGGCCACTTTTTGCGATTCGGCACTGTGCGAATTTAACTGACAATTGCGCGGTCATGCAACGCCGTACCCAAACAAAATTTACGTCTTTTTTTTCCCCACAAACAGAGCTTTCTTCTGGTGGTATTTGATCACCTCTGCGCTTTTTATTTTTTGCGATCTTAATAAAAAAACAATGCGAAAATTTTGAAAAAATAACAATATTTTTCTACTTTGACAGTTAAAAAATATCCAATATATTCAATTTTTGTCATATATTTAGGCCAAAATGTATTTAGCTACATGTTTTTGACAAAAAAAATTCTCAATGAGCATATTTTTAACTGCTTTAAGACCGGAAGATTTTACCCCATTCCTGATTCGGCACAGTGTTACTTTAACTACCTCAATACTGGGCACTTAAACCCCCTTCCTTCCCAGACCAATTTTCAGCTTTTAGCGCTGTTGCATTTTGAATGACAATTGCGCGGTCATGCAACACTGTACCTAAACCAAATTTATGTAATTTTTTCCCCACAAATAGAGCTTTCTTTTGGTGGTATTTGATCACCGCCAGGTTTTTTCTTTTTTGGTGCACAAATAAAAAAATACCGAAAAGTTTGAAAAAAAAAAAAACGTTTTTTTGTTTAGGTTATAAAATTTTGTATATAGATACGTTTTTTCCTGCACTGATGAGCACTGATGACGCCTCACTGACAGGCACTGATGAGAAGACACTGATGGGGTGGCACTGATATGCAGCACTGATGGGCACTGATAGGTAGCACTGATATGCAGCACTGATGGGCACTGATATGTGGCACTGATAGATAGCATTGGTGGGCACTGATAGGCAGCGCTGGTGGGCACTGATCAGCGGCACTGATGGGCACTGATAGGCAGCACTGATGGGCACTGATAGGCAGCACTGATGGGCACTGATAGGCAGCACTGATGGGCACTGATAGGTGGCACTGATGGGCGGCACTGGTGGGCAATAATGGGCACTGGTGGGCGGCACTGATAGATGGCAATAACTGGCACTGGTGGGCAGCACAGATAGATGACATTGGTGGGCAGCACTGATAGGGGGGCACCACTGGCAGGCTCTCTGAGCCCTGTTTGCCATCCCTGGTGGCCATGGTGGGCATCCCTGGTGGTCATGGGTGGGCATCCCTGGTGGCTCTAGTGGCACCCCCTCCCCCCAGGGCTGCACTGGTAATCAATCATCTGATTACCAGCACAGACCCCCCTGTGATCAGTGAGTAATTAGAAATACTCACTGATCCCCCCCGGCTGCAGCACCGATCCTCTCCTCTTCTCCTCACTGACAGGATCTGTCAGGAGGAGAAGAGATCGAAGCCGTTACAACGGCTGTATTGACATTACATGACGGCTGTGATTGGACACAGCCGTCATGTGATCAGGAGGGCCAATCACAGGGCCCTCCTGCCGCATCTTGTTGCTCTGTGTCCTAGGGACACAGGCACATTGAGATCGCGCCGCTGCGCGTGCCCGCGGGGGCGCGATCTCTCTCCTTCTGAAGGACGTTCCGGAACGTCCGATCAGAAGGACGAGACTCCCACCCGGCCGTATATGTACAATGGCCCGGGTGGGAGGTGGTTAATGGACAATTGCGCAGTCGTGCGATGCTGTACCCAAATTATATGCATGTCCTTTTTTTCCCCACAAATAGAGCTTTCTTTTGGTGGTATTTGATCACCTGTGCGATTTTTACTTTTTGCGCTATAAACAAAAAAAGAGCGACAATTTTGAAAAAAATAACAATATTTTTCACATTTTTTATATGAAATCCCCCCCCCAAAAAATGTAAAAATCAAAATGTTTTAACATTTTAGGCCAATTTGTTTTCTGCTACATATTTTTGGTAAAAGAAAAAATCGCAATAAGCGTATTTTGATTGGTTTGCGCAAAAGTTATCGCAGCTACTAACTACGGGAAATTTATGTCATTTTTATTGTTTTTTTTTAACTAGTAATGGCGGCGATCTGCGATTATTTTTTTTTTTTTTTTTTTTGCGGGACTGCGACATTGCGTCGGACAGATCGGACCCTTGACTGACATTTTTGACACTTTTGGGGGTACCAGTGACATTACTACAGTAATCAGTGCTATAAATATGCACTGTTACTGTAAAAATGACACTGGCAGGGAAGGGGTTAACTTCAGCTATGCTGAATCCTACAATCTGTCCCTGCCTGTCACTTAGTAGATCCGCCCGCTTTGTTTACACAAGCGGGCGGATTTCCACACTCGATCCCCGATGATCGGGGAAGAGCGGCAGTGATCACCGCCTCTCTTCCCCTGGCCCGACTCCCGCTGTGACTGAAAACAGCGGGAGCGAGCCTACAGCGGTGCGCGTGTGCCGCCCACAAGGGGAGGAGTCCAGCGACGTAGGTCTATGTCGCTGGACGATATCGAGCCACTTTGCTGCAGTACGGTCAACGTGACCAGTCGGCAAGTGGTTAACCTCTATAAAATTTCCAAAATTCAGACTTCTTAACAAATGACACCACAGAGCCTGCAGTGCTAAATAGTATGTTCTAATGGTGGGGAAGCCTCCCTGCTGTCAGAATACGATACAGTGGGAGGATTTCCCCATGCACCTCAAATTCACCAACTGCTCAGTGTCCACTACCCCTTTTTGCCAACCCTTCCAATGGATTCTGCTTGCCTAACAAAATTAATTCACAACAATTACAACATACAAAGCCATCCACAACTCTGCCCTGAGCTACACCAGCAACCTCATCACAAAATATTACCTCCTGCTATCTCACCTTCTCCAGAGCCTCTCCCATCTTCTGGAACTCCCTACCTCAATCTGTCCATCTCTTCCTAGATAGCAAAGGATAACTTGCCCGAAAATGTGTGGCAGTGTAGCACCTGGTCGCCTCACAGGTCGCCTCCCATAGGGAAGCTGCGGACCCGTTCTAATAGGAGCGACACAAGTCGCTCCGACTTAGAAAAAGGGTCCGGAGCTTCTTTGGGGCGACCAGGAGGCGACCGCCATAGACTTCAATGTTATGAAGTCCGTGGCGGCCGCTGCGAGGTCACGGCGCGCTGCTCGCACCGTGACCTCGGAGGTCGCGTTGCGAAGTAGCGTCGCTCGTATGTGAACGGGCACTTAGATTTATTATTTTTTTTAGTTTTCCTAAATATTTTGCTTCTTCTATATTTCTCAAAGTGAAAATATTAAATGTATGCAAACCATATGCTACATGTAATACATTATTATTAACTATTAGAGAGACCTAAAAGTGCACAGTAGCACAAACAAAGCTTCCCATTTCTTTACAAATTTTACTGTGCTACAGCACTATCTAAGTTGACTTCAGTTAATTTTCCTATGCTGCAAGCATCTGCTAACCTGCAAGATTTCACACAATAAGAAAGGGGGTGCATTTAAGGGTCCCACTTGCATGGGATTGTGGCCACCCTCAGTTTAATTTTAATATAGTATAGCCTTAGTGGCAGTTTTTGTACAGGTGGGCTATTACTGGGTTAATTTCCCCTCTGGTGCTCGGGCAGGTATCAACCAATGAGGTAACATGGAAGGATCTGGATTGCAGGTGCAAGCTGATAAAAGCAATTGGCATTCTGGAGTTCCTCCTTTTGCACCTGAAGAGCCAGAAGGAAAGTTCGACGCCCCCCCCCCCCCTCCCTTTGTCGCGTGCACCTTTGTGTGGTTGGGTCACCCTAGTATTCTAGGGGGGACGTGTATTTTTGTTATTTAAATCTTGTAATTCACGGTTTGCTCGAGTTCTAAAAAACTGAGCAATTACAATGGTTTCATTAAGTGAGTTTTGGTTTTAAGTATTATTATTTGATCATTTTAAATGTTTGCTTTACTTATATTGAAACCAATAAAGTGTGCCGCGGCCATTTCTTTGCCAAATACTGTGGATCTGCTTGGTTTATTTCACTAGTTTAAGTTATAGCATAATTGGGCGAGGGTGTGGCCTACAATCCCAATGTAATCCAATCCTAACAACAAAGGGAGAAGTGTGAAACAGATGTTGAAATGCACAGAGTATTGCTAAAATGAACCTACAGTGCATCCGGAAAGTATTCACAGCGCTTCACTTTTTCCACATTTTGTTATGTTAGAGCCTATTCCAAAATGGATTACATTTATTGTTTTCCTCAAAATTCTACAAACAATACCCCATAATGACACTGTGAAAGAAGTTTGTTTGAAATATTTGCAAATTTATTAAAAATAAAAAACGAAAAAAATCACAAGTACATAAGTATTTACAGCCTTTGCCA